>NC_071577.1:37275703-37638203 GCF_024509145.1 Vidua macroura
CTAGCGGCTAAGCAGAATTTATATTAGGAACCAGCTCCTAGCATCCTTTCCAGCTTTCTGCTCGCTGCTGCTCCAGTTTTAAAAACATGCAAAATTTATCTGACTTACCACAACAGCTTGAAGGACCAGCTTGGATAAATATGTATTTTTGTGATCTCTATTGGTTTTGCACATATGGTATCATCTACCTGATTGATTGTAAGGGCTCCATTGACTAAAAACTGGAGGGATTTTGGTGTATACACTCATTCTGAAAATACATATTCATGGCAGGGCATGCCACAATCCCCTAAATGTGAAGTCACTGCCCTGCCTGGTGTCGGCGTCTTTCCCGCAATGAATCACCGGCGGATAGACCCCTGACACTTCACCCTCCTGCAGCGGCTGCTCTCACCCTCCAGCTCCCAGCCACGTCCCTGACTCCAGCAAAAGGGCAAGGACCTGGCTGCCCTCCCCACTGGCCACAGCCTTTCGTTCAGATTATTTTTTCATTCGTTATTTTTTTAATTTCAGTTTCAACAAGGCCAAATTAATTGTTTGCAAAATGAAGAAACGGATCCTGCAGCAATCTTATCCCTCTGATAACTCCTCACAATTTGCAACGGAGTTCCCTCTAGCCTCAGCCACAGAGCAGGGTCTGTATTTCTTCTTCTAAGAGTGTTTTTTCCTCCTTCCTTTCCCACTACCACAAACTACAAGGGAGACAGACTATATGAAAAAAAAAAAACACTGTAAAATAAATAACTGCCTTCACAGGGAAATGTGTTGGTTTTTTTCCCCCTCTCTTTTACATCCTTATATCTGACCCTAATCTAGATCCCACAGCCAGTGACAGAAATATTGACATCAGTCGGGAAAAGATCAGGTTTCTTTACACAGGGGACGAGTCCTGTAAACTCTGCTGTGTTGATAGAACCAGGTCCCGTGCTGGTGGGTCCTTCTGCTGGCCTGGAAAAGGTTTAAACACCATTCCTGCTCCCCTGTAGCCAAGGGAGCTTTCTCATTAACTGTAGTACCAGCATCATTACACCTTAAAAATAAACAGGGATGGATCCTGCTACAGGAAGAGCATGACCAGACTCTTAGTGCCCACAACAAGATGTTACTGTATTGCAGTGTGCAAAGAATACCACAGTCTGGCCCAAGATTAATTAAAAACCTCTTGGAAGTTAGCAAAAAAAAAACCAAACCAAACCAAAACAAAACAAAAAAAACCAAAAAAAAAAACAAAAACCAAAAAATTTCTCCTCTGCATTTTTACAGTCAAGCTATAAACTCCTGATAAACAGAGGCCACGGGGGAAATGTTGACACAAACCTCTGCTTGGCACTGGGAGCAGGCACGACCTCCTGTTACCTGCTCTGGTGAGAGCATTCATAGGTCCGTGATGAAGTAGGGGCACTCAGGATTTGTACAGCATTTTCCTTTCTATTCTGAAACTTGCTCAAAACCCAGCCCTCCAATTTTTGGTCACAGCTTTATCTCAGAAAAGACTGAATAGGTACTTAAAATATTTTTCAAGAGAAAGAAAGAGGCGAGAGAAAGAGAAACCCCTGCCCATTCTTCTGAAATTTAAGTAGGCAGCCCTTGAAAGATCACTGAGAAAAAGTCTGTATTTTCTCAGGTTTAACTAAATAATTTATGCATACTTTCACTTTGGCATGATGAAGCAATTTTAGCCTTTAAAACCCACAACTACTCAGGAGGGAAAAGGTCTGGTTCCTGCAACTTAAATAATTTAAACATCCAGGTGGAAATGCTTTCAGTGCTGCTCCTTTCTGAGACAAAGGAGGAAGACCCCAAAACTCTGAGACACTGAGAAGAAAAGGAGTGATAAAAGAGCCAACCTCGGATACATTCAATATTGTGGGGAAATCCGGCATTGTTCGCTGGAAAAATATGACCAGAGAGATGCTCACAGTACATAAATCCGCTAGGTAAAAACGCTTAGAAAAAAAAAAAAATCATTGGCCTAGAGCTACAACAAACATGCTTTGCAAAAAAGCACGGCAAAAATATCCCTCTGCCCTCTAACCCAAGTCAGAAATGGTTTGTGTACGCTTAAGGGTTAGGCAGATGTTAGGGGTCACTGAAGAAGCTGTGTGAGAAACTGCACCACCAGCACTGGCTTCTGAATTTACAGAAATGAGTACGACGCTTAGCTCCCAGCCCAGCAGCTCTGTGCCAGCGAGAAATGAAAAAGTACCTGGGCTACTTCACTCTTTCCCACATTAGATGGAAGATGTGAAACTTCTGAGACACATGCAGAAATTTATCAGCTTTAAGACAGGTAAGAACAGCCCTCTGAGTCAGTGTCCATCGCCCTCATGTTGGGTTTTGCTATGTGTGAGCACATAGGCAATGACACGATGTCCTGGGGAAGGACAGGATGCCCAGTGGGAGCTGATGGTTATGGGGAGAAACACTTAAAAAAACTCCCAAAACCAGAAAGAAAGACCCAACACCGTAGGTATTGCTAGAACTAGATAACTGCTACTGATTTCACATAGTATTAAGCTCTGTTAATCAAGATGTCTCCCAGTAAATAGCATTACTGAAATGAACATTTGGCTCCATCCCAAGGACAGACATGCCTCGGACTTCTCTCCCCTTTGGTATGAATCGACCAGAAAGTATTAGAGGGAGAGTTAGCAGTGAACCATATATTTAAACCACCAGCATTTTCTGTTAGGGAAAAAATATCTGATTGTCCTCTCTAACCGGATTTCAAGCCTCTATAGTTCAGGGTGAGCCTTCAAAACATGCCAGGGAACAATGTCCTGGGGCTGGAGAGACATCTTCTGCATGCCCACGGTGTTCTCCTTGGGTTTTTCAGAGACAAGTACTCCTGAATGTCCGAGATCCCTTCGTTGCTCGTGGTCCTCAAGGCAGAACACCAAATTAATCCCTCCCATCCTCCCATCCCTCCACAGCCAAGCTGGTCCCAATCCAGTGCTCACATGGCATCAGGAGCAAACAGGAGGTGCCATGGGGAGGAGAAGGAGGTGGAAGAAAAAGAGGGGAGGTCAAACCCAGCCATGCCCTCATGTTGGATTTTCCCCAGCACTCTTCACCTGTGATTTCCTACTCCTCTGCGAGACACCTGAGAAGGGAAGCGAGAAATAAGCTGTGCTCCTCCAGCTACCCCTCCATTGACTACATATTTTCCATGGCCTATTTCCCTTTTTTATTTTTTCCTACCAGGTGTCTCACTCAATATATCCTGATCAATGCAAAAAAGGGCAAAATTCATGCCTTGCAGCACTAGAAATGCTGCAATTGGTGTTAAAACTGATGCTCTTTCAGCATAGATTTTTGTTGCTGTGCACATGGGGAGCTACTGGCTGCCAGCATGTGTGTATGTGAAGTAACACCACCTCCAGAGCTCGCTTCCCACCAGAATTTGAGCTTAAAATGACTCAAAGTTTCTCCTATCTACATGTGCCTCATGGTCAGCTGAAATGTTCTTATTAGGCAGGTCCCCAACCTTATCCTCACAGCCAAAAGGAAATGTGGAGTAGGGCATAAGAGGCTGTTGAAACCACATGTCATGTTTGGGTTTGCTGTGTCATAATGATTTTATTCTGGTTGGGATAAGGCTTTCTGCAGCTGTTTTCCTATGGAGCTGATGGCAAAGGGCAAGGACTCGGCTGATACTGAGCAAAAAGGAACAGCAGCAAGAGGGGGGATGTCCCAACAGAGAAAACATTTTTGTTAAAAATGTGTTATTTGCATTGTTTTACATGTACAAACTTCAGAGGCATTGCCTGTGGTTAAGAGGGAAAAGAAGGGATGTGGAATGAGGCTTCAGACCTCAAGCCTTCAAGTATTTTCCCTTTCTTTCGACCTTCTATATTTTCCTTTTTCTAAAAGTGGTATTAATAACAGCACCCCAGACACTGTCTCCCCTGCAGGAAAGGTGGGTGTCCTGGGTGCTCCAGATCCTTAGAGGAAAGGAACTTTCCTTTCCCTGATTCCCTCACAGGTGGGACTTCTACCTGGACCTCATCCACTAATTAATGTGTCAAAA
The DNA here is from genome assembly GCF_024509145.1 of Vidua macroura. Taxonomy (NCBI): domain Eukaryota; kingdom Metazoa; phylum Chordata; class Aves; order Passeriformes; family Viduidae; genus Vidua; species Vidua macroura. The sequence goes on from NC_071577.1 coordinate 37,279,734, forward strand.
TGTACAACAGTTATCCCAAAAGATGTGCTGCCTCCTGCACCAGGTACCTGCCCAAAACCCCCAGCTCATTGCTTTGGGATAGGAACATCCTTTGGATGCCATTGAGTGGGTCCAGGTTTCAACCAGTGCCTACCTCAAGGTCAAAAGAGAACAAGAATTTTTAACAAAAAAGTTCTGACTTGAAATTAAAAGTTATTCCCTCTTTCAATGCAATACCGAAGCACAACCCATGTCAGGATCGCATTTCATGGGAGAAAGTTAAACTTTCAAGGTTAATATTGTTTCTGAACAAAGCATATATCAGATTTTTTGGAGGCCTTTCTGCTGACTTACGTCTTGCACCCATGAGTTTCGATGGGAACGAGAGAGCTTGTGTTTGCAAACCTGTGCAATTTTGGGCACTAGAATAACCATTATATATCAACACCAGGAACAAAGAAAGCTCAGGGACTGTGTGAAACTCCTCTCACAACAACCCAAAAAATAAAGAGGCAGCCCATTTGGCACCGAGCTCCCTGAGGAAACTGCGTGAACCCGAGGTGAAAGGCCTTTTCTTCTATTCCCAGGCTGCTAAACCATCTAGCTCTCCTCATTCATTACCCCGAGTTAAGCTTTGCAAGCTTACAGTAAACCTAGGAGAGCTCAGGTTTTGTACAGAGGAATTTCACATTAAGGATTCGATTCCCCCGCCTCCAGCCTGTTCCCCTGAATCTTCAAACAGAACACCTGATATAAACCTAAAATCCTAATCTAGCCTGAAGTGCATTAATAGGAGCTTTGATTTTTCTGTTTAAAAAAGAAGAGAATTAGCTCCATAATCCTACTAGTTATACTTCTAACAATATTATTTTAAGACAATTAATTCATATTTAAAAATAATGAAATTACTAGCACAAGACACTAAACTTCTTTTAGTATATTAAATTGGGCAGATTGCTTCTCTCCTTCTAATTATGAATGTAGCAGTTACAAAAGAAACTGTCATTTTGATAGAGTAAAAGACAATCTGTCTGCCAAAAGTGTCCAACCATAATTCTAAAAAAAAAGTCATCTGCATCAAGAACATGCTACTTTGTTTGATGTACTGTCTTATTGGAAACCTAATTTGCTTTCAACCTCTGAGACAACACATAACATAAGTTTGTGTGACTAATTTTCTTGGAAATATGAGTAATTAGAATAAGGGACCATTTCCATCGCAGGAATGGGTAGCTTGCAAAATCCGAAATAAAACCACTTTAAGTCAGTTTCTTTTCCCTTTCAGCCGCGTACTCCTGAAGGGAGAGGGATGGCTTTGCACAGTGGAACGTAAGCTCACATGTAAATCGTGAACTACCGCAAAGTACGGAGAGGTTTATTACCTGAGGTGAGCACTCCCAGAGCTCCTGGAGTATAAAAGCATTAGCCGTATGTTCTAACCGAGCCATAAAAATCAATAAACAGGAACCCCCCACCTGTGCTATGGCCCCAGTGTTAAGTTTTATACACGTAGTAATAGTGCATATCAATTTTCACCACCCTTCCTACGCTAGCTATTACAAGGCGTACAACCACCGGAGGGACTGCGAGAGCAGTGCCATTCATCCCACGGAGTTGTCCAGATGCCAGCTCCATTGCATCATTGTCAATTTTATTCTATCTACAACTGGACAAGGCTGCAGCCCCGGCTCCTATCCACCCACTCAGCCCCGTAACAATTGCAAACTCTGTTCGGCTGGTTAAAGAGTTTACAAGCCAGCTGAAAGAAAACAGAACAGTTGCATATTAATGCACCCAACCCCTGAAAGATCACATAATGGAGCGGGAGAAATGTGTAACTGCAACCAATATGGGATCTTGTCCAGCTGCCGCAGCCTGTGGATCAGTGACCGGGTTTTTAAATAAATTAATGATAAGCATCCATATGCAGCTGCGCCAGGTTTCGGCTGCAACTGGTTGTGTTGCTGGAGGCTCCTTAGTTGCCCAGAGGTATGGGAAGCATGGGTCGTCAAAGCTACTGGATGCTAAAATTCAAGCAGCCCTACAGATGTGGTAGCTCTGCCAGGTTGCAAAAATAACCACTAAATCACGCTTATCTTATAATTAAAAAGAATGCCCCTGATAAGGCAGGGAGGAGTATGAGAATAAACCTTTGCCACGTACTTTCCACTATTCATTAATCTATGGAAATAAGGGTGGCAGGTTTATTTAAGTATCAAGGAGGCCAGGAAAGTTGGTTGCTTCTTGTTTTCAAACCAGGACCAAAAAAAAAAAAAAAAAAGGCAACACACAAAAAAACTTTAAGGAATATTTCTTTCTAGAAGCATCCCTTAAAAGTGTCAGGCTTTCTAATTACAGCCCCAAAATGACCACTGAAGCCTTTAGCAAGTAATGAGAAGCACTTGAGGATGAAGGCTTTGATTCTGAAATATGTCTGACCTAAGAGTAGTCTCCCTTTATGAAGACGTGGTAGCTTCAGTTTTAATAGGCACGAAGGAAAGAAAAAAATAGGAAAAAAAACCCCAGCACTTGACGATGACCCTTTCTCCCCTCCCCAACAAAAAGACAAGGAGTTTTATCTGCCTGAGGTTGCCTCTGATAGTGCTTATGGTCCGGAAGTACCACTCATGGGCACTTAAAGCAGCATCACTCAGAAGCATAAAAATAGAATAAAGTTGCACAGCAAATGAGAAATTACGATATATCTCAAGTGTTGTGACACGAAATAAGCAAAACAAACACTCCGAACATTCCCTGAAATGTTGATAACTGATAAAAATCTATCTGAAATTAGTAGTGCCATCAAGGTGCTGCTTAGGATGAAGAAGTGCCTTTAAAAGCTCTCTGCAGTGAGAGTCAGACAGCTTTGTGGTGGAGTTAACCATTTTAGGCAATGGGAAGAAAGTAAGACCATTGTAGTTGTGAACAGCTGGCATACAATAGATAATTTAAGGGAAAGTGACCCTCATGTATAATTTTTAACTGAAGAACTGTCAGGCCCCATTAGTTCCAATAGGGCCTGGTAGCACCGAGGTAGGTTTATAGGGGTTTTGTATGAGAAGAGTTTCCAACAGAGAAACAAAAAATAAAATCATTTTAAGGGAACTTTTGTGGATTCAGCATTATTTCATTTTTTTTGTTTTGTTTTTGTTTTTGTTTTTGTTTTTTTTTAATCTTAGCTGCTGTTTGAGACAATGACATATCTGCTTTTCTTTCAGAAAGGAACCCAGATAACAGTAAAAGTATATTTTGGAGCCAGTTTAACCAATTACTGCTATTTGAAACAACGGCATCTCTGCTTTTCTTTTCAGAAGAGAACCCAGAAAATGGTAAAAACATATTTTGGAGCCAGTTTAGCTGTGTTCTGAGCCACATGTGCTGATAATGCTGAGGAATTCTGAGAGACACCCATTAAACCCATTAAATGGAAACCGCACTGTTAAATCTACGTCACCACCTTGGCCAGTGAATGAAAAGGCAAGTAAAAGAGCAAGGAAAGAAAGCAGGACTCCTTAAATAAGTGCAAATAATGACGGGTAGAACCTGAGTAGAACATAAAAAGTGAGCAAGTTAGGTAAAATAAAGCTCCGGCACTGTTTCTGCAGACGCATTTTAGAGGCCAGTCCAACATTATAAACAATTGCTATAAAACCTGAAAGGTCCAGGTGTCGCTAAGTCATGTTTACTTTATGGCTTTCACTTTGCTATTTGGCAGAACTTCTAAGGACGTACTGAGTGATGTTGCCCTTAACTTAAAGCACTATAACTTTCTTGCCCAAACTTAAAAGAGATACTGTAAAATTATTTAGCAACTTCTTGGGCCATAAACCCAGAGTCTTCTCCTGAGTGTCAGTCAGCCCCACTTTAAATGCTGTGGTTTGATGGTGGGTGTGTGGTGGGTCTTGGGGACATTCATGGGAATTGGGGTAAAGAGGGGCAAGATTGAGCACATTCCTCTCCTCCTTCAAAGGGCTCACACTCTTGGCAACCTTGTGCCTCCTGGATGCTTGAGGACATGGGGAAAATGGGGAAAAAAACCAGTGAATACAGGCAAAGGTTTGGCTTTTCTCCTCTCCTTGTAGAGTTCTCCTTCCTTGGGGAAAGTGGAGTGGCAGGAAGCTGGTGAGTTTGGGGGAAGTTATCCCCCTGTGCTGTTGGGGTCCCACCATGCTTTCTGTAGGAGCCAAGTGGCTGGGTGACACGAAGCTAGAATGTTGTCATAGCTGAGGTCAATATTGGGTTAAAAGTAAATAAGATTAGTTAATAAGGGCCTTAATGAGTGGACTTAAGGCCTATATATGGAAGAAAAAAGATAAAAAATACAGACTGTCATTTAAAGAAATTATAAAAGAACCATCCTTTTAAACTCAACTCAAATAATATGACAATAAAGCCAGGAGTTATAGGTACTGCAGATTGTCCTTTACTAGACACTCTATTACGTGTAGTCATTAGGCCAGCTATAAAAAGAAGGTTTAAATACTAATGTATTTTTTAATTTGTTTTATACCCTAAACAAGCAATCAATGTACATTAATAAACATAATTGTTTTTTTGGCATTTGTCCATTCATTTGGTCTACCTTGTCAGCTCTGGCAAACACATCAGCAAAATTCAGTAACCACAATACACAAGAAGGAAACACCAATGAGGCCATCTGAAATATGCAGAATGTACTGAATTACTTTATTGCTCCACTATTGACAGACAGAAACCCCCAAAGTTGACCATAACTGTCCTCCTGTCCGTCTTAAACAATGAGTTTGACAGGTTTTTGTCCACAAATACAGCTTTGGAGTGCTGTTGCAAAGAACCTTTAACGAGGTGGTAAATATGTTTACCTTTGATAAGGTGAGCTGCCTGATAAGATAAGGTGGATGGCCACTTTTCAAAAGCAAACATGCTCAGAGCTTTCACCCAGGAGCTGTGCTGGATTTGATCAGCATAAGGAAACATCTACTCACTCCGGAATAGCTTCCTGAAATCAATTTGTTCCTTTTCAGTTTTAATTATAAAATACCACTCGCTAGAGAGAGATTTATTCACTCAAGAGGGTGCAGCGTTGGAGATGGATGTGCAAAAGGTGCTCATCTCTGTAGTCTCAGCAATTAGGGTGCAACTCTCAGTTTAACTAGGACACTGTGGGTATCTACCTCCTGGTGTATCACCTCCAAGAAATCCCATCCAAGGGACATCCTGCAAATGGAAAAGATCAGGAAATATCTCAGAGGAGGAGACTCTCATTGCTCTGGTATGATTATCCTGAGTGCTACTGACCAGAGAAATGCATACCAACAAAAAGCTCCACTGGGGGCAAAATCTGTATTGAGACCCTATAATGCTTCCTGACATCTCCACCAGGTCCTCTCCGTAGGTGACCCCGCCATGACAATCCTGGCTGGCCCGTTGGTCGTGGGCGAGGAGAAGGGAGGTAACGTGGGCAGTGTCTGCGCTGCAGAAATCTCTTAAAATGTCACTTGTCGGGGGAGAGGAAAACAAAATTTTTGCAAGAGCAACAGAAGCTGCGAAGTCCAAAATGGGAGCTCCACTAAAGCCTTTAACGCACTAGAAAATTTATGAAAACATGAATAAAAGGTAACTTATTCAGTGTCAGCCTTACATATTTATAGTTTAAAAATTAGTCAAAGTTTATGTCCCGAGGTTGCACCTACAGGAAGCCAGATGTGTGCCTTCTGCATGTGACCTAAGACAGGCCTGAAGCAACAACTAGATAATTTCTCGCTCATACTCCACACCGTCGATCGCGGCGGCTTTCTGAGGTGAGAGAATCTGACAGCACTAACTCTCCAGGGCAGAACTTTCCAGTCAAGTGGATCAACGGACTGAAAATCTCTTATGAATAGTCATTAGGCCTTCATTACAAACCCCTCACAACCCAGTTCTCTTTTCGCAACCAAATGCCTTTTGTCATCTTCACAAGGTGCATCATTTAATTACCAATTGATTTCTTTATATATGACAACATGTCAGATAGCAAAATACAGTGTATCTCCCTTAGGGGGAGAAGTCTGTTAACTATCAGCGTGCCAGATTACTGAATTTAGCTGGAAGACAGCTATTCCCTCCACTGCGCCTTTATTTTAACTCACTTTCCAGTTTTCCAGAGGAGCAACACGGGGAAGAGGTAAAGGCGAGGAGCAGTGCAAGGAGGGATTATTTCCCCCCCCATTCTGTCAAGAAATTAAAGCTGACTTCCAGCATTTCTCACTCTGTTTTTAGGCAGGGGCACCCCATGCACTCACACGTGTACGTTGGCATTGGCGGCTGTGTGCACACACACAGCCGGGCTCAAACACGTCAAGCAATTGTTCTCATTATCCCAGGAATTTACCCAGCTTCTGACTTTGCTAGCACGCTGAATCTTCCCCTTCACAACTGCAGCCTGATAATCAAGCCAGTACTGTATTAATAAGCTGAATAATAAGGGAATTTCAGAAATGTACAGGACTATTATACCGTAACAATAAAACCTCAAACTGAGTAAACCAGAGCAGCGCTGAAGGTAGGCGTCGGGAAAGAATGAAACCAGTGTTGCAGTAATGCACTCCATTGTATGGCAGTGTAAATGCCTGCTTCTTTCATACACAGAAGCTACATTACACGAGTCCGAAATGTTCTCAGAGCATCACTGTGCCTGGTTGTGATAGAACCTGGCACCAGCAAGCACTGAAAGCTGACATTATACTGTAGGATGTGCTGCAGGTGTGCAGGCCTGCGAACGTGCTCTAATTACATATTTTCCTGCAGAGCAACAATTAAGGTCGCCAAAATAATTGCCAGTTTCTTAATCCCTCTCTAACAAGACTGACATAAGGAATGGTTTCTTTTTCTCTGGTTATTTTGAAAGTGTTCTCAAGATTTTGGTTTTTGTTTTTTTTTTCTAGTGCGCTGCATAAAACTAATTCTTACATTCAAATGTGTGATTATAGCCATTGTTGCTGCTGGGACGGGTTTTTTTAAGGACAAACCTTTTCTGAATTCTAGAGTACAACTAAAATAATGAAGAAATGCTGATTGTATAACCTGACGTGCTGTTTCAACATTTTCCCTGCAAGAAAGTACTTATTTTCCCTTTCTGCATGCATTTGTTCTGTGTTTTGGGGCTCTTTTTCAAGACTACAAGCTCCAGGTCAGTGCTCAGAGCCCTCCACAGTGGCATTAGGACTGCACTATTCCAGTCAGAGAACTACAGAGTCCCGACTGTGTCCAGGGTTCAATGAAGAATCACCTTTATTTTCATTACAACTGGCCTTATCTACTGTGGGAGACATTACAGAGGCTTCTTTCTCAGAGGCGTCAAGCACTTGACTTCAAACAATTGAAACAATTGTAGTACATGAGACAGAAAGGAGATGTCTGGTGCATCTATTTGCAAAGCTGAGGCATTTAACAGCAACCATTATACATTGTAGTTATATATAGCCCTCTTGTAGACCTTGGGAATAGTGGCCAGTATGAGTCAAACCGAGAGCTGGGATCAACAGCCGCAAGTCAACTGATTTTCATCGGGAAGCACTGAATGATACGAGCCAGGAGCCCTCCATCCCTTCCCTCTGACTCTTGCAGAAGTGGAAACTGTTGGATAAAGCTGTGGTCTCAGTCTCCACACAGAGACCTTCTCCTCTTCTAAGGCCTCAGAGCTTTAGGCTCAGCTCAAGCCTTGGCTCTCATCTTGACCTGAAGAGGTACCTTGGGACGCCCAACCTTTGAGGTGACTTCTGCAGAACCTGGGTCAGACCCACCCAGTGTTTCTGAATAAAGCCTCTGGAAGGTATTTTATGTAGAAACGCAAGGACATTTGTATTCAGACATGTTAAGACGAACCTCCACTTCTGGGTTAAGCCAAAGGTTAATAGTCTGCTCTTAATTATATTTTTAAATAGTAGAACTTCTTTCCAACATTCTGACAGAGCCTGCTGTGCCTGCTCTACCTATGAGCAGATCCTACTGATGTCAGAATGAGTATTGCTTATGTCAGGATTAAATTTATCTGAGCAACCCCAAAGATCAAACAAAAAATGCCACACAGCCCCAGTCAAAGGATGTCCAGAGGTATGCCAGGGAGATTGGCTTGACATGCAAAATCACATTCAAACATCTAAGAATATTAGCATTAATGAACCAGGCAAGACACCCTTTGATAATTGTTGGCAATCTGAAAACTTTGCTCTGAGGATATTAAAAGTAAACTGTTATCATCTGATTGCCAGTTTTAATCCCACTGATAGAAGCTGCCACAACCTGTCAGCATTAAATATATAACAAGGGGGTTATGAATATAAATTCCTGCTGGGAGCGTAGGTAGATGTCCACCTTTGCAAAGGGCATTACACGTTCACAGACTGCAGAAGTGATACTAATATCACAGACTCCTACTAAGTTACTAGTTTTACTGCTAACTCCACTACTCACTTTCTAAATTTGTCCCTCTTTCCTACACTTCTCTTGAAGTCTTCCTTCAACAAAGATGAGCTAATCAGTTGCTTAGACACCCGTCCTCATAAAGCTGTTCACGTCTTTTTATGCTTCACCTGCAAAAGCCACAACTGTGGTACCATGATACAGGAAAATGTATTTTCCCTCATTGTACTTATTACTTTGCAATGGTCATTGATTCATTCTGCAAGTGAGTAAACAAAGGAAATTTAAACTTTAATGGATATTAAATTATTTGCAAATGAATAGTTTGCTTTTCTCAAAAAGGACAAATGCATTTTGTTCACTTGAAACCTACTTGGAGAAGCTGCATGGGAATGATAAAACTCAAAGCTTAGGGTCATCTACAACAAGGTCAAAATTTTCAGACCTGGTAATTTCATTAATACTGTGTATAGAAACATATGGTGTGGTTCTCCAAAGAGTATAACTTCACTTGTAGGCACTGAATCTTCAGTCTCCAGCAAATTTGCTATGCTGGGTGATGCTGCTGTAGGCACCTGATTGGGTTTCCAGGTTGGAAAGCAGTGATCTTAATGGGTCCATAGCCTGCAGACACTAGGAAAGGTCACAGCAGAAGGCAGATCAGAGCCAAAGCATGACTGTAAGACAGGGCCAAGTCTCATTGGTTTTATTCACGTGAGAATTGCAGTGATTTCAGCAGGGAGGGCATGGCCCTGTTTACATGAAAATGCTTTGAAGGGAAATATTTTAGGTTTTGATCAGAACCTCATTTACATTCTTACAAAGAAACTGCGAAGAGTTATAAATGAGCTGTAGAGTATATTATAAAACACATTTTAAAAGTAACACATGCTCAGAGATGGATAACATTAAAATAAAAGTAGGTGCAATATCCAAGATGAACATTTCTCATGAGCAAACATCACGCGAGAAAGCATTCCACAGGCATAACTTTGCAGATAATCAAAGCCAAGTATTAATACATTTTTATCAGTCCACCTTCTAAACAATATTTCAGTAGATTTCCTTTCACACAGTGATATTTGTAATAAATGTTCTGCCTTTGTTTTAAAGTCAGTCCGTAGAAAGATGACATCAGCTTAGCAAACAATAAAGTGCCTGTAATATTGTCTCCAGAGGGCTGTTACATTTACTTTGTAGCAGTAAAATTCAATTTTCAAAAAACACTACATGAATGATGTTAGGTTATTAACCCTATCACCACCGTAAAACATCATCATTGTGTGCAGAATGTAGGTCACTATCTAGGAGCTAGAAGTTGCTTTTTTGTTAAATAATCCATTTAAGCTGCTTTTCTTTCCTATAGCTTGGGTTGTGTCCCTTCCCTTTGAAAAAAACAAACCAAAAAACAGTCTCATTTTTAATCTCAAGGCTCTGAGCAAGCGTCCTTATTACACATCTCATTTTAAGGTGTTCTTCCTTTGTTACTTTCAGATTTGGCCGCACACTTTTGAAGAGCGACTCTCTGTGAATTCTTGTTATTCAGAGCTGCTCTCAAAGAGAGAGAGAGAGGGGAAAAAAAAGTGTATCAGATCAGCCTACGCCTGTGGTGACTCTCACAAGTTTCAGTTCAAGGAAAGAGAAGAAAATCAGCAGCTACAAATTCTGACTCATTTTGAAATTTCAGCGCGATTGAGAAGCCACCGTCCTGATTTGGGGACCGAGTGCTCAGCCCCTGCTCATGCTCAGAGCTCCCTGCTGAACCTGGTTTTCCTTAGCAAGCTCCAGGGCAAAGAAAGATCAGCGAGCAAACTGTCCGCAAGCCAACCCGTCACATGGCTCCCTGTAAAGAGGATTTGCATACCTGACACAGCTATGGAAATATTCCCGGTCCGGGAAGGGGCGAGAGAGAAGGACTAATAGCGCCCCGCTATCAGGATGCAAGGGGTTAACTAGTTAAACTTCTACAACCCCCCACAGTAACTTTCCAAAAGCTGACAATAAGTAAAAGAAGTGCTGGTTATCCATTTTTTAAAGGGATGGGATTGGTTTTAGAAGAAAGGGAAAGAGGATCAAACACCTCAGAGCAACAAAAGGTTGTGTCAGAGGGCCCTCAATCACAAACCTCCTTCAACAAGAGATATTCCAACCTTCCAGAGCAGTTACCCGGGCAGCACGGCTAAAAAGTTCCCTGACATGAAAAGAACAAAAACAGAAGGGACAGAGGTAGTTATTGTTATGCACACTCCTCTTTTTTTTTTTTTTTTTTTTCTGGGGCTTTTTTTCTCCCCCACAAAACTTTTTGCATAAGCTGTTCGGGGGAGAAGTAATAGTGCTGCTTATTGAAAAGAAATCCCCCCTCTTTGCATCTCCTACCTCCTAGGTTGGGAGGTATGGCCCAGCAGATTCTAAGCCAGGAACACCTGATGAATGGGGAAGGTCAGCTCCATGAATGCTTCAAAAGAGGCATACGAAATTAATAAACATAATTATAATGTCTCCTGGTTTGCATCTCCCCCTGAACACATATTTGAATTTTTTTTTTCCTTCTTCCAGACAAGCGAAGTTGTGTGCACACAAAGAATGTAAATTATTTGCGTTTGCAGTGTCAGGTCTTGGAGGTATCTTAACAGCATGTAAGAATTTTCCACTTAAATGTAAATTATTAACAAGTCAGAGTTTTCATTTGTTTTATCTCCTGATGTGCAATCTAAATAAATAAATGGCACACTTTACAGTGTTCACCACCCACTTGTCTGCTCTTTCAAAAACGTACTTTATATATGCTACCTTTGCTTGAATAGGATGGTGGATCATTCTCTTTCATCATTTATCTTTGTCTCAGTGCTTCTGAGGGGTTGAGGTTGTTGTTTTTTTGCTAAAACAAATTTACCTCTAGTACTTCATCAAGTTTTCCTGTGTAATATCGCTAAGTAAACAGCACAGTGGTTTATTCATAAAATATTCATATTTCAAAATGTTCCTTCCCAACCACCCCTCCTGGGTTTACCTATGTTTACAAATATGTAAGCCTTGTTAATATGCCTTGTCTGGGGAATGGTGAGTAGTGACCCTCCTTGAGGCACAGCTCTTGCTGAAGAAGTGTATTATTTCAGCTGGGAGAACAGCAAAGCTCCGGGATGAGACTGATTGATTAAGACCAGATGGATGGCCACACATAGGTGTGACAAAAATAGAAACACATTGCAAACATTCCTGGCATTGTCCTCCTGTGGTCTGGGAGGTGGATGGACCCGGTGGTACCTTATCTACCTCCTGATGGGCTCCAGAATTGAAGAATGTTAATGAAAGCTAACTCTGCCTCGCCTGCCTTACAGTGACACTTATTACTATGAATCAAGCTTAAAATTGCATCTTGTAAATAGACTCTGGGTTCCCCCCCCAGCCCTAATCGAAAAATGACAGCTGGCATGCCACTGGAAAGCATTCACACACATCTCCCTGAAAGTAATTCGAAGTAAGGGGCTCAGAAAGAGAGAGAAGGAAAGAGAAAACAAACAGAGCATACCCACATCCTCTCCTTAAAATTAAACTTTCAGAAACCACATAAAGGAGTAAGTGCAAAATGAATGACCTCTGGTTTGGAGAAGAATGTTTCATTGAAACCCTCTCAGCTTTTATGTTTATTGGCCATAAACTGACCAACCCTCTCCGCAAGGCTGTGGTTGTTCTTCACAGAAATGCCGAACCAAGGGCCTGAATCCCACTCACCTCTCTGAACAGAGGGGTCTCAAGAAAAAGGGGGAGGCAACTAGCAGGATTTGTCCCAGTGTGGCTGTGCACTCCTCAGAGATGCTGTCCCTGCCTGGCCATATCCACCCTTTACCTTTCATCACAGCACAGGATGTATTTCTCAAACTAAGAAAAATGCCATTAACTAAACCTTCCTGTTCACGTGGAGAGAGTCAGGAGCTGTGGGAAGGAAGTGGGAAGCAGTGCAAGACCAGGCTCCCAGGGCCACCTCATTCCTGTCCCTCCACCTATGGCACACCACAAATGGATTGCATGGCAAGCTCCAGGCATCAGCCCCGACACCAATACACGTTTAAAATCACAGGAGTATCCCAAGCCTCTGCCTGGCACGACCCTTTTCCCACAGCACAGCATGGAGCCTCCTGACAGCCATGGAGGGAGAAGGGAGAAATCAGACCCTCAGGTTTTCTGTCCCTCTCCCTAAAACTCCAGTTCAGCCCCAGCGTGAGCTTTTCACTCCCCTCTCACAGGCCTGAACCGATTACCTACTTGTTATAAATCTTCTCAGGTTTCACAGGCACACATTTGCCGGTAGGTTCCCAACCCACATTTCGGGACGTCGGGGCTCACACAGACACATTCTCACACATGCAAAAGCCCTATGATGGATCAGGGGCTCCTCCATTCACCCCTCCACTTTAAGCAAAACCGTTCCTAATATACCTTTTCATACGTGGAGCATAATGAATGTACCTTTTCTTATGCATGTACAATACTGTACTTTCACCCACTGGCAAAGAAGTTCGCTAAATTACTAAGAGCGTTTAAAGAGGTGGCATTCATTGTAATATACAAAGGAATTTAAAGCACATTTACAAATGAATCGGCAGGCACGCCAACAGGAAAAACAAGTTTAAATGTAAAATTCAAAAAAAACCCAAAAATATAAAATTGAGGATTGCTTGAAATTATTATTATGATATGAAAATGTTTGTCCATTCTGCAGGCTGAAAACTACTTAATTTCTCTTCATCTGCAATTCAGGTGACGGTGGTTTTAAAGAAATATTCTTTTCCTTGGTTTCCTTCCCCCCTCCCCAGCTGAGTAATAAAACATAGACTGATTTAAATAAGAATCATTATGCTCAGAAGGCCTCCTCTGGCTGGAAGACTTTTGTTCCACATGTCCCATAATCTCACTCCCACATGGCTGCCATAAGGTTGATGCTGAAATCAAACTCTACTATAGAATTTGCTTTTAGACACAGCAAAAATATGTATATCAGTTTGGGGAACGGAGTCCTATAATTTAGGTAATGGGAGAAATATACTTGGGAGAGAAACATCTTGACTTTGCTGCTCCCTTCTCTGTGTTTCCCCCTCATCCAGGTTGCTATTAGCATATGAAAAATGCTTTTAATTTTATCCATTTCTGGCCATATCTGTCACACACACAAGTGAGATAGCAGTTAGGTTTCAACTTATCTCTTCTTTACCACCTCAGCAGCAGGTTTAAAATAGATCACGCTCTTCTCGTTATTTGCAGCCAAGGTGTGTGTAACTCCCTTCCTGAGCAAAACCTGATAAAAGAGGAGCAAGCCACCCCATGGGGAGGTGGTTTGCTCCCAACTCAACCCCAAAAGTCTCTATCGCAGCATCTCACAGCTCTGGTTTCATTTGACAAGTACAAGTCAGGGCAGCTCTCACCCATAACTCGGGTCACAGCGTGGCGAGGCTGGAAGTTATGGCCCTATTTTTAAGCGTTTTCTATGTGCTGTTTATCTGTTTCCTTAAAACTCCCACTTCCACCCCTGCCCTACGGACGGAGCGCACGCGGCACCGCGGCTCCCACGCGCCCATTTTCCAAGACAAGGCGACTTTGTTTTACACCCAGAGACACCTCCCAGCCAAGCCCTATCCCCAAATTCTTCGCAGGCACACGTGACATGAGGCGATCCATGGCAGAGCCCAGGGAAAGCTCTCAGCAATATGCAATCCATTTTCACACATGCTATGGATCTCATGGCGTCAGTCATACGGTCACTGCACAGACAAAGTATTTAAAGCCCATTTCTGCTACTTTTTAAGTAAATTAAAAACTCCCATTGCCTCCCAGGCAATTAGGTTGAGGCCCTAGGACTGGCTTAAAGCAGTGAGGCTCTGAGAGTTTGCGTTTAGTGGTATCTGGCCTGGGAATTCTTGTGGCTTAGTAAAATTTTGCACACGCACTCTGCAACTTGGCTTTCTGCGACATGTTGGGGAAATGGCTATTTTTGCATGAATGTTAAAAAAAAAAAAAAAGAGGCATGAAATTATGCTGCATTTTAATGGAAGGGTGGTTTTGCTTGACAAAACATATGTCTCTTATTAACAGTATTAATAGAAATAGGCCTGCTTTCAAACTTGCAATGAAACGTGACAAAACCCAGGGCTGGGTTCTCAGCTGAGCTTCAGGCACCTTTGCAACCCACTGCAGGCCTGCCTAACAAAACCCATCTCTTGTGAAAAAAACCCATCTCTCTGAGCATCCCACTAAATACCTGCAAGACCAAGAGCTATACCAGGAGCTCATTTTGCAGGATGCTTTCTCCAGCTGGGAAATTCAGGAGATCCTCCTTGCAGCACACAGCAGCCAGAATAGGGATGTGTGATCTGCCTATATAGTTTTGGGTTTCTTTTTTTTCTTGGATCAGCCCAAAGGAGACATGGGAATGGCTTTTGTCAGTGGTGCCCACTCATCTACAGTGGTTAATAATAGCCAGGCAGCTCCAACCTTCTGGCTGGCATCAGCAGGACCCATGGGTATGAAATGCTGCAGGAGAAAAATCTGGAAGAGTCCAGACCAGTTCAGAGGAGAACAGCCTCCCTTGCTAGAAGTTATTACTTGAAGAATAAAGGGCACCTTGCTCTAATCAGGCAGATTAAGCTGATGAGCAAAGCACCTGAAACAACTTTTCCTCCCCACCTCGCCTGAAGAGGAAAGAGCTCTCCTAAGTAAATAAACCAGCACAGTCCTTTCTCATTTTGACCATTTCTCACCATTTTACTCAACTTCCAGGGATACAGGAGCCTTAGCCCTGACAACACTTAAGTGAAAACTCCCTGGTTGGCTTTTTTTTACTTGCCTGACTTCTTTATTAAAGGCTTTCTGGCTGTGAGTGGGTGTCAGAGGTGCAGTATTTCACAGATCTGTGGGGCACTCCCTCATTTTGCTCTGAATCGAGATATTACAAGTTCCTCTTATTACAGAAAGCATGAAGAAAGATGACGAGCTCCAACTAAACCAATAGTCTCTGGGTATATTTATTTTATGATGATGGCAATGAAGTAGCCCCTCATATATTTTCTATTGTCTTCAATAAAGACACACTTTAATCACAAACTGACATATGAAACCTGCCTATTGGCCTATTGATATTTCTTTTGCACTGAGCAAGAAGCCAATAACCTATTTTAAATATAACTTTTAGAAACGACATTACCTAAGAAAAAGCTAGCAGTATTCCTGATAAAATATATTGTGGTGAGGCTGAAAAGTGCATGCAAAGCAAGCTGCATTATTAGAATGTTTAAATATTAATTATACCGCTGTGTAGTAAAGATGATCAACTGTGAGTGTCAACTAATTTTCTAAAAGCTGCAATGTTGGATGTCGTCTAAACTTCTATTGTTAAGCTAAAACTAAAAGCCCAGCAAGTTTAGTCTACTGGAGTGTGTTTATTTTTATTGGTTTCTGCATAATTTTTTTTAACGTAAACCAACTTTAACCCCTTTACTGTAATCTCTGCCAGTGGAACTCCAATAGCACATCATAAAATTCCTATAATTCTTCAAAGCAATGTAACTGGAAAAGAAAAAAAAAAACCAACCAAAAACTATGGGCACTTTGCAACAAATGCCAACTATGAGATTCAGCCAATTAAATTTAACTCTTGCGAGCTCATTTCTCTGGCAATATATGTGTAGATGTAGGTTCAGCCTGCCCTCCCACAGCCAATTTTGTTGGGAGCAACTCCCAGCCAGGCTGCTCGGTGCTGGGCTGGCTTCATTGTGTGAAAAATCCTGCTCAGGTGGTACCTAGAGCTGGTAGGGAAGGGAGGCTGAGCAGACAGATGGGGAGGCAGATGTACAATGCTACATAAAAGTAGAAAGACTTATATTATCTTCTGTGAATGCCTTAAGTGACTGAGCGCAGGCAGCAGGCGGAGGGGTGCCAGAGTGGGGAATGAAGAGTTAACCAAAAAATGACTGTCATTTCTCTCCCTCCTCGCAGCTATTGCTCCCTCAGACTTTCAAGAGGAGCCACAAGACTCGAGTGAGAGAATCACTTTGAGATTCTTCTGCGAAGACAAAGAAATAGTGTGCGCCGAGGCTGGTAGGCTTCCTTCCGTCACTCATGGATGCTCTGCCAGGATTTCCCACCTGAGACAGATTGCGACGCATGTTCGAATCACTCATGCAGGAGAAGCAATACACAAGTTCAGTGTAAAGCCACTTTAAAAGCTCATCGGGTGCATACTTTACTTGTACAAAATACCTTATTCATGATGGAGCAGTGAGGGCCTAGGTAATTACTTGAATCAAGGTGGCCTCAGAAGTGTTTAAATCTACAAGGACACTTAGAGCATGAATAATGCAAAATAATTTGCATCTAAATTTTTTAAGTGTTCTTTATTCAAAAACTAAAATGCAGTTCCGATTAAAGTTTGATGAGTGAAAGCTGAGCACTTCATACCCACTGTGAAACGTCTCCTATTTGTGGAAATTATTTCAGACAGTGGTAAAGGGACAAAAGAGATCAAAAAAAAAAAAAAAAGTTGGTGATTAATCTGCATTTCTTTTAAGCCATCCTTATTCCACGAGGTTTGGTGAGTAGGAAGTTAATTTCTGAACTTGCTGGTCTGATACCAGCTACATTTCACCCCTTTAAAGCAGCCCCATCGAAAGCCCAGCTCTAATTATTAACCAAACAAAATAACTATTCTTTTGCCTCTGATGATAGCGCAAAGCCGCTCGTGGCTCTGAAATTTGCCCAGTATCTCTTAGTGCAATTAATCTCGCTTCTGTCCCTGTCAACCTCTTTGGAAAAGCCTTACATGCAAAAATACCCTGGCTGCCTCTCACTCTGTGCTTATAGGGCAAGAGCTTGCATTTCTTCACTTGGAGCGGGTTGCATCCCTTTCTTTTGAATTTGCCATTGACAGCATAAACTGCCGCGTATATCATCGGTTCAGCACTTTATTATATCGTCTCTAGTCCTATTTTAGAACGTGTTGAGCAACCCCCATAAAAATTGTTAAAGAGGAAGGAGTGAACAAGACAAATGTTGTGTAACGCGCTCGCTGAAAATTATGCCTTTCTCTGCCTGGGCTGGAGGCAGAGGAGAAAAAGGGAGAGGGGAAGCATGTCAGAAACAGCCGTTTTCGCGTGCAGACGTCAGTGATCCTGTTGTTAAATGTGCTTAATTCACAATTATGTTTCCAACGCTCGACCCTGCCCATCTCACTGGCGGGAAGGCACCGAGAGAAGAGACATTCAAAGTTGGAGAGTTCTCAGATCCCCGGCGATTTCTACAGGAGAATCTGCATGCATCTGCTCCCCAGTTTGTTCCTGCCCTCCACACCCAACGTCTTGCTGCAGTACGAGAGCCAGACCTTCCCAAAAGCCATCCCGGGAGTAAGGGGGATGTTTTTTTCCAGCTGCTAAAACCTCAGGTTGGGAAATCTGCTGGAATCCAACAGGTTAGGCAGGCAGCGAAGTTTTAAGCGCCGACTCACTGTGAGCAGCTAAACTTTAAAGGCCCCTTTGCAAAGGAAAATAATTTTCCTTCTGCAGCCCTTATAAAGAATAAAGACTTCCAATTTATTACCAGCTCGAAAGCTGGCTGCCACTTTATTGGACTTTCAGATGAGTGTGCTCGCCACGCTTTCTTAGGGAGAGGATCTGCTACGTTTTTCTTGGATTTGGAACAATGCGAACATTTTTTTAACTCATTGAACAAAGATTTCCCCAGCAACAGACCCCCTGCTCAGCAGGTCACCTATCTTTGCGACAGTTTTTCTTTTCCCACGCTAACCCTAGGGCTCATTTGCATAAGGTCTCTGTTGTGACAATTAGTTTCAGGTGAGCTGATTTCTATGAGGTTTGCCCAAGACGATACACAAGCTCTGGGCCTCCCTGATCCTGGCCCTAATTGCGACTGACTGGCACCAGACACAATCACCCTCTTGATTCAGCAAATTGTCCTGCAAGTAGCTTGTTGTGACCCTGCAATGCACAAATCATATCATGTCAGCCCGGCATAGTAAACAGTGAATAAAGCAAATTCAAAAAAAAAAAAAAAAAAAAAAAGGTTTCATAATAGCTCCTCCATCTTCTAGCCCCAGTGGACAAGATGAATACAAATTAAAGCTATATCATATCTGTGTGCTGGTGGAAGAGGTGTCTCTGCCCTGACTAACAACTTTGGTTTGCTGGAGAGTTTTTTTGGGGTTATTTTTAATTTGCTTTGGGAAAAAAAATCAGATGTTGCTTCATTCTGTCACCTGGGGAGAAATTCCCCAGGTAGCGTAGCGGGGTCACCGTAAATACTTCCTAGCTCATTGTTGTGGAAATAAGCAATATGTTCCTTCATCATCTCAGAAGGTACATGGTACAGCCACATGCACATTAGTTGGGCTCCCAGACCTCCCACTCAGGGAAAACACATGTGTCTGACTTTTGGGAAGTTGGGACAGAGCTTTTCCCAAAGTGCCCAGGAAGGAGTGGCGGGGTGCAGGGAGACCTCACCCCTCTTCTCCATGGCTGACAGTCCCTCATCCCACCACAGCACTGCTTTGGGCTCAGTTCTGCCTGTTTTGGAGCAGTGATAACCCTGTGGATTGGGTATTGACGTGTCAGCCTGGGGAAGCATGCAGCCTCTGAGATGGGCAGGGAAAAGGAACAAGTAATAAATCCAAGGGGACAAAGGCAGAGTTAAGGAGGCTGGAGGAACACCTTTAACTGCCACACTAATGATAACGCTTGGTCAGGATGAAGAACTGTCCTTATCTGTGAATAACTCCCTTTTCCTCTGTTTGACTCAGTTTTTATGTTATTTTTTGGTGTGATGCTCAATTCTTTCCTACCAGAGTAGCTCCGGCTGTGACCTCCGCCCCGTGAGTGTGAGTCAGGAGAGACTCCCTCCCCACCTTATATATTGCTTTTTTTTTTTTTTTTAAGTGAAGACTAATTTGCAAAATATTATTCACCATAGAGACAAAAGCTGCTCCCCCACTGTAACTGGGATATGAAGGGTAAACTCAAATCCAGACAGGTATATTGAGTTCTGACTTCAGAGAGAGACCACGAGGGCAGGATTAGACCCCTCAAATATATTTTGTGATGATCATTATGTGAATTAGATCAGGCTATTAGTTTTGGACTACTTTTAATCTCCTGGGGAAATCTGTATTTACATTTGGGTTGGGGTTTTTTTTCCCCTGATGCAAATTGCTTCCCCAAATAAATAGTTATGTTAAAAATCCTAGTAAAAAACTGTTTCAAAATCCTTCACTGACCATGGCTGGCAGCCAGTGTGAGAGGTCAGGCTGCCAGCCCCAACAGTTTGCAGCTGCAGTCGAGGTAACTATATAGGCAAAAGTGCATCTGACACAGTGCATTTCTGTTAATCTGCACTCTTGTCAACTGATACAGGCAAAAAGTACTAATTGTTTATGTGCATATAAAGATAAAAGTAAGAATGAAAGAAAAATCTTCCCTCAGCTGTGAACACCAAGTTTTACCCCAGGAAAAAAAAACTGCAGGGTGGGAGACTTAATTCTTCTTTACTGGTACAATTACATTGATTTAAAAGTCATTAAATCTTCTGATATTCCTGTGATCTCAGGAGTTGTTTATGACCTGGGGTTCTGTCCCAAGCATGCCTGTATGGTCTGAACAATGTGAGGGAGGTGGGGGATACCCCCTCGCTGCAGGCAGGGCAGGCAGGGCAGCCACAGTCCCACCCTGGGCTCCCCAGCCTCACACTCTGTACCTTTGCAGGACATTGAGGTTGCATTTGGACAAAGAAACAGGACAGGCAGCACTCTTGGAACAGGACACAAGGTCAGCCTTGGGTTATTTCTTCCAGTGGTGTGCACTATCCTGCTGGGAAGCCCTGTCAGTCCCTCCTGATCCCTCCTGCCCGGAAAGGTGCACAAGAGGAAGGACACTCAAAGTCCTGCCTGCCACGAACCTCCCCATGGAAAACTGCAAAGCTCCCAACACTTTTGCCACCATACAAACCCTGCCAGGCTTTGGCTGGGCTGCACAAACCCACTGTGTCCAGCCTGAAGCACTGCTACCACGCTCAGTCCCAGCCGTGGCAGGAGCAGGTGGTTGCCCACCACTTGCCATCAGGCCAGGGCTCGGCTGTGGATGCACAGCAAGAGACCTTCCAAACCTCACCTTCCCCATTTTTTAACGTGTGTCCCCTTTTCATGGCATCCTGTGTCCCTGCTAATGCTTTTATCCCTCTCTTGTGACACAAGCCATGCTTTTACACCGAAGGCAACACAGCGAGCTGATTTTGCACTTTAACCTTCAGCAACTCTGATTCTAATGCAAGGCAAAACTTTTAGATTTTTAAGTAAATAAACAGTTGATTCTGACAAAAATGACTATTCCCTGAGGGGACATTTTTGTGAAACCGCGCCAGGTACAAAAAAAATGTATATTTTTTGGCTTGGTCATGAAACTGTCAAAACACAACTCTAACATGTTTTGCTGCATATGTAATTTTTTTCCCACAGCTCTTTCCGAGCAATGCTTAATTCTGAATTCTTTCTGCACCCAGCATTTGCAAGGAAATTGATAGATGCACAAGCAATTCAAGCTGAGTTTCTAAGTGAGTGAAATAGAACAGCCAGGAGAAAGGAGGAGGAGAAAAGCAAGACAAAGCCGGAGAAACTTTGTTAAACTTTCCAAATAAATTATGGTTTTGAGATACAATTCACCCTCAAGATAGAGCTTTGGTGAGATTTAAGCAGGGAGAAGGTTGTCTGCTGGCCCTGGCCATGGGCTAAGTTTCACCTTCTGTGCTCACGTAACTTCACTTAATTTTATTTTTAACTGCTCTCTCTCTCTCTTGCTCTTTCTCATATATAGATATATGTTTGTATATGTAAATATCAAAGTATCTTGATCATAGTTGTGATTAAAAACTTCACTTTTACTAAAAACAGCTATGGCACTGCTCTTTAAAATAATAATATATTTTCCCAAGTGCCTTCACCGTTTCATCCCAGCAACTGAAACAGAGACAATCCTTTGTATGCTGAAATGTATAATTATCATGTAGCCAAAAGGGAGGGTGTAATTTTCACATCTGATTACAAGGGAAGAGTGTAAGTGAAGCTGCCTTGGTAAACTTACACTTGTTTACAGAGAGCAATACCTTTGATATTAAAAACTCCAAACATGTAAAATGCTGGAAAAAATCAAGATTGTCACGCATCAAAGCTAAACATCAACAACAACAACAAACCCTAAGCAATTTTTTTGGCATAGTTACAAACGAAAAGTCAATTCTCCTGTACTCGGGCTGTTCTCCTCACTTGAGATGTTTGTTAAGAGACAAATTGTTTTTGCACAGTGTGCTCTACTTGTTCATGTGGAAGGTTAAGAAGCTCAAGATCCAGCTTTACTTGAAAAAAAAAAAAAAAAGAGGGGTAGGAGAGATTTCAAATGTTTCTGCTGTTTATAGCTCTATTTGGGGAGTTTAAACTACAGAAATGCTTTTCATATTTGACTCCATCTTCACAGAATTTACTTCTCCTAAATGTGACTGCATTTGCTTTTAAGTTTTTTGTTTTCTTTTTTTTAAAACACATGACCTTTCTCCTGTTTATTTCTTTTTATCTCTCTTTCTTTCTTTGCTGATTCTCTCATTAAATGAGCTTCTACTCATGTGAAATTAATTTTTGACCAAGTAGGACAAGATGGTATCAAGGAAAGGAAGAGCTGTTAGAGAAAACATCACTTACCAAGGAGATTAAAGATATGGAGAAAGATCACACTACAGGTAGAAGAAAAAACTACTGAAAAACCAAGTAAGATATCAGAAACTGTTTAAAATGAGATGAAAGTATAATTGTTAAAGAGTTGTTGTTGTATTTTTAGAAATCATGAAAAACTCTGTGCAAGCATTGGATGTCAAAGTATGATAATCTCAGGCTTTCGCTAACCAAGAAAAAGGAGGAGAATGAGAAGGAAAACCAAATTTTAGTATGTGGAAAACTCAGCTTTTTGTTAGAGTATGAAAAGAAAATCATAATTAAGATGTAGAAGATCTATCAACAAGATTATGATAAGACCCTATTTTCTAAAGTATGTCTTTTTTTCCTGCCCTAAAATTAAGTTCCTGGTCCCATATCCTTGCTCTGAACATCATATCCATGGGAAAAAACACCCACCACAACAACTAAAGCATATGAAAAATAAAACATAACTCAGTAATAACAGTAATTCCACTTGAGGATGCATGTAGTTACTTTAAAAGTGGTTTTGTCTTGTGCAGAAAGACATGAATGCAAGGGCTACTGAAAGCAATTTAATACCAGGTGGGGGTTGACATTAATCTTTCATGACAATAATATTGTGGTGTTACAGGAGGGCAAAAACAAATACCTTCTTGCACGTAGAACCACTTCCCTAAGAGTCTGTGCCTGTCTTAAAAACGCACGTATAGAATTGATGTATGGCCCCAAATTCATAACGAATATGATTATTAAACAGTCTCCACTCGTGCAAATAATCAGACCTGTCCTCCTTCTGCTTCCCTTAGGTGTGATCCAAGCTTTCTCTGTGAGCAGCACAGGAATGCTATTCCTCCTGGAATGGGCCAGGTTTGGTGAGCCCAGGCTGTGCAGAGCTGTTTTCTGCAGCATACAGAGCCAAATTCTGTCTGTGGTTGAGAGCAGTGCCATGAAAGCCAACGGGGCTGCACAGGGGTAGATGGTGTGCCTGAGGTAGACACAGCTTCTGAGCAGCATTAGTGTACTTAAAACAACAAATTAATGTCTGTGGAACACTAATCAATGTTTGGTGCACTCCACATTTTTCACTGAGTTGTTAAGAGTACATTTGCTTATATTTTGCACTATTTTAATTTAGTCATATTGATCAAACTGAACACTCAATAAGACCCTAGGCACCTTAGCCTTATTAAAATTAGTCAACTTGAAGTAAGTGAGCGGAGGAAGTAATGGAAACTATTCAGAGATTTAAATACAGTGCAGCCCACTTAAATAAATACCTGTTAATGAAATAAATCTGTATATGCACATATTTCCTCAGAAACAAATTATTAAGGAGGCCCTTTAGAAGAATAAGACTCAAACATATTCCTTAGTTTAAAATAGAAATATTTCTGTGTACATTTGCATTTGCTGCGTTAAACTTGGGGAGTCCATGCTGACCTTTCTCATCAAAGCAGTTATCATTCTTTAGAGTCTTACAGTGTCAAAATTGATAAAAATGTCCCTAATTAACCTGTAAGTAAACACTGTTGTGGGGTTTTGGTAGCTCTACCAAATGAGTTTATCCCAGGAAGAGTAGAACTCATCTGGGCCGGCTCCCAGAAAAGAATATCTGGGCAGCTGCAGAACTAAAATAAAAAACATTTAACATGCAGTGGAAAAAAATAAAAGTCATACACTCTAGTCTTTACAAATAATATGTCTTTGTCTTCAGAAAGTTCTATTTTTTTTTTTTTTTAAGCAGGGGTAGAGAGGCGAGATGAGAGCACCAATTCCAAGGCTTGGCTTGAGCAGGGATTCACAGTACAGCTCCTTTTGGCACATCTCTGGAGCTCAAAATATTGTTTTTGAAAACACTGCTGTTTTTCAACAAAAATGGGAGATTAGACAACATCTTCAGCTGATTAATCCTCTCTGCTCTCTGAGGGGGTGACCTACGATAGCGTATTTTTTTAGCCGGGGAAAAAAAATTCCACCACGCAGCAAACTCTTCCTGCGGTACCTACAAATGAATTAAGCTAAAAAGTGGGTAGAGGACCTGTGGAGGTTTCCTGGACTCCTTGCTTAAGGGATGCCTTTAGAGGGCTTTGTACACCCATTTTTTTCCCCCAGTCCAATAAAAGATATTAGCTCTTTTCCCTGAGCAAAATCCCTCTCATGAATCAGGCCCTACACTTGCAACTAGTGTGATATTGCTGGCCAGGTTTCACCCCAGTAAAATTCTAATCTATACTTTGTCTTGCAGAATTAAGAAGAAAATGCATATCAGCAGAATCTCCTCTCTACTTTATTTCATTTATAAATTACGAGAATGATGCTATTATATATTATTAATTTCTGCTGTTCTCCAACTCGGCTGCAGCAGTGAGCTGCGGATGTTGGAACGGTGTAATTATGTTCTAGTAGGGCAGCCATCCGTTTCCTTTCAAAAATTTACAGGATTCTTAATCATGCTGCTCATTTGGGTGCGCAGTAGCGAGGATGGCGAAACACAAACAGGGCACGTTCGTTTACACAGGAACACCTGCTTAGCATGATAGCAGATGTCAGTCAGCAAGCAGAACACAAAAGAAAAATATCAACAACAGCAAACTAGAAGCATTTTTAACTCGGTACGGAGATCTCTTGTCTGGGGGAAGCCAAAGGAAGGGGATGCGCCTTTGCAGGTCAAAGCAGAGGCGTGGTGATGATTTGGAAAGTCTCAGCCAATGTTCCCCAGGGAGTGGGTCAAAAAAATCTAAGACAAACTGCTCACTGGATGATGGGATATTTAACAGTTTCTCCTTCTAGAGGGCCACTTTTGCCAGTTTAATGCTAGGCATCTTTCAAGGGTCATCGTAAATATATGGAATATTTGATAACTACAGGGAAGTAGTTGGGAGGAGTAAAATCCAGAGAACTACTGCTCCGTGTGTAAGGGTCTGCCAGCATTCCCGCTGCAACCGCTTATTCTCAAGGCTTTAACTTTAAATGTTTCATCCAGGGCTGCATCTTGGCTCTCCCATCTCAAATTGAGAGCGTTTCTGTCTGGTGCATATTTCATGAAATAAAAAGATGTCAGCGGAGGAGCAAAAGTTCAGTGATTTTGGGCTCTCCCGTGCAGCGCTCCAGCCTGGCAGCGGCCACACCTCTCCCAGGGAGGCGTCGGGAGCGCGGAGCCCGAGCCGAGCTGTGGCAGGCAGGTATTAATAATCCCCCTCCGTGGCATAGGCAGTAACTACTCTTGCCCAGGATTGTTAGTATTCAGAGCGAGTCAACTTGCGTGGGTCCGTGCATTAAGGGCTCCCTAAGTATGCATTGACTTGATACCCAGTAATGGCTTCTAAGGAGCCGTTATGTAGTGCCGTGTCAATGATCCATGCATTGAGGACTCCCTAAGTACGCATTGACACGATAGACCGGAACGGCTCCGAAGAAGCCGTTACGGTCTATCATGCCAATGATCTGCGGATATTGGCAGTGCCTCCCACACTTCTGCAGAGACTGTAAAAGTCTCTGAAGAAGCTCTTATGATCTCAGTGGAAGGACCATCAATCAGGTCGATGGCAGGGTTGAGTTTTGCCATTTTTCCACCCGATCATTGGGAGGCCATGTGCTGCTTCTGGAGTTGGATTCAAAGAACGGACAACATGTAAAGGCTGCCCACCCACACAGTAGCTCTGGGACTGTGCAGAGCTAACCAGGATAGTAATATGACCTCTGGTTTTATTTGGTTTTGGTTTCTAGTTCCAGCTGCTTCCAGATGGGACATCTTGACCAAGTCGCTTCAACTCTTCCTACGTTTGTTTGCTCTCCTTTAACAAGCATGGAAAGGGATGACATCTTGAGAGTGAAGACTGCAGTGGGGCTTGGAAAATGTGAATTTAGAGCAGTTACAACTAAGGCTGGTGTGAACATCTCATCACTGGTGGAGGGCTGAGATGAACAAGGTGTGTACATAGAATCACACAATGGTTTGGGTTGGAAGGGACTTTTAAGATCATCCTGTTTCAACCTCCTGCCATGGGCAGGGACACCTTCCACTAGACCAGGTTGCTCCAAGCCCTGTCCAACATCACACCTTTCACACTCAAGCACGCAGGCAAAGCTACACTGAAAGGAAGTCTTACTTCTAAAGTTTTATAAACTCCTATCTATTGAGTTTATATAGTTTCCATCCACTCAATTGCTGTGTATTCACATCAGTTCTGAGAATCACTGGTGTCAGAAGGTCATCTGTATTTTCTATGATGCCAAAACTTTCTCTGCAAATGCTGTGAACCTCTTTTCATGTCTTCTTTGGTGCACAAATATTTTTTAAAAAATGTTTTAAAGGTACATCATTCACAATGAAGTTTTAATTCATGCTAAGTCTATGACCACAAGACACTGCTTAAGCAGCTGGTATTGCTTGTGTCTACTTTTCCATAGTCTTTCAGGGAAAACTTGACTTTTTACTCTTTCATATTCACTTCATAATACTGTTGAGGGGAGGTAGAGATATAGTAGAATTTAAGTATATAGAATACTCCACCTACTTTATACCTTGGTTAGATTTGGATGATCTTTGTGGTCCCTTCCAACCCAAACCATTTGATGATCCTATGATTCTCTGATAATAATAAGCCCATTTATGGTATGATCCCCCATAATTTAATTTATATCTACATGGTTAAATGTTAGCAGACCACCAGAGAAAGACTGTAATCATACCTTGTGGAAAGCAGAGATCCTCAAGCAAGAAAAAGTAGAATTACTGTGCATGTTGGAGCACCATAGAGAGACCTTGTCTGTAGCCAGGCTGGCCTGAAAATTGTGAGTTCAAAAAACAAAAGAAACTGTGCAAAAGGAGATGGAGGAACATTATAGAAGATCAGAAAGGGTCATGATAAAGGAGAAATTGAGAAGGCAGAGAAGGCTCAAGGAGCAGTGGTTATTAATCCCAGGTACCTCTTTCTTTGGACTCGAAGACTGAAATATTTTTAAGTGTATTTTCAGATGTATGGAAGCGCTAGATTTGTCCAGAGACTGTTATCCCTAATCAGTGATAGTTTTGGCACTGTTAATAATCAGTTTGGAGTTGTAGAACAGCTGTAGCCATCAGGTCCACAACAACATCGCCAGCAAACAGAGAAGAGAAGAACAACATGAAAACTACTAAAAGCTTGAGACGTGCATGGATTTTACCAACACAGCCCTCACTCAAATGCCTTTCAGGTAGAGGAGTCTGCAAAATATTCTGGAAAGCCACAATTGTTCTTTGGACATTCAGCTCTCCAAAGGCAAAACTATTAATTCTTTGAGAATGTATCTTTGGGATTTGAAGTCTCTTTGGGGTGCCCCTGAGAACCTATGGGCACCAACCACTGCTGCAACCCAAATTGCATTCAACATTTACCTTCATGCTGCACGTTGCAAAATTGTGCGAAAAGTTGCATTTCCAAATATGGACAGCAGAAGACTGCTGTCCTTTGGAAAAAAAAAACTGTAAGCTTTTCACTAAATTTAATCATCTGGGGGTTTAAACTCTACTGAGAAGGAAGAGAAGATATCGCTTTACAATGATTCAGACCATATTTCACGTGCAGCATTTAATGGATGCTTTCAGGTATCTCATGTTATAACGCTGCCCTTGCAACATGTGCTGAGCCCTCGATGTAAAGCCTCAAATATTTTTTTCAACCTCTGGGATAGGAATAGGCGTTTGCCTCCTTCCATGTGTATATTTATTAGTAAGAATTTTGCACGGTATAATTGAAGCCTGGCAGTTTTTACCAATCGAGGCTTAAGAGGAAAATTAACACAATGTAATGTTTTGTGTCTTTTTTTTTTGTCCATGCAGACCAGTCACTGAAAAGGTGCAAAGCACTTCTAAAAGTACGTTTTCTGAAATTGAAAGCCTTTTAAGAAAGGTACACAATGCAAGAATACGCAGCTGCAATTTTAAAAAGGCTACTGCTCCTTTAATGCCCAGCTGGTCCTGAGATGTAATAAAATTGACATATTGATTCCTTTGAATTTACAAATGCCTGTTTCATAAACTCCATCTCCAAAGCCTAGGCATCTTTAGAGCACTGTCATTTTTTTCTCCAAATGGATCAATTATGTGCCCACGTAATCCTGTTACCTGTGAAATCCATGCATACTTCTCCCATTTGCTGCAGTTCCCAGGCGGACAAACTTGCATTATGTACGCATAAACAAACAGAGCATTTTCCTGATATTAGGGATTGTTTTCAAAGTGAAAAGCAATCTCCTGGGTCCTTTACTCAAAAAAAAACCCCATACATAGTGTGGTGTTCCTCCAAGTAACCTCACTGCACTATATGTATAATTATTACACAACACAGCAAATCATTAAAAAAACATTGAGTCCCTCTATCTCAAATGCTTCAACTGCAAAAAGGCACCAAGACTTAGCAGCCAGCCCTCATTTTCCTGGTGAATCAAACTTTCCCATTTCTTTCTCAGCTTCTTTATTTGATAATTATTGCCACATCTATAAGGAAATCGCATTCATCAGAAGTGTTTCTGCGTGACTTAAATACTAGAAAAACTCCCACAGCAAAATTTTCTGTGGAAGTTTGGGGCTTTTTTTATTTTATTTCTAGGATAATTCATCTTTTCATCGTGCTGAGTACCTTTCCATCATTTACACACACACACACAGAGTCAAGCAGGCATTAACCTGCAAACCTACCACTTATGCATATAAATGCATCACACATACGACTATTCCCATATCCTGTGGCATATTATTTGTATGAATATATACCATGCACAGAAACACATTTATACACACACGCCCCATGAACAATCCTCAAATATAAGCAGAGAAAAAGAGAATAAATGTGTTTTTCTCTGTATATGAATTGTTTATAAAGTACCGTGTACATACATAGATATGAATTCTCGTTTCACTCTTTCAGACTCTGCTGTATCTGATTTTCTACACTTCACTGGGCAACCAGCAGTTCAGTTACACTACACTTGCCCTGTACAATTTGTCTCTAAAAGGTTCCCAAAATTATGAAACATCCTGTCTGCTGCATGGCCTGCTCACCGCAGTGCCTCAGCCCGAGGTGCATCCACAAATACAGAGAGGTTGGCACAGAAAAAATTTAGTGTATATATATATATATATATATATATATATGTTTGATGGTTGGAGCCCATACAACTGGCCCAATACACCCCTGCCATTGTGCAGGAGTGGGTTTTAAAGATAAATGGCTGCATGTTAACCAGATTTGACATGCTGCACAAAAGCAGCCACCTTTGGTCCCATGACACAGCCAAACAGAAAAAACAACAAGCAGTCCTGGCAAAAGATGTCCAATGTGAATAAAAGCCCAACAATTTGTCACATAGTCGTTACAAAATGTTCCAGGCTTTGGGGCTTGCCATGGGACAGCGGCGATAAGACGAGCACAGAAAAATGAAGGCTGGGGGTGTTGGGGTGGCGGAAGAGTTAAAACTCGAGGAAAGCTCCAGTAGTTCCAAAGGGGAAACAAAGAGGATATTTTCATTTGGCTCTTTCTGAAGACACACACACAAAAAAAAAAAAAAAAAAGAAAAAAAAGAAAAAAAAAAATAAGAAGCCGTAATTAATTAAATCAAGAAGCTCAGTTGTTTTGAGAAGTGATTGAAATCTGACATGCAAAGTAGAAATATTTACGTTTACTTT
Organism: Vidua macroura; assembly: GCF_024509145.1. Classification (NCBI taxonomy): domain Eukaryota; kingdom Metazoa; phylum Chordata; class Aves; order Passeriformes; family Viduidae; genus Vidua; species Vidua macroura. The sequence continues at coordinate 37,309,493 of NC_071577.1, forward strand.
CTATTTTAGGAATCCGTGGAGCTACTTTTCCTTCACTGCACTTCCCCACCTCTACAATGCCATGGCTCAGTTTATCCAGAATTAAGCACTGCCTGTTCAGGGCCAAATCCTGCTCATGTTTCTCATGGCATTTGGTCTTTCCTCATGGGAACAGGCCCAGAAAACTCCAAGGATTTGCCTGGGGATGAGGTCTGGCATACGGCAGCAGAGCAGCACCTGAACTCCTGCTTTCCTTTGAGTTCACGTAAGACAGAAGAGAAAATGTCCAGACTTAGGCTTGGTTTGATGAGCCTGAATTTCCAAACCAGCTTGATCCTGCAGTTTTCCTCTAAAACCAACCATGGGCATCAAACCCTTCTTTCCTGTTCTGTGTCCCCCCAGAGTCACCCAGGTATTCCCATCAACTGCAGTTGGGTCAGGATTTGCACCTATGCCAGTCCACTGGGATTTTGATGTATTTTTAGAGCCCCTATACCAAAATAAGGAGCTCAAATGCACCAGTGCAGCTGCTTGCTAAGCTTCACATAACGGAGCTCACATTGTAAAATACCTTTCAGTCAATAATCATCATTGCTTCAGTGATTACCCTTTGCTTCTTTATATTCAGTGGCAGAAAACTGGGGAGGAGGGGGCAGTTAAAAGCAATATCATGCTCTAAATTAGAATAACCAGTTGTATAATAAACTCTGAGATTCTGGTTATTAGGAACATACATTTGTGATTTTCTCAGACAAATTCCTTGGCATACGCTCGCCCTCTGATGAAACAACGGATGATACTTGCTCTTCCTCAGTCCCACAGAATGGCAGAGTGCTTTGGAGACATTAAGCTCTGCAAAAGCCCTGTCAATGAGTTCAGCAGTATTTCCGTGTCTCATAGACAGGGAAAATGAGCACAGGGAGGTTAATTGACTTGCTGGAGAGCACTTGATGCTGCACTCACCTTCTCCAGCTCAGCCAGCACAGGGCTGGGGCTGGGAGAACATCCCACCACATCCCACCCTCATCCTCTGCCCGGCCAGGCTGTAGCCTCCTCACAGCATCCCAGCAGTCCAGCATGGACCAGCACGGCGTGGCCTTCCCCTTGTCCCTTCGTGGGCCTAATCCCTTCGCAGGGGTTTTTATATGAGTAAATTAAATAGCATCAAAATCGCCTCTGAAATGCACACGGCTTACTTATCAAAAGGGAAAAAAAAAACCCACAACCAACCAAGTGTCAGCCAGAGAAAAGTTCATTATTATATGCCAAGGAAAAATTAATAGAAAGGGCTTCAATAGTTAAATTACATGGGTAGATCAGGCTTTCTGCAGGAAGACCAGCTTGCCTTAATTAAAGCATGTTCTGTTCAAAAGCCACTGTGCTCGTGTTTTACAGCAACCTGATACCAACACCTGTAAGTCCCTGCTCAAAAACTCCAACTGCTTTCCCACATTCCAGCCCAGCGATCCACATTATCGAAAGTCTGAGTTATTTTTAAATGGATGGGGGGACAACTAAGCCAGGGCTCTCTGTGGAGTCGAGCAGGGGGACGAGGACTGTTCAAATCATGGAAAAGTCAGTTCCAGCAATGTGTGCCTTGGATTATTTTTTTTTGGACTGTCAAGAAGATTTTAAATCTTTAATATCTGTTTGTTGTCAGGTTTGCCTCCAGCTTTTTGTATCTGCAGGTCGCATTTTTTTGTTGTTGTTAGGAATTAGCATTTCTCATTTGCTAGCTGAAAGTTTAGGAGAAAGCACCAAAATGCCGATAAACAAAGTTCATCTCAGGGAAAATCTCTGCATGCATAACCTAGTTAACAATTCTTTCATGGTTGCAGGATGAAATTTGAAATGCATGTTGAAAAAGAGAGTTCCTACAGAAAGCATCAGTACTACCGAGGCTTTTCGAGTGCGCTGTACTAATTTTAAACGAGAAATCACTATGTTTTCTGTGCCGTATTAGCATCTCTTTTATTTTGTGGTATCTCTGCTGCACTATTTCAACTCACTGCAGGTTGCTGTTACTTTTTTTTGATAACTCATCGTTTAAACACACACCGGAGCTGAAGACATTCGGGATTGCTGGGGACTTCAATCAACATTTTTGGCCTTTGTAAAGGATCTTAGCCAAACATTTGGTGTAGTTAAACTGCAACTGATGCCACAACACACAGAATATCACTCCCCAAAAAGTGCAGAACTGATGCATTGTGCCATCTCTGGCAGCATTTGTTCAGTGTTTGCTGCGACTGGGGAGGAAGAAAGATACGGAATGCACGGATTGATTTTCAAATTACCTCAATATTTTGAAAACATTTTCACCTGCATGCTGAGAATGCTAAGAATAGGCAGGAAGGCAATTGTGCATTTGCACAGCCTCCACTGCATTCATTTATAAATTACCTCATCACTGACTGAAATTAACACTGATTCTTACAGGCAATTTCTCAATTTCCAATGCTAATTACATTTTTTTTACTTTTAAATTCTGTACCACCTGTTTTGGGCAAGACATCTTAGGCAGCGCGACCGCATTTAATCACAATTTTAATTAACCGCCCTGTAGATGTGAAAAAGAAGCAATTATAATATAGATGAATGATGATTTTTCTGCATTAAATTGTTTTGTTTCCCTGGTATGTTGATTGTAACACAGCACACAAATACAGTAACTGTACAATTTTTTTCTATTGTAATTTAGTAATTGTTTTTGGAAAACCAGTTTGGGAATGAGTGACTTCATCTGTTTACAAATTGATTGATACTGTTAACTCACTGATTGCTGCAGCATACATTTTGTATTGCACAGCCTAGCATAAAATATAATTAGGCATGCACAGACTTTGCAGCACCATTTTGGAATCTGAAAATCAACTGTAACCGAAGTGTGTTTTCCTTGAGCATCCTCGTATCAGCCGCGGCTGATGATACGATAATCAACAAACAATGGGCTTTTCCCATCCTGCCGCTGGTAGAAACCCTTGGATTTAATCTGATCTCATGGTGTAAGGGTTAGAGTTGGTTTCTTTTTTTTCAGAATATGCTTTGCCAGGCCTGGGAGCTGAGGGCTGGCAAGTCTGCAGCTTGCCCAACTCCCTCAGATCGCTATCGGGAAGGAGCAGGCGAGTGATGGAAAGAAACAATGATGGCAAAAAGAGCCGCGGCTCACAAAACGCGGGGATCGTTCCTGACACGCGTGTGCTGTGGCACCGGCTATCTCCAGCTACACGTTACAGGGGGAAAAGATCTCGATCTGACTCATGGCTGGCAGACACAGATCAGCCAAGTTATAGATATATATACATCCCCACGGAGAAGCGTGAGACTGTTCCCATTGGAGGCAAAGCCTACTGGCTTTCCCAGGGAGAAAGGTCGCACTGGAGCGGAAAGGGAGCAGATGTGCAGCACTAGCAGCACCTGGGCTTTGGGACACAGTGCCACCACCACTGTCCTCTACCAGCGACCTGGGATGGTCCTGCTGGGGGTCTCCCACATTAGGGCTGTAAATCCCCCAGCAGAGGTGGGTTGGGGGGGCAGGGACACAGGGAAAGTGTACCTTGACGTCTACAGAAGAGAGGTGGCAGCTCTCACCCTCCCAATCTCCTGTGCAATCCACAGAGCAAGAAGTCTCCATCAAGAAGGACTTGCCAAGAAATGAGACACCACAACAGGCTCTGTGAGACCACATCCCAACCAAACCAGCCATGTGCATTGAGACCAGGAAGGACGGGGACAAGACAGACCTGGCACTGTCTCCATGGGAGCACAGGGATCTCTGTGATTTGGAGGCAACTTGGGGGGCTCCTGGTGTCATCTGCAGGCCCGCTCACTTTATAAATATTTGTTAAGAGGGCAGGACATAAAGTCTACTGTTCAGTAGGTGATTTTTGTAAGAATCCAGCTATCCATAGATAAAAGGGTCTATTATCTCACTGTGGAAGAGATTTACATGCGTAACTCCCATTAACTCTTATGGGACTTAGGCACGTAAATCTCTTGTGCATCTAGAGAAGAATAGACCACATAAGGTCTTGTGATCTATACTGCTAGTAGGTTTAAGTCCCTTTCATTTATAAAGCTATACAAAAATTAACCATTAAAGCTTATTCTGTGCAAGCTGTCCCCCTACATATATCACCCAGCTCTGTGTTTGAAGTACTCGATGTAAACGCGCTCTGAGGAAAGGTACCGGAGCGAGAGAGCCCATTCATTTCAGTTAGTAAAACTGTCATCCCTGAAAGGAAGCAGACTGAGGGCAGGTAGAAAAATTGTACAGGTTTTGCTCAGCAGATTCAATTTCAGATTTAGGCTCTAGACTGCACTGTTTGGAGAAGGAATACTTTCATTTTGCTGAGCGCTCCCTCCGCCCCCTCCTTCCCTCTCTTCCATCCCTACTCACAGCCCTGTGCCCTGGACCAAAGGACCCTGAGTGGCTGGAGTGATAAAATCTTTGCACAGTCCAACTAAGATGTTGCATCTACTAAGGAAAAAGAAATAAATCTTTTATTCCATAAACTTGTTTAAGCTGAAATGTTCATTGGTAAGCCTGTAAAAGTGGGAACATCTGTGCTCCTGCTGGGATTTGATGTCTCACCACAAACCTTTCCATAAGCACTTTGTCTCTGGTAGGAGACAAAGAGGAAAATACCTGATCCTTGGCCTCAGTTGGGCAGCTCCTTCTATCCTCACGCACTGACCTACTGAGCATTCCTCCCAGCAGCGAGCTGCCTCCCAGGGCTACCTCCGCCATGGAAGCTGCCTAACTAATCTCTTAGCAAACACTTGCAGCAAACCTGAAGGGAGTTTAGAAAGGCGACGAAGAAGGGGAGAAAAAAACCCGAAACTTTCTCCAGATAAAGCCTGCGGCATCTCTAAGAGAAGAGAACCCAGCCTAAATATAGCTCCACATGCTCACATTTTCTCTTGATGAACTGCTGAGATACAAAGTTGTGGCCACCTAATGAACATAGAGATATATATTCTAATCTTAATCCAGTTTCCTGCTCTCTTCCACTAACCCAGCTGTCTTTCTGCCTGTCAATAGTCCCCTGACTATGCTTACAGGTATTTGCAAGACTCTGCTTTTATCCCAGCAACACCGCTGGGATGATATGGCACTGGAAAAGTCCATCCCGCGCCCTGCCTGCACACGGGGCAACCTCTCCTTAGGAGCTTATAAGAAAATCCACTGTTGAAATAAATAACAACTCTCAACAAATGATCAAAGAAGAAATAAATCTTTTACCCTTCTAAGACTTTTTAAAACTGAAATCCCATTTTTTAACTGGATAACAGTTAAGAGGCTACCGGCCACCAATTTTTCTGGGAGCTACGTTTTAAGTGTTTGCCGCATGGGTGTTGGGCAGAGAAACGAATCTGTGGTTCTCGGGAGCAAAAGCTTTTAAAATAAAGTTTGTGTGTAGTATATGAAAACATATTGTTTGGAATTTAAGTTCTAATATCTAGGAATAAACAGAGCATTAAATCAAGCAAAACTGTGACAAGGCCAATATGCACATGGATGATGCCAGCGAGGCATCTCCAGCCCTTTGTTCACAGCTTAACAAAACTGTGCCGTCACACCACTTTAGCTCAACAGTGCCTGTCGAATGGGCATCAGCAGATCAGCCAATGCCTGTCACACACACAGCTGAAAAACTGTTTGAAAGCAAGGCTTACTTTAGCACAAGTCTGGTAGGAAAAGTGAGAGGGATTTTTAATCATATGGTAAAGACTACAGATATATATTTAGGGAGAAATAGATATATATTGTCAGCTTCCTTCCTTAGGAAAGCAACACCGTTTTGCTCTTTTTCACCTCTAAGGAGGGAATGGGTCTTGGTGGTGTTGCCTGTTCCTTGGTGTGCTGCTCCCTTCCACACTACATCAGATTTGGAATTATTTGCAAATAAGTAAAATTCTTTCAGGGTGGGAGGGGTGTCACAGGGAATGATCCCAATTTGTCCAAAAATCTATTAAAAATTAATTTTCACATTGTCCTGCTTGGAGACCCCCTCCTCCCTGTGACAGAGGATAAATGAAATAACATATTCAAGGAAATGTTTGTTTTGATTCTAATGCAATTATCTTTGCAGATGAACGTTTCTCTGGGTTGGATTTTTTTTTTTCTTTTAGCTGATCAAAATATGTTTTCATTGGTATTAACAACCTTCTCCGTCACTTCTCTTAACAGTCCTAGCTCAACATCACTCCGTAAAGAACCGCAGCAAAATAAGCCTGTTAGCACCAGCAACTTCAGCTCGGCACTTCTCTCTTTTTCCCAACACTTTTTTCCCCCCACTTTATGGGGGTTTTGACACACACCCCCTCCCCAGCCGGCCTCCCCGCGGCACCGGGGCGGGCTCGCAGCGCTCGGCCCCTCGGTGGCGGCTCAGGGTGGGACTGGGGAGGGCCGGGGGTGACCGGGGGGGACCCGGGGGAGCGGGGGGCGGCAGCCCCGGGTGCTGAGCCCTCTCCCCCTGCCTGCCCGCCGCTGCTGTCAGCTCGCTGCCTGCACTTTAGCTGTCTCTTTCCCAGTCCCTACCCTGTCAGTTTCTGGGCTGCCAATTTCAACTTGAAGCTTGACTGGGCTGATTTGATGCAAATACCTCCAGGGAAAACCCTGAAACTGATGAACAGTTATGTCAAGTCGATTTTGCACCATCGGGAAAAGGTAACCTCTGCGAGAAAAAAAAACAACAAGGTTAAAGAGACAAGGGCTTTTCACGTGTAATACCACTGCTGCACATCTCGTTCACTGTTTACCATCCCTCAGAAATTGTAACTGTCAGAATTAGTCCTAATTGCAGATGCGAAAGCTGCCATTATAATAAAAACAGAGGCAGTGCAGGCATTAAATGTAGCAGCCTAATTTGTGAGACTACTGAAAAGGTAGAGTAAATGAATATTTCATTACTTTAATTACCAGGGACTACTCTTTTCTTGCTGTCTTATGATAAGTGTTGCTGTAACTAGCAACAGCAAACATCCACTAAAACATAAAGTGCAATAATAGTACTGCTGTCAGGATCGCTGCTTTAAAATACGAGCGGGAGGGGGGGAAGGGGGAAATATAATGGTTTATCTATTTCTTAGAGATCCGCAGGAGCAGGAGATAGAAACTCGTTTAACGTCAAAAAACAAAGAGGCGAGTAAACAGGTTTTAGTCAAAGAAAATAATGACCCGGAGGAGGGGAGGGGTGGGGTGTGGGGGGGAGTTGAGGACACACTTGAAACCCCAGAGCCGGGAGGAGCGCAGGCAGCGCCGAGCCGCCTCCCCTCCGCTCCCTCCCTCCTGGGAACGAAGTTTGGGGCTGCGCCGCCGCGGGAGCCCGGCCGGGCCCGAGGGGGGCGAAGGGGGCCCGGCATCCCGGGAGCGGCGTCCCGGGAGGGGTTCGCACCTCGGCCCGGAGCGTTTCTCTCGGGACCGCGGGGGTGTGTGCCCCGTCCCCCGCCCCACAGAGGCGGTTCACACCTCTGCCCCGGGGCCGGAGCGGGGGGGGCCGAGGCGGCTCCGCACGCCCCCGCCCCAGCGCAGCGCCACGGCGGGCGCGCCTCCAGCCCGCTCCGCTCCGCTCCGCACCGCTCCGCGCGGCGCTGCCGGGGGGCGGAGGGAAGGATGCTCCCCAGGGCGGCGGCTCTCGGTCTGTGTCCCGCCGAGCCCCCCACCTGCGGGGAGGGCGCGGGGGTCCCCGAGCGGCTCCGGAGGAGGGGGGGTCCCGGGGGATGTGACCGGCAGCATCCCGGCTTGGGGCGGGGGGGACTCCGAGCATGGCGCCCGCCCGCGCCCGCCGGGGATGCCCTGCCCGGGGGGAGCCTCCCCGCTCCGCCCCGGGGCCGCCCCGGGCCCCGCTGCCCGCACAGCGCCCGCACGTCGGGGCCGCTGCCGGCCCGGCCGCGGCTGCAGACCCGCCGCTCGCAACAGCCGCTCCCGACAGAGCCGGGGAAATTTGTCAACAATTCGCAACCACGCTGGTAATTACATTCCTGGAATCCGCAGCGATAGATGTAAAGATAAGGGAGCTGCCTCGACTTTCCGCTTGGAATAATCTGTTTGCAGCGACCTATTCCTCTTCCTAGCCCTTCCTAACCATATTCCCCCGTTACGCCTCCTGCGCCTTCTGCCACTGGGCTCTCCAGAAACATACGTGACGAGTCGCTGTGCCTCACTCCTGTCCGAGGAGGCACCAGCTCCCTTCTCGCCTTTGTGTCCCCATCCCTCCGACCCAACTTTCCTGTCAGACCCGAAAAATATGCAAGGCTCGCACTGCCGCTGAGAAGCAGGACAAAGTTTAACTTCTCTGTTGGCAGTCGGAGAATAACTCCCAGGCAGGATTCAAGCAAAAGATCTGATTTGCTGAATTCTGCTCTTTGATTTGTATTTGTATGTTATTGCTACTGCTAAGGTTGTTGCCAACCTCAATTAGATCACAAATGAGATCAGTTTAATTCAACTCCCAAACTGTGACCTGACCATGGTCTGAAAGTATTCAAAAACGCATTTTAAGCCTTCCTTTGATTTCAAAAGGAATACTGCATGCTTGGTCATTCATACAAATAACATAAAACGTAATTATGGGATGATTTGGCAGATGACATTCCTGCCAAACGACGCTCCATGCCAGAGTCTGTAACGCTATGGCTGCTGTCCTGGTGCTCGAGAGCACAGCACCCTTGTGTAAGGTGGGAGTAATGGGGTGTGTGCGATGTGGAGGTGTTTAAATGCACTTGGGGAGGCAAATGCAACAGCAACAACCACGCCACCATTAAACCCCCCAGTCAGAAACTGCTGTATCACTTGGAAGGGAAGCGGATCCGCACTATCAAATCTCCAGGAGGCTGTGACAAAGGGAGCTTGCAGCTTGACACACGGGTAACAACATAGCAAACACCTTTAATTCTGTCATGTCTCATACCCTTTGCTTTCTCACACATTTGTGGCTGCTCTAGCATTGACACCTACACTTCAAAAAAAAAAAAAAAAAAAAAAAAAAGAACCCTTGACAATAAAAATCCTCAAATGAAGCAATCTTATTCCAGCTAAAAAAGAAACACCTGGAAAGTTATTCTTTTGCCCAGCAAAAAAAAAGTAACTTACTAGCTCCTGCTTCTAACAGCTGAAAAAAAGAGCAGAAAGCAGCAAAAGAAGTTCACTTTTGGGAATGAGAAGCTCCCAGAAAGCTGTTGGCTTTCCTTGGAGCCTGGGAGCTCACAGGGAGCCACTCGTACAGGTTTGCCGGCGTAACTTCTCAGCTATTCTGCTGCTCGAATGCGAATCCTAAATTGACCTTCCTGCCTTAGCCGTGCTTGGGAACGTTCCTAGAGAGGGTTTGGGTGATGTTACATCTGAGGGGGTAGGTACAGAGCGTGCCTGTGTGCTGGCACACACACAGGTGAAGCCTCGCTGCTGGAGCAGCCCTCTCCTGTCCATGCCCCCAGCTCTCCCCAGCCCTTGTCTCTGATGGATTGATCCCGAAAGCTTCAGCTGCCACCAAGTCCAAGACGCGTCAGGCTGAGCGGCTGCTGTGGCTTCAGCAGTGCCACCCCCTCGCTTGTCCCCCCCAAACGCCGCAGTGCCCCCACTCCAGGCCCAGCACCTGCAGGGCCTGGGCCGGGCCCCAGAGTGCAGAAGGAGTTAAGGCTCTTTCCAGCATTACTGGGTAGGTTAATATCACAGCTGCTTGGTAAAGCATTATCCAGCACCTCACTTAACAAAAGCCTGCTTTTGCAAACAGACTCCTACTTTTCCCCAAGTGTCCAAAGGTGTTTACTGAAGTAAATCTGCCTAAATCCTCCATTGCTTGGGTCATGGGGGTGGTTAGGAGGGTGGAAGGTGTAGAGATAATCTCTTTTTGTAAATTCTGTAAATCTTCTGGGAAAAAAATCAGGAATCTGTGTCACATGCCTCTGTTCAACTGGTAACATCTCGGTTAGTGTGCTCCTTATGAGTGAAATCTGCCATAGCAGCTACAGGAAAATAAGACATCCCTCTCGTTTCTCATTGTTCAAACTGTTCTTCCCTCTAGAAGTTCCTTTAGCACGTTTAATCTATTTGCTGATGGGGGAAAAAAAAAAAAACCTGTTAGGATCTTAAAAGTGGTTTCTGGGAAAAAAAAATAAAAATGACAGTTTGGTCGGCAGGAGATAGTGTAGTTGAAAACTTGTCACTTGAGATTTCTGCACTACCCCGGTTATTCCAACACCAGCAACTGCATATTACTTTTTACATGTTGCAAATAGAGGCAAACAACACAGGAAATTTTGACAGCTCTGCCTGAAAGGGCTTAAATACTTCTCAGTAAGCAGGATCCAGTTATAAATAAACCTTCTCTTGGTGAGAAAAAAGTGGCTACGACCAAAGACCTCAATATTTTTCTAGAAAACTGTCTGATTAAAAGCACAGAAGAGCTTCTGAGAAACAAACAAACAGGCAGATATGGGGGGGGACACACACAGGGATGGGGGCACGGAAAATGCACATGAACGTGACTACAAAACCCCACGAGGGAGCCCGGCTACAGAAACTTCCACAAATCTCGCCTTCCTCCTCCTCCTTCTCCTCCACCTCCTCCTCCTCCTCCTCCTCCGTCCGCATTTTCTGGTGCCGCCGAGGATTCGCTGAGTCGCTGCTTTTCCCCGCCGGGTCGGGGCAGCCCGGGCCGGCCGCCAGCCCGGGGACACCCCCGCCACCGCCACCGCCACCGCCACCGCCGCGGCCCCCGGCCCGGCCAGCCGCAGCAACACCCAGCCCAACACTTCACCAGAAAGCAGGCGGGGAAAAAAAAAAAAATTAAAAATTAAAAAATTTAAATTTCAGCTGGGGAAAGGGCGATTTTGCCCCGCCAAATCTGCCTCACCCCCTGCCACCCCCGTCCCCAAGGTCATGGTGAGTAAACAATAATAGTAATTAAAACAAAATAATAGGCAGCAGTCAAGAGCTGAGAGTACACACACCTGACCCTAACTATAACAGTCTTCTCAGAGTAGAATTTGATCCCTCTCTGACACTTTCTACCTCAAGTGTTAGAGCGAGTGGCCATGAATAGTACAGGCATGCCATCTTGTAACACTATCTGCCTGTCAGAAGAGCCAAGGCTGGGTAGAGCAGGATCTATATAAGGCTTGTAACTAGGGGAAGCCCAACAAACAGCTACAAACACCTAAGTTATTTTACTCAGCCTCCACCCTTCTGCTTTTTCCCCCCTTCTTCTCACTCTTTTTTTTTTTTTTCTTTTTTTTTTTTTTTTTTTTTTCTTTTCATCTTGGCTTTCTGTTGCAGAATGCAAATGTAGCCTGCCGGCGGTGAATGGGCTGAATTGTGATTAAGAAGAAGAAGAGCTCCTTTCTTTGTTCTCCCCTCAGGGGATGTTTACTGGGAGAGACACAGCGGATCAGATATGAAAGGCATTCAGGTCAGCATTGATGTGAGCGAAAGTGAAATCATACCTAAGGCATTCAAAAGACCGCCGTGTCAGGGGTTCAGCTAACGGTGCATCTACTGTGTCTTCCCTGTTAGGCACAAAAAAAAGGGGGAAAAAAAAGGAAAAAAAATATCTCTCCACAAACAGGCATTTTTTAAAAAAATGAAATTACCACAAAAATTATATAGAGAAGGAAAATAAAAAAGTTTTCCCTCGCTTTACCTCCAGAGCAGAAACTACAGGACTTAGTGCTCTTTGCCCTTATGATCACGGATGGGGCAGGTCGACTTGCATTAATTGTAGCTGTTGGTATCAGCATCCTTTTTACGGGGAAATGAATCTAACCTGAAGTGTGAGCGGTTATTTTCAAGCACACCTCCACATCCCATCTCCCTCTGCCCAGCACACGCACGCATAGGTGCAGGCGCATGTACACATGCACCTCTCCGTGTGTCCCAACGAGCTGCGTGGCTCATTTATTCTGCTCCTAACCACGAGCAAGCGTTTCTTGCCTCCCTCAGAAGCCAGTCCGGGTGATAAAGGACAGGGTGGCATATCAAAACAGCACAGCACACCTTCAAAAGTGATCTTTCATTGACTTGGAAACTCCTCGAAACACTTTGCTGCAAGCTCGCAGCGCAGGAGGATGGTGATCGGAGGCGTAAGGAGTTGGGGCACAGCTCTGTAAGTTAAACTGCTGCAAGGAAGAGTCTAGGCATTGTCGTTTTATTCACCAAAAAAATCCCACTTCATGAAGAAATATTTGGATCTTACTATTTTTTTAAGTCTATACTTCTCCCAGCCTAGTTATTCTCTCAATAGACTTTCCCAGTGCTTAGCTGACACTGTTGGCATAACAGAGATATGTAAATATGGAGGGGAAATATAGCAAATTACAGTTAAGCATACAAAGAGTTAGGAGGTGGCTGCATTTACAGGGGTTGAAACGAAAATGAAAACGACAGATCATTTTTAAAAAGCCCCCAAAAATTAAGGAACAGGACTGGATGTCTTGTGCACTAACCAGCCCCACTATTCTGAATTTGTTTCCACCTTCAGAACCTTAGTTAAAATATATTGTTTGTCTAATGCTCACATCTGCTTTAATGGTGACGTTTAATTCTGAAATATTTTCAACTAGTGTTTCTGCATCACAGATTTTTCTCCTTTTTCTCTATACTCTAAAAAGACAACTAAAGAGCAATCAAAAAGGTGTCTGACTTGGCCATTCAGACAATTGCACCCTTGTGGGAATGCTGGAATGAATGGTACAGTGGACACCCCAGCACTATTGACGTTATAAACATGTAAATGAAACACATTAGGGCAGACAATCAATTGTCTGTGAGCACTGCAAACCTGCACTCCCTTTCTATGTGACAGGCACAAAATAGTGTCTACCTTGGGAAGCCATGGTCTTGCAGAAAAAAAGGACAAAGAGTTCTCTTTCACAGAGGAGAAAATGCACCTTAAAAGCACTGGGATAATGCAGATGCCAAAAACTGTTGTGAGGCGAAGAATTTCCTATTTCTTGGAATGAATGTGGGGCTGCTGTAAAAGAATCAACACCCTTCTTTCCACTCTAAAGGGAGACACACATTTTTCTTGGGGAATATTACCAGCCTGTCCTGAGAGCTTGCATCTCAGTCTCCCAATATATTTCCCCTTCCTCGGGCAGTTGGCTATGTATAATTATCGATAATTAACTTGTAATGGTTTCCTTATCACTTTTTCTTCCCTTTTCAAATACGCCTTTTCCAAGCCGTCAAATGCATTTTCTTGCAGCAATTAGAAATTCCCCCAAAACTTTCCTTGCGAAGCATGTGCAATAAGCAAAACCAGTAATTACCGAATGGTCACAAATGGCAAACAGTAAATCAGGCACTAATCTCCAAATTCTCTGGGTTTCTCGAAACTCGGAAGAAAATAAATAGATCCGACTTGACACAGAAAACAACCTCCCCTGCTCCATGTCACAGCTCTCAGCCTGGGCATGAATCTGCACCGAGAAAATGTGGCTGGATAATCATTACGCCCTGGCCACTCGCATTTATGGCATTAATTTTTAATACCTATCTCCAGGTGCTTTTCTGGAGGTGGTAGCAGTACATTTGTCTCGCTACCCAGTGAGCCAACTCCCGGAGTAATCTCCTCGCAACGGATTCCCGGCCCTGGGGAGCTGCCCGGCCACAGGAGCGCTCCGGGTGCCCGCTCTGCCCGCTGCCACCTGGGCTGCACAGGGAACAGCTGCCTCCTCACACCCCAGCCTCAGTCTAGCTGCCTCCAAACTTCTCCAGGCAGGGAAGACAAGACTCACTTCCCACTCACTAAAGGCAGCAGGCAGGCTTGCCTATTTTTTCCTTCTTCTTTTTTTTTTTTTTCCCCTCTTTTTCAAGTGAGGAATGAAGGAGGTTTTTCCCCCTTCCCCAGCATCCCTGGCAGGAGGGTGGGTGGGTATCTTTTTGGGAAAGGCTCTGAGCAAGTCTAATCGTCTCTGCTTGTTTGGTCTGTGGTCTTGGATCAGGCGCCCTGAAAGCATTGAACTTTCTCCCTTTTCTTTACAACTGGAAGCGAGGTGGCAAAGGAATCAAAGAGAGCTGTTTACTGAAACTTTGGGGTAAATTAGATACAACTTTCCCCCCCTCCCCCCCTTCGCGGGGATTTTAATTTCACTTTGGATTTTCGAGGAGGGGAGCGGAAAGGATGGGGAAAAAAAAAAACCTCAGCCAACAAACGCCAAACCACAACAACACGGAGAGAGGCAGCTCATCAGGCATGGCAGGGCAGGGCTGCCGGCCGGACAGCGCTGCTCCCGGGCCCCGCTCCGCGCCGCTCCGCGCCGCTCCGCACCGGCGCTGCGGCCGCCGGCGCAGCCCCCGCCTCCGCGGGGCGCCCGTGCGGAAAGGGGGCTCACTGCCCTCTCCTCCTCCTCCTCCTCTTCCTCCTCCTCCTCCTCCTCCTCTTCTGCCGCCACTTCTCTCCCGAGTGAAAGTGCCGCGAAGTGAGTCAGGCGCTGGGAATCATCTGACTGAACTTCCCGGAGCTCCGCCGCATTCCTGGGCTGCCGCTCCCGCACCTCCCGCACCCCCCCCCCCCCCCCGCCCCGCTTTCGGGGTCCTCTCCTTCCTCATCCTCCCCGCTGCCCCCCCTCCCCGGGGTCTCACCCCTCATTGATTTCCACATCGCCTCTCTCAACCCACCCCCCCCCGCACACCTCTCCTCCACTCCAGCAGCTCTCATCAACCCCGTTATCTTGGAAAATCCCGAGCCTGCTTCCTTTCTACCCTATTTAGCTCCGCTGTAATTTTATCCAGCCCCGGTATCTCATCCCGAGCCTTGCCCATCCCCGCACACACGCAGATACACGCACACAGGCGTGGAGCCCACTGAGGCATTAGTTGGATTATTCTGTTTTGTCCCCGTCTGTAATGTGTCTGGGATTCACTAACACTCCTCTCGCTTCCTTCATGACCATCTATTTTTATTTTCTTTTTCGTGGCTTCTAAATTTTATTTTGGTTCAGCTGCGTTTCTAAGGAATTTCTGTCCGAGTTCGATAAGCATCACCGTTTCTGGTGTTATCAGCAAAGACACAAGCTCAGAAGTAACATCTTTTCCACGATTCCAGGAAAGAAGAAAAATCCACTCAGTCCAGATAAATCCTAGGCAATTCCCAACGGGGAAGGCATTGGATACGTGCTTGTCGAGAAAGAGAAAATGAAAAAAAAAAAAAAAAAAAAAAAAAAAGAAAAAACAAACCCACCCTCGCTCTACCTGCTCCTCAGAACCAGGGCATTTCTCACTCAGAAATGAATGAAAGAAACAAATTAGGGAGCACAAAGAGGAAAGAGGGGGATAGACAGAAAGTAGAGAATTATTTCCTTCCCCCCCACACACACCCCGTGTCTTGGCCAGAGCAAGACACTGAAGGGAGAACTCAGCCCTTCGCACAAGCAGTGCACACACACTTGAAGTTTGCAGGATCTTTAAGTGGTTACCTTAAAAATCGCAATTAAACTTTCCTCTCCCAAGTGTGGTGGCTTTTCCAAGTTAGTGCAGCTCCCTGAAAACACCCTTTTGCATGGGAACAACCAGAATCTGCCACCCCGCTCCATACGTGCTCCCAAAGACTTGGCTGCACTACCAGGATACGGTCCTGGTGTCCTGGGCAAACAGAGGCATCCAGTATTTTTTTTTTTTTTTGGGGGGGGGGGAGGGTAAGGGTGGTGGGGTTTTTTTTAGTACTCAAATCATGTTGAGAAAATATTAAACACGTAGATGCATCCCTCACCGGAGAGCATGTGATGGGTTTAACACGCTAAACTAATAGTCTTGCCTGGAAAAGCAAGGAGGCTGAGGAAGAAGAATAAAACCCCCTCAAACACTCAGAATATTCTTTACTGCAAAAGAGCACTTCTGGATGCGTTGCTTTAAATCTCATTCTCTTTTTCTCTCAAAAATGACTGTTTAACATAAGAAAAAAGGCTACTTGACACAAAGCTTTTGTTATCCAGTTGATCAGCAACGTGCTTTAGATACTTGTAAGGGGAAAAAAAGCCCCACAACAGACATTGATTTTAGAAAATCAATAACCAACATTTAATAAAAAGAACAGAGGAAACACAAGAGAGGAGAGGGAAACATTACGTGTAATTTTAATGTCTACTAAATTACCCAGAGATGAGGGGAAGGGGAGGTCTCCTCTGTGAGGACCACCTTAAATAATGACAGACACAAGAGTAAAGGGTGGTGGTGGAGGGGGAGAGACTTTAAAAAAAGATAACAAGAAACGGATCCTTGGGAAGCTGCTCGGAATATATTATTTTAGTTGTTTTTCTTTTTTTTTTTTTTTTTTTTTTTTTTTTTTGTAATACTAAGCCAAGCAAATAGATCAAAGACAACACAAAGGGAAAAGCCAGTGTAACATAACGAACAGTTTCTGACTAAAATTCCTCTATCACTCCCCCATATGGCTCGACGCCTCCACCACAACAAGAAAAAGACACTCACACGCACACACACACACTCACACTCACAACCTAGAGAGAGGGAAGGGGAGGGGGGGCAGGATCATTTGTTTCTAATCAACATTCTCTTGTCTTTGTGTTTTTTGTTGTTGTTGTTGTTGTTGTTGTGTGTCCCCCTCCTCCTTCAGCCCCCCTCCACCTCCACCTCTCCACTTAAATGAAGTAGCTGAGCTATAAGCGCATGGGTTCAGGTTCACACAAATATCTTCCTTCCTCCGGCTCCTCGAGAGGAAAGTTGTTGGAAGTGGGGCCGGGATGGCCACGGAGGGGCTGCGGGCAGGGAGGGGGAAGCTGGCGGCGGGGAAGCGGCTATCAGCCGGCAGAGAAAGGAAGAAACTAAGGGAGGGACGGGGAGAGACGGAGAAAGAGAGACCCACCACACCAGTGAAAGCTGCCAAATGTGAAATCAGCCCAGAACACCGCGTCCCACTGAGCCCCGGCCCTGCGCGGCCGGCGGGGACCAGGGGAGAGGGCAGCGACGGACAATCGGGCACCGAGCTCATTAGTATTATTAATTATCAGGGAGGAGGAAGTTTCATTTTCGAGTCCCTAACAATAAGGAAAAAAAAAAAAAAAAAAAAAAAAAAAAGAAAGAAAGAGAGAGAGAGTCGCTAACTCGGTGCCAGCCCTTCTCGGGGTTCTCACGCTGCCGGGTTTTTTTCCCAGGGCCGCCCGCCCCGCTCGTTCCGCGCCGCTCCGCGCCTCCCACCGCCCCGCTCCGCTCCGCGCCCCGGCCCGGCCCGCACTGACAGCGCCGGAGCGACCCGGGGAGCAGCGCCGGGCGAGCCGGGCCGCCCCCGCCGCTCCTCCGCCGCTCCGGGGCAGCGGCCCCGCCGCTCCGGGCCACGGGGGCAGCGCCCGCGTCGCTCCGCGCCCGCGCAACAAACTTTGGGGCGCGGCGGCGGCGGGGCGGGCGGCAGCGCGCTCCCCCCCGCGTCCCTCCGCACCGCCGGCGCTCCGCGGCCGCGCAGCCCCGGCCGCTCCAGCGGGACGCCGCGCAGGGAGGCGGGGGGGCGGCCAGCCCCGGGCTGCCGGGCGCCGTGCCCCCCTCCCCGTCCCGCTCCCCGTCCTGCCGCCGCCTTTCCCCCCACGGCCGCGGCGGAACCGGCCGGAAAAGTTTTCCCGGGGGGCCGTCTTACCGTTTTTCCTCCGGGGGTTGGCTTGTTTTCGCCTCTTACACCTGGGGCCATCCGCCATGATCTGCTGCTTCATTGATAAGAGTGGATCAGATGGCAGTTCGCATGGGCTCGACTCCCTGATTCAGCAGCAGCGGCAGCGGCAGCAGCAGCAGCAGCACGCAGGCTCTATGTAACGACCAAACACAGCGACAATGTGGGCATCGGGATGTCCCATTTAAACGCAGGGCGCCAACGGGGACCCCAGTTTGCACCCGAAAAAGAACCCATCCACGCACACGGCGAGGCTGGCCGTGCCGGGGGAGGTGGGACGCGGTCGGAGCGGGCTCCCCCTCTCTCCCCAGCCGGGCAGATTTCTTCTTTATTTATTTATATATTTATTTATTTATTTATTTCTGCTCCCTCTCTCTCTCTCTCTCTCTCTCTCTCTGTGTGTGTGTCTCTGCGTGTGTGTGTGTGTGAGCGCGTGTGCGTGTGTCTCCCTCCCTGCGTGTGTGTGTGTTGCACCAGCAAAGCAGATCAGAGAGAGAGAGAGAGAGACAAGAATTACATCTCAAATGAGTCATAACTCATGACCGTATGAGGGAATGCACAGCTTTTACAGTAGGCTGTTTGACTCAATGCTAGGCGGACCATTTCCTCCTAAAAGTACTTTAATTTGACACTAGAACTTCTTTTCACGCGAAATCCTACCCTTCTCCTTCCTTCATTTTTTTCCCCCCGAAGTGCTCTCCAGCAAAGTGATAGGAGGAGAGGGAAACATGGCTCTCCCCTGTCCTTTTGGGGTAAGGCTCAGCACGGATACCTCCCCCTCCCCCTAACAACGAGGAGTGTAATTATAAACCTCTGTCACCTTTTTAGTCAGTTTGACAATATTCAGGGTTTCCCCTGCCCCTTAGTTAAACAAAGCTTCGGAGTGTCATTTTTTTTTTTCCTTCCCAGAAAAGAAACAGAAATCAAAACTACCGCTGTCAGAGTTTTCAGCCTTCCAGTTAGGTTTTGGGGTTTTTTTTGTTGTTTTTAAGGAAAAAAAAAAAAAAACAACAACAAAAAAAAAGCAACTTGTAAACTTTTAGACCTACTGTGTGTGTCTGAGTGCCCGGGCTGGGCAGGAAGCTCTATCTGTCAAAGGGAGAGAGGGGCAGGAGCGTTTGGTTTGCTGCAAGAACGCTCCTGAAACTCAGTCCCTCTCGAAGAAGATGCTGTAGCTTTAAAGATGCTTTGACTTGAGGATTAGTTTAAACAGGGGGCTATAAAAGATGTAACAGATGCAAACTGTAAAACAAGGGCAATTAACCCTTGCTCTCCTGAGCAGGATGCCCCCTCGCCTTCGCATCTATTGTCTTCTCCTGCACTGGGAGTTTTACATAAAGCCTAAAAAATGATTACCTGACTCAACAATTTCAACATATATATATGTATTTTAAGCCGAGTGAGATTTTTTCCCCCCCTTTTCCTCTTTCCCCTCCCTTGTGTTTTTTCACTTTGCTGGAGCTTCACACCAGGACTGAGCAGTGAAGTGTGCTGCTGTTGGGTCTTTTTATTCTGCTTGAACTCTCTTCTCAGGCGTTTACTGTTATAAAACCTGCTTGGCTATAAATAAAAAATAATAAATCTCCAAGCAGGTAAGAGGATGGGGAGATTGAGAGAGTGTGCATAGGGTCAGCGTGTTTATTCACACTCTCCTGCCTGGGATTCCGCCTGGACAGAGGGAATGGGTGGCTCTGTGGATGTGGATGAATGTGGCTGAGCAAAGAAGAAGCTGAGAAATGTGCTAGAAACTTCAGTATTTGCCAGTTATTCCCGAGGCTGGGGTGGGCAATGGTGGCATCACCGCGGCAGATCTGCCAGGAGAGGAGAACAGCAGGGAGGGAGGACAGGCACCGAGGCGAGCCCGGACCCTCAGCCTGCCTCGGCAATTGGCGTTTTAATGCAAAACGACCAATGGTGAATTGTTTTAAATGCATTTCACTCCCTTCCCTACTCTCCAGCCTCCCGTAAAAAGTTGTCAATAATTTTAAACCTGCAAATTTCGAGAACACTTTTCTTCCCAGAGGATCGGCAAGCTTTTAAAAAATATGTATTAATTTTATTTTTTTTTCCCTTTTGGTAAACGACTTTTA
Source organism: Vidua macroura (assembly GCF_024509145.1). NCBI lineage: Eukaryota > Metazoa > Chordata > Aves > Passeriformes > Viduidae > Vidua > Vidua macroura. The sequence continues at coordinate 37,329,177 of NC_071577.1, forward strand.
AGTTCCAGTCTCTACTTTCACTTCTTGCTTTAGGCTCCCAGAAGCTAAGGTGTTACTTCACCCAGCTTCACAAAATAAAATATAGAAATGAAACCAACTATGCAGACAAAACAGCAAAACTTTCTGTTTGGGGAAACACAATCCTTGCCGGGGAGCCCTGCCCAGGGCTGGGGCTCCAGCGGTGCCCGGCCGGGCTGGCTCTGCATGCTCAGGGCATGCAAAGCATTAACAGGTACCTGCAAACTTTCAGAGCTCAGATGTAAAACCTGAAACAAAAAGAGCAGGAGGTGGGTGGGGGGATGTTTCAGGGTTTTTTTTTGCAGGAGGACGAAGTCCTTTCCTAACACTAAAACTTTTGCTGCTGCGTTTTAAAAGGCACCTCCCGTACCTGGCTGACAGGTAAGGGGAGCAGGGGTGGTGGTGGCACAGCCCCGAGCACCCCGAAACTGCTCATCCCTTCCTGGAGCGGTGCTGGAGTGACTTCGGGTTTCAGTTCAAAAGATTGAAAAAATTTAAAAAAAAAAAAAAAAAAAGATTTTTCGCCCCAAGTATAAACAATCCAGAAAAATTAAAATACTCTCGAAATGAAATAACCCCGCTGATGCGTGAGATGATGTGAAGAAAAAAAAAGAGAAGAGAAGAAGAAAAAAAAAAAAAGAGAGAAAATGGAATTAAATTCCGAACCTACCTGCGAAGTCTTGTTTGTAGTTTTGGCCAGAAATGGTGAGAAGAAAAAGCATGAAGAAGCCGCGAAGTGGAGGAGAAAAGGTGAAGGGAGATGCAGCTCCTGGAGAAATTGTAAAAAGCCTTGCAAAGAGTTGTCGGAAGGACCGTTATTCCTGCTGGGCAGGTTAGGACTGATCTCTTTCTGCCACTCCAGGAAACACAAACCTGGGGACGGACTGACGTGTTACGCCTCTTCTAATGACATTTTTTTCTTTTTCTTTTCTGTACGAGCGAGAGGAGAGACCCTGCAACACACGCCACCTATCTTTGTGGGGAGGGATAATTGGAGAGCACCAAACGTGAGCATCATGTGGAAACGTGATCGCCAAGTTTCTCTCTGGGAAAGGATCTGGGATAGATTATACCTTGAAGTCTCCGCGAACGCTTTAGCGGCAGAAATGCAATTCCACCTCCTCCCGCCCGCCCCCCGCCCCGCGCCCGCCCCCCGCCCCGCCGCTCCGCTCCGCGCCGCTTCGCGCCCCGCGGAAACTCAGCGCGCCCCGCCACCGCATCCCAACCCCCCCGGGGGCTGCGGCCCCCCTGCCCCGCGGATGCAACCCTGCCCTCCCCCCGCGCCCAGCCCGCATCTCTGCCACCCCCGGGGCGCATCCCCGCTCACCCCCCCCGGGCCCGAGGCGCGTCCCTGCCCGTGTGTCCCCCCCGCCGCATCCCTTTCCCTCCCCCGGGCGGGATCCCCCGCCCCCTCCCCAGCAGGATCCCGCCGGATCCCCTGCCCCCAGGCTGGATCCCTGCCGGTTCTCCCATCCTCGGGCGGGATCCCTGGCGGTGCCCCCCCCGGCGGGGTCCCCCCGCTGGCCCGCCCGCCCGCCGAGCCGGCCAGGGCCGCATCCTGCCCCGCACCGTCCCGCGGCCAGCGCCGCCGCGGGCTCTCGCCTCTTGCCGTGGGGAAAACTTACCCTAACATAAAGCCTAGAAACTAAACTCTGCTCGGGTACTGCAAATAAGCTCCTGGCTTGTTTTGGTGCGGTTTTATTTTTATCCTTCACGCGTTTCTTTTGGGGCTTTTTTCCCCCCCCCCGCCTTTCATTTCAGCACTCATCCAGGTTATTTGAATAGTCAGCTAAATCTGATGAAAAAAAAAAAATCAACCAAACGTGCTGAGATCTTACAGTCTATCTGTTTTGTTCACAGATATGGATCAGGGGTGAGATGGGCTCTTTTCCTGGCTCTGCTTTTTCTTGGAAGTAGCTGGATGAGCAGAGAGAGACAGCGCGGACGAGTAACGCGTGGGGCTGAACTTCAGGGAGGTTACAAGTTTTTCACTCTTTTCAAGTATTAAAATTAAAATAAAATTACATATAGAAAAAAAAAAAAAGAAGAGAAAGAAAAAAAAAAAAAAAAAAAAAAAAAAAAAGAAGCCCAGACTCCACCTTTGCACTGAAGGGATTGGTTATGCAAATATGGAAGGGGTTTCCTGGCAAATACAGCTTTCTACTGTATGGTTAATTAAATCATCACTCAAAAGCCTTCCAATGTGACGCTTCTGTCGTAATCCAATCAGGTTACGTAGGTTCTAAACAAGAAAGATATTTTCCACATCTGGAAGTCAGCAATTTAGCAAGTACTGCACATTATTAACCAATTCAGAGCCCACTTCCCAGGGGGATAGTTTTTTCTTTTTTTTTGAAGTTTAAGTGTTCTTAACCAACGCTCTGCTGGTTTGTTAATCAAAAAGCCGGTTTACACCGCACGTAATCGAGAAGTAATATCGAAGTAAGTAAAGGCAGAGCGAGCCGGGGATGCTGAGCGAAGGCGTTCGGCTGCAAAGGGGGCAGATCCGGCTGAGGCTCCAGCCGCTCATGCCCAGCTCCCAGCACAACCCACAGCCGTTCCTTCCTCCTGAAGGAGCTCGAAATAGTCTCACTGCAAAGAGAAACTTCGCGTCTTGCCCACTCGCACGGTCCCTTCCCAAGGTAAACGTGGGGCTGCCCAAAGGGCTGCGTGAAAGAGCTGCGAAACAATTTCCCTGCTCTGACAAGAGTTCAGCCTATTCCAGCACTTGATTGCTTTATTTTTCTTCTCCCCCTCCCGAAGAAAACCGAAACAAATGGCACACTGATCCCACACTGCACTTTTACTTACATTAAGCTCAGATAAACTGCTCTTGAACTGTGCATTGAACGTGTGCCTAGAGCAAAAAGTGGAGGGCGAGCAGTAGCGATGGGATCGCGCTCCAAAATGGTCCTGGGAACACCTTCCTGGCGGTTCAGCATCGCAAAGCAAGGAAGGGACCCCCCCTCGCCCTCCCGCAGGGTGTCTTTGCAGCTCATCAGAGCCACCGAGATCTGCCTGGGATTTCTTTTTTTTTTTTGGTCATCTCTTAGTTAGACGAGAGTGGGTGACCCTGTGAGATGCGGGGGAGGCAGCGCACGGGGGGGGGGGCTCCGGGTAGGGGCATCCAAATGTCCTCCCGGGCTGCGAAGTGGCACCTCCGGGTGTCCCCCTCCTCAACCCCGAGCTGCAGGCGGAGTGGGGAGGGAGAGGCAGGCTCTGGCCGTCTGCTGCCGCTGCAATCCCCAACTAGGCAAAGGTGGGAATGAGCTGCCATTATATTTTTAATTATTATTTTTATTTATATTTCTTATTTTTATTTATATTTCTATATTTGTTCCCTGCTACGAGTCATCGTGGCTTTGTTAAAAGTTTTCTTGCCACTATTCTCTAAATGCCAGCATGATTTTCCTGCAGGATGCATGACTTCTCCATGCCTAAATGTACCTGGATACACAGAGGCATATCACACTCATACACACACACAGAATGATGATATCTTAATGAAATATATAGCACAGCACAAATATCCTGAAATCAAATTCAAGTATTATTAGTTTGAATTAGATCCTCTCAGATCCAGAAGGCACTGCCTATAAATCAAGGGCAGTCTGGCAATTCCTTAAAGAGCTAAACTGAATTTAGATGCATATGATAAAAAGAAAGGAAAAGAAAAAAGTGAATGCTAATTACTGACTTGCTCAATTTCCACTCACCCACGTTTTCTACGAGAAAAAGGAGAAAACCTAAAATCCGACCAACAAGTTCTCAAAATAAATGAATCCCATTACAAACTCCTTACATATTGTTCCTACATTCCCAGATTACAAAACGAGGGGATGAACTGGAGATTACGAGAGGCTGCAGCCTGACTCGCAATAGGCAGGAGTGCTGTCGATGGTGTATCAATAAAATATATTTATCTGCAGCCACGCTGAAAAACAAACCCTCAGAGCGTGTGATGACGCTCAAGGGCTTTAAGAAACATGTCGGCATTGTCAGATAATCCCTATTCATAATTTTGCTGGCTGTTCTTTCAGCCCTCAATCTCACAGTTTCCCCAGCTCTGATGTGTCTCAGCAGGGTTTGCATCGGAGCGATAAAACTGCTCGGATCCTTGCAGGACTGACATAGCACCCAACATTATTAGATGTTATTTTAATGTGAGATATGGGGGTGTTTGTTTTTTTTTTTTTTTTTTTTAATTTTTGGACACTGGACATAAACATTTAGCAATCAGCTAAGCCCTTCCGAGATGGAATTTAACCTTAATCCAGGCGATGATTTCCTGCCCAGCTCTGAACTAATAACGGGTGTGCAGCTTCTTTAGGAGATGGAAATAATGACAGGCTATGGATCCTGCCTTTATTGGGGTGGTGCTGGCAGCCCGGCTCCCAGTCCCTGCTCCATCAGCATCCCCATGCAGATCCTATTCCCTACTCTATTTTAAAACTTTTGCACACCCTATCCCCCCACCCCATCAGTTTAAGAGCAAGCAGAGCCAAAATATCCTCACAAACCCTAGCTCCTTCCTTCTGTGTAGCTCCCAGCACTGTGGCTTGGAGATGGTTTTGAGGGCAGTTCTCTGAGTGCTGGTTTCTCCTCTTTTCCTCAGGTTTTCCTACATGGAAATGCTGCAAGTTGAGATGAGGGTGGCCTGATCCTGATGCAGACCTACCTGGTTAAAGCCACAGGAGAAGCAGTCCTGCCCCCAGCTCCTCGGTGGGTTTCCTTTGTCCACCAAAACCTATTGTGATGAAGACAAGCCCCTCGGAGATAACCCCGTGTTCCCATCACTGTGTGGATCTGTAGGGCCAGCCAGGGGCAGATCCTGCTGCCAGGGACAAACCCTACCATGGGAAAGGGGTTGTGCAGGGAGAGACCTCCCTGCAATCCCCAGGCACCCAGTTCTGACTGAGAGGGAAGGTGAGCAGCCACCAAGGAGGTGAGCAGCCCTGCAGGACCTGAGCCTTCTGCTGAGACCTTCTGCCGTGGTGGCTTTATGGGGATGTGGTGGCATGGGCTGAGGGGATGATTCACTGCCTTATTTATTTTGGTGTGTTTGCTTTTTCCCCGGTGGAGGATGAGTAACGGGGACTGTGTTTTCTTGCCCACCACATGGAAGGAGGAAAACTGAGGGAATAGGAGCAAAGATGCTGATGAATTTTGGCTAATACATTTTAGAGGCTGGTGGAGACAGAGGTTTAACACCTCTAAATACACTTTAGCAGCTCTGAGGCTTTTCCTTCATGTCTTTCATAGCCAGAACTCTCAACTATTTTCCCTAAGGTGTGGAACCCTTCCTACATCAGGGACTAAACATCCCCATGTAGGGGATCCAGATGAGATGTGCCCACTTGCAGCCAAGCCTGGGGAGAGCATCCTTCCCTCCCCACAGCCCTGCTCCGCTGAGGGAGCTGCTCCTGCAAGATTTGGGATCCCTGTGGGTTCTGGCTGCTTCTCATGCTCCTATCTCTGGGGTGTAGAAGATGTCCTTGCCTTGAGAAAGAATTCCGAGGTTGCAAAAAAAACCCCAAATCAAACACAAAAAGATGCTGGGGGGGATTATTTTCTGCAGTCACCTGTGGCAGTAGAAGATAAGACAGGCTGGAATAATTTTTGTGAGCAGGGAAGGCCCCATGTGGGCCCAAGATGCCGCTGGATACTTTTGCTCAATACAGGTGTCCCAATAAACCAAGATTTAGAAAGCAAAGCCTTTATTTTTTTTTCCAATTTCCACGTGGAGGAGAGGGCAGAGAGGAGAGGAAGAAAGGGTCAGGGAACGACTCTCCCCCCACCCGCTGATGAGGTATTTGGGAAGAAACCTTTTGAATCAACATTCCCAAAGTTTTTGAGTTCCTCTGCGGAAAACCCATGTAGGGATAGGATACGAGCCAAAAGCAAGGGAAAAGATTGTCTGGCTTTAATTTATCTATCCCTGGGCATTTCTAACCAGCAGATCACTGTAATATTTGATCTTGTGTGAGTCCCTGAACGTTAAAAGTGAATCTCCTCATATGTTTTTGTTAATTTTGTCATTTATAAAGCCACTTCTGACGGCCTAGAGCTGCTCAGCTGCCGTTCATGTCTGTCTGTGTGTCTGCAGCAGGGGAACAGCATCCACAGGTCCCAAAATTTCTTTTCTTGTTGGGCAGAGAGCAGTGAGGGACAAGCATCCTCCATCCACTGTCCCACACCGTGAGATGGAGATGCTTTTCCTTCTCTCCTGGGATCAATGCTGAAGTTCGGCCACATTTCTTGGCTCAGTTGGCAGTGATTAAAATTCACGGCTCACTTTTGTTTATAGTTGGTTGTTTACTTTGTTGAATTTTTAAAAACTTGTTAGAATGCAATTGAACATAGATTCAACAGTATTTAGGCTTGAAAAATAAAGATGCATTAGAAAGATGCCTATTATGCTTCAGAATTATTAATTGACATTTTTATGATGAATAATTAATCATTTGAATAATTTTCGTATCTCTGATCTGAACACATATTTGCATATCTAATGTCTGATTTTAAATGTGGTTTCTTTAGTTGCATTCTCCCAGGACAAAGACATGAAGTAAGTAACATCCTAATGCAAAACTTTTTTTCTTTGCACTTGTAAAAGTATGTTTATTGAAATGCAAGTTCCTCTCTAGTTATGAAGCTGTTAATAATCTATGCATGACATATATGCATTAATAAGGTGCTGAATCCTCTGGATATGAGCACATTTAGCCCTCATTTTCTTATATACAGTGGTGAGGTCCCCCTGCAATACCTAAACCCATGTGAGGTTGGTTAAGCTAGGAAACCATAAAGAAATATCTCAGATACACAGTGTTCCTGTCTTGTTTACACGACACTTAGCGACAAGACCAAAGGTTGTTTCAATTTGAGGTGTTTAAAACATCAAGAACTTCTAATATAAATATTAACTGTGTCCTCCCAGTGAGCCAACATCAGTATTTTCCTGATATATTTTAATATGCCTAAATCATAGCCCTCAAGACCCCATCTCGCTGTGGCTGGTGGTGATAAAGGAACAGCAGAAGTGCAGATCAGTTATAAGTTGGTCAGCAAAGGGGTGCAAGGGATGGTGCTTGTTGTGCAACCCCGCTCGGCGTTGGGCTGGTGCGAGCACAGCTCAGCCACAGAGGGAACAGAAAGGAGGAAGGGGCAGCTGGACAAAACCAGAACCCGAAAGGTAGAAAAATTAAATAAAGGAATGAGAGAAGTAGCCTTTGCCCCACTGCCTCTGGCCATGGGTTAATTGTTACAGCAATACTGCCTACCTGGCACCCCAGGAGATGCCTTCACTTCTGTGAGAATTTGATTTATAAAGAAATTAAAGATTTGGAGAATTTTATTTAGTGGCACCTTTAATTGTACAGGGAGCCCAAATATTCTGTCTATAGCCTGTTGGCTCCTTGATGTCATATTGAAGAGCTAAGGTGATGGTTGCTCTAGAAATATCTAAAATTGATACACTATTTATATTTAGCAGATAAGAGAAATTACATCAAAAATGGAGGCACAAATTCATCACAGTGCTTAAATTTCCTTAGTGCCATTAATACAAAGAGCGTAAGACATACACAATACAAATTGAAAATAAAAGCTTTTAACATCTTTTTTTTTTTTTTCACAGCAGGTAGTAAAAAATATGCCCAAAAAATGTATATATTTTTTTTTTTTTTGGTGGAAGTATATTATATAGACTATGGTAATGTAATGGGCAATATCTGACAGACAGATACTGCATAAAGAAACTGTGAAACTCAGTTCTCAGAACAGGCTGAAGTTATACTGAATAGGATGTTTAGCAGTTGCATATGCTCAGTGATAACAGATTCTCTTTTTCTTTCTTTTTTTCCTTTTTATTTTTTTTTTTCCTTCTAGGAGGGGTTTGTAAGAGCGAGAGTGGTAAACTTGAGCAATTCTTGTCACATGGAGGGCCGAGCTCTGAGTCCGGTGGCCAAAACTGCCACTGCTTTGGCCATCAGGGTGGTGGCAATGCAGGCAAATTGTTTGCAAAAGGACAAGGTGAGAACTGGGGTTAAACTTCTGGTCCTAAAAGCAGGACAGCAAGCAAACATCCCTGAGATGCTCCCACAATTCTTTGTAAAGGGAGAGACATTTCTTCTGGGGTTGGGGTCACCCCAGCAGCAGTCTGGGGTGAAGACATCCTGTGCTGAGAATCCCAGAATGGTTTGGGTAGGAAGGAACCTTAAAGCTCATCCCATTCCACCCCCTGCCATGGGCAGGGACACCTTCCACTATCCCAGGGTGCTCCAAACCTTGTCCAGCCCTGGATGCTTCCAGGGATGGGACATCAAGAACATCATCCAATGCCCCTCAGACATTGTCATACCTTCATGAGACCAATGGACAACTTTGTGGAAGATTTATTAACATGGAGATTTTTTTTTGTTTGGCTTTAGGCTGAATGGTGAATATAAATTCTACAGTTACACAGGAGCCCCTGTGCTACCTGGCTGGGACTAGATCAAATTTCCTTTTCCCTGGATTTCTTAGTGTCACCCTGCTTTTCCCACTGACTCCTGATTAAGTTAATGGAGGTGAAATTAGCAGCAAAGAATCTGGATGCAAAGCTGACATTTTGATGTCCATCTGAAAGTTCCAGACTCGATCGATTGCCCCAATTATTTCTTATCACCGCCCCGGGGAAAACATATTTTTCTCTCCACGACTTCAGGAGATTAGCTGGATATTTTAAAATCTACAGAAACACAAGGGTTACGAAGATATTTAGAAAATCCCAAATGATTTGAAACAATTAGCCGCTGCAGCATAGTTTCCAAAGCAATTAGCCACTGCAGCATAGTTTCCTTGTGTACAGAATTGCCCAATATCTGGGAAACTGCTGCTGTTCTGTGGGTGGCTGCAGACTGGATCAGATTCCAGGAGAAGCAGAGGCACAACCCAGTGACTGCTGCACACCTAAACTGCAGATTTCCCCAGGAGCTGGCAGACATCCCCTTCGTCAGGGGCGGCATTGGACTTGCCAGGTCTTCTGTTTGCTTCCCTCTGACTATCAGCATCATCTCCAGCCTGTCTGTGGATAGAGGCTTGGCCAACTGGCTGCTTTCCAAGCCCAAATCTTAGACTCTGGGTTATTAGAGCTGTCAAAAACCAGAGAGAGATTTTTTTTCTTTTCTCTCGCAATGAAAGTGTTCTCCATGTTGTCTCTCCCTCCCCAGTTTATGTTTTAAAAATGTTTCCTGGGAAATTTCCTGACTTGTCTCAGGGTCATTTGAGGGATTTCAGGTCAGAATTGAATTAAAGGTACCAGCAGTTGGACAAGTTGTTTCCCCCCATGGATGGTTTTAGGTGCACGTACACTCCTACCAATGCTCCTTACTATATCTCTTCAAACTTGCTCCAGGCAGCATCTAAACTATTTTAAACCTTCCCATCCTTTTTTAACACACATCAGCTATCCTGCTTCAAATCTCTGACAAGGATGTGAAAACCGCAGTGTCAGAACAACTGCTGCTCTCTTCTTGGATTCTGACAAGCAACCTTCAACCTGAAACCCTCTAAAAATGGCTATTTTTATAATTTTATGGTTTTTTTTTTTTTTTTTTTTTTTTTTTTAAATTCAGAAGCGACTATATTGACTGTATTCTTTCCCCGTGTTCTGACAGGCTGGAAATGGGTCCAAAAAGGCACTGGGCAGAATGTGGGAATACTGTTTGATGCTCACAAAGAGGGTTCACATGTCAGTGGGTCCACCTGCCAATGGTTTTAATGACAAAGAGGCTGTAAATGGATGTGACTTCCCAAATTCTGGGCTGGGGAGGAGGCAACACGGTCTCTGGAATAATTCTGGCAGCCTGGGTTGGTTGCTGTGAGCGTCAATCTCCTTGGCTTCAGGAGTTAGGAATTGCAGCTCCATGTCCCCATCTCCTGTCCCATAATTTGACTGAGCCACATCCCACAAGTAAAGGAATTGGCGTGGACCCAACTTGTTGCACATATTAAGAGTGTGATATTAATTTGTTACACAGGTTGCTCTGATGGCTGTGGGGGCTGGTGCTGAGGCTCAGGGCAGCAAAGTCCATCCTGGATATCTTTGCAGCTCATCTGCACCAATGACTCTGCTGGGCTGGCTCTCTGTGTATAAACCTCTTTCCTTACCAAGCAGGTAAAGGGCAGGAGTGGTGGAGCCCAGGGAAAAGAGAACAAATCCAACCACAGCACAGCCTTGGATATCTGCTATTGGGGCAGGTGAGTGCCTGGGAGAGCTCCTGTGCCACCATCACCTCCCAGCTGTGCCTGGCAACGATGGTTTTGCCTATGCCAAAGCCTGCCTGCTGGTGGCACTCATTTTTGGGAGGTCTGTGCCCGGAATTTGGAGACAGGAATTCGTAGGGTGGCAATTCAGAGGTAGGAAGCGAGGGATAAAAAGTCACATCTGATATTTAGTGTTGGAAAGTGGATCTGGTTGGAGGTGTGAGCAGCAGGGAAAGCGAAGCTGATCCACACACAAGGAAGGCAAGCTCTGCCTTGCAGAGAGAAATACAGAGCAGAGACTGAAAATACTGCAAATATTTGTTCTCATTGTCAGATGTTTCTATAAAATCTGTTGTTACTGAATCACTGCTGAAGTTACGGAGCATTCAAATAAGCAGAGGGTGAAAAAAGCTAAGTCTAATTATATGTTTCGTGCCATTTACAGAGGTTTCCAGGGGATTTTCTTTTAATAAAAGTGCAGTGCATCAAAAGGAATAAATCCTACAATTTTGTTATTTACAAATCAGCCGTGTCTGCTGCGAGCTGACAGACTTATCCTCCATCTTACACCCCTCTCTCCATCCCAAAATGCACCCAGTACACTGACATTTATACCAATACTCTTCAAGTATCTTTACACTATTTTATGCTCCTTATGTTGGTAAGCAAACAGATCAGAAGAAAATCATCACAAAGGCATAAAAATATTCTGAAAGAAAAATACAGAGGAAAAAAAACCCATAATGTTGGAAAATGAGCAACATAGATGTTTTCCAGATGAAGAGAACGAGTGCGTTTTACATCCCTGCCCACCGATTCCTGAAGATTTCAAATCGGAAGCCTGGCTGGAGATATGATGTAATTAATTAGTTAAAATGATTTACTAACATAAAGCATAACACTCTTTCGATGATTAATTTTTATCCCCTTCACTTTTTCTTTTTTTTCCCTCCACAGCCACGCTGCCCCTTTCTGACTCCAGATTATTTAGCAGTTGACTTCGGTGTTCGGAGTGTTGCATATCAATCCCCGGGACCAAAATATGCCACTCATGTTTTTCCTGCTATGTAATCTATGGATGCAGCACCTAACCCTGCAGTCCTCCTCTGTGCTTCAGAGAGAAGGGAGATGTGCTGAATCAAGTTGTTGAGGCTGCACTTGGAGCTGAAGAAAACATGAGAAAACCAAGACACCACCTTTGCTCTCGTCCAGCTTGGCCGCTGCCGTGATACGGCAACACGACAACTGCTTTGGTAATTAAAACTCTGCGTGCAAAAGATACCAGGAAAAGAAAGAAGTGAAAATAAGATGGTTTCTCACAAGTGTGAATGTACTGTGCATGTATTGCACAGATGCTTTATAGAGGCCTTGGGCCTGCCTTGCAACAGCCCTGCCATTCCAGGATGAGCCTCTTTCCTCAGCAGCCGCTGTCCGTCGAGCCAAGTTGTATGATTGTTTTGTGATATGGATATATGTGGACTGGGGACTAAATTAAGGACATTAAACTCAATTTCCTTATGATAGGAGCCAGATTTTAATATTGCAGCTGTCCAGAGGTGAAAGGGTAATGAGGACATGAGGCATTCCTGGACAGGAAAGGGACACTTGGCCCAACAAGTCTGTCCCCCTTCAAGTTTATTACAACACACCTCCCCACGTTGTCGATATATCCTCCAGCCCTGTCTGCCTGTGTAAACATGTCTGGCTATCTCTTCTGTCCATTAATACTTTGGTTCACTCCGTGCTTTTATTTGACATAATGCCTACTGCGCTCTGAATTGGATCCTCTGCAAGAATTCACTGTTTATTCTTAGACCTTTCATTTTTAATTGGCATAATCTAGGTTTTTTTTTTTCCCTTTTTAAACTCACCAGATACAGTCACTACCTCAGTCCTCAAGCTAATTATGAAAATATTAATGTTTAGGTCTTTTTAAAAAATGATTAGGCTCAGCCTTTGTTTATATAAAGTATCTTTAACAGCCGGAAACAAAAATTACTGTGTATCTTATTCCTATTTCAGTAACTAAAGTCCTTCTCTGGAAAAGGTGATCAGAATTGGAATTACTGGAGATAAATCTATCATGTTCCTTGTGTGATAAGAGCCCTTTTGATTTGCAGACAATCCTTTGCTGGAGTGTCCATATCACACTTTATTTGTACTGAATTGGCATTGATTCAAAATTGATGTTTGACAGATTCAGTACAATTTTTAAGGTGGAGCAGGACTTTTGGGAGTCAAGTATTAACTTATAATGACCTTGTAAAGTCAAGAAACAGCCTTGAAAGCTCTTGGGAGGAAAAAAAAAATCTCCCAAGAAATTGGTGCCATTACAAAGATTTCTAACTGCTAGCTGGTCTCCATTTGCTAAAAACCATCTCCCTTTAAATTTTCTGCTTGCAAAGTTGAGAGGGAATTAGCATACAGATGCTTCCTCAGACATGTGAAAAAACCTGGGCCTTTCCTCTGAGGCAACTCAAAGGAGAATGTCATTAAAGCTCTCAACACAAACCATGGGGAAAGAAACACAAGTCACAGATAAACCTGAGTGATTTTCAAATTTCAAAGATTGATAGGCTGGTGAAATAAAAACACTTCGGGTAAAGCATGAAGTGGAAAGCAGGCAAAGTAGATCACTGCAATGCAAGATCAAGAAAAGACTTGAAATTATTGTTTAAGTGCATTAAAATCCCAGAAAGCCAATATATTAACAATTATTTCTGATATCTAGCCCTGCCCTGTTGCTTAGGGAAGCAATTTGCTTTTATGATGAATAGAAAGTTTTATTTATTTATTTATTTGGAGATTTTCCCCTGAGAAAAGAGACACTGCTAGCAGAGGTTGTTTAGGGGAAGAAATTCTGCACCCTGTTGAGAAACACTGAGGTTTTATTCAGGAACTATGATGGCAGTGCTGGGTGGACAGGGAACTTTGAGAAACTTGGAAACGGAAGAAAAATTAGAAACCTCTTGGTTTCAGGCAGGTGAAGAAACAGTTATGACAGAAATGAAAACATGGACATGTAGCTGGTTTAAAAAATTAATCAGGAAACAGTATCTGAGAGACACAGAAAGCTTCAGGTTTATATTCAGGTTCCACAGGGTTAAAAAAAAACCCTGTAAAAGTCTAAAAGTTCCAGCCTCACCAGGGCACTGGTGGTCCAAAAAAGAATTGAAAATTCCACCTTAGGCTTGGACAAAGGCAATGAGGGACGTAAAAAACATTTCTCATGGCATCCCTTGGGCACTTATGGCATAAAATCTCTTGGGTTTTTTATCCCTTGTTTAAAGATATTGGTCTGAAAAAGTGGAAGTCAGTGTAGTGACTACCACAACATCAGACTGTTTTTTGTGAGGGTCCTTCCATAAAGATAATAAAGGAATCATTGGTAAAATGTGTGTAATAATAAGTTGAAATTTTAATCTTGCTACAGTTATGATAAATCCTCATGAGGCTAAACATTTTAGTCTTGCTTTGAAAAGAAGATCCATTAAATTGAGTGAAGTAGATGTGGCAGTAAGGGCAACAGAATTTCCATCGAGTGTTGGGCAAGTTGTTTGAGGAAACAAGAACTGTAAAAGTTGATGAAAGTAGTGAAGGCATAGGAGCAGAACCCATTCTTAGCTGCTGCTGGTTTAATTGAAATGCCTGCTGAAATTCTGAGCAGATACCAGAGGACAAAATGAAACTGAAAACTCTTCAGGTAACCTTACATGCTGGAGTGGGTCCATTCAGCCCTGTTCAGCAATTCTTTCACTTTTTTCATTGAAATTTACTGGAAGACATACCCTTCTGTCAAGTGAAAGACCTATCCATTGGACTGGAGCCCTGTTCTTGGGATTTATGAGTCTGTGCCAGCTTATTTCATGGACCTCGTCAATTGCTAATATAAAAAATTGGACTGGGAATGAGGTCCAGGGTCCCCAAAAGCTCTCCAAGTTTCAGTGAGCACTGAAATTGATTGCAAATAGTGTTTTTTTTCAAGGAGGAGATACTCTTATAAATAGGATTTAGGAGCTATAATCTCTTGGGTGCTTTTGAAAAAGAAGCAGGAGGGCTGTAGAGCTCCTCCAACACTGCCTTGAGTTGTGGCAGCTCAGAAATCAACTCTGATGCTTTAGTCCTGTCCTCCTGTCTGCTGGTTGTGCTGAGCTTTTCCAGCCAGATCTGCCACCCTTGGGGCAGAAAGGGACTGCAGTGCTCCAAAACCATATGGCACTTGGGTTCAAGGGACACAAGACTGGTTTTGTCATCCTTACAGTAAACCATAATCATATTCCTGGGATAGAAAGATTTACTCGAACACCCATTAAATTAGAATAGAAAAAAAATGTTGGCTTTCAAAATTTTTTTTAAATCTTTTTTTTTTTTCAAAAGATTTTAATCTCCTCTAAACTCCCCATCTCCTAAGGATTAAAAGACTCAAAGCATCCTCTTATCTTTCCCTTCCCTTTTGCTGTAATTCCAATTGCTCCCTGAGCCCTTCCCTTCTCTCCAAGCAGCACCTGGGTTTCCCTCCCTCTGCCCCTTCCATAACACCCTCCACCAATTCCTTCCCAGCCCTGTGCCCACGTGGAGCTTGTTTTCACATTTGGCCCTGCACGAGAAAAAACCTGTTTACTTTGCTCTCCCAGCTGTGGGCCGGCGCAGCGGCGATGCCGGCGCTGCTGATGCTGCATTTGCTGCTGATCTGCATCTCGCATTTATAGCCCGGGTGAGACAATTGCTGCTACAGCCCCTGTCACTTTTATGTCCCCGGCACGGTTTGATACGTTACCTTTGATATTCTGATTTAATTCTTTTACATAGATTAGAGACCAGACAAGCTCCTAACCTGACCGAGGCGCTACCCTGTATTGACTGCCAATCTCTAAGTCACTCGGTGAATGCTGTTTGCAGACTCTTATCAGTTCATTAAAGTTTGTTATCATTTATGCAGTGGCTCTGTACCTTGCTGGTAATCTCCAGTGTAGGATCTTATCAAGCACTCTTTTGAAAGTCTAGGCATATTCTATACCATCCACAGTATTTTTCTTGTCTTTTACCTTGGCAGGGATAGCTTTGAAAAATTCCAACAAATTATTTGAGCAAGATTTCCTGCCCATAAATCCAGGTTGGTTGACTCTACTAAAATTAGGATTTTCAGTGTGTTTCCTCACTAAATCCAGCAAAACCGTTCGTGTTCTGTTATTCATAGCTACAAATTGTGTTATGTTAATTTGTTTATATTATAAGTTAAAATAATTTTATATGTATATATTCCTCTGCATATGCATGTGTACATAAAAGTGTGTGCATGTAATGGAGATTATATTGAAGTATATTGGGCTTTAAAGCTGAATATGTTAAAATTGTTAATGCAGTATAAAATGCAACGGATAGAGTTAGGGACAGATCTTTGGCTGGAGTAAATGAATTTGACTTTGAATACATTTTGCTAACTTAAATGGTGTTAACTTGATTTATGTGAGCTGAGGAGTTAACCCTTATGCACTGTGCTTACTTTACTTCTGCGCCGAGACATCAAAGTGACTGTTGGGGTGCTTCTTAACATTTCTGATTTATTATAGGTCTCTACCCACTTTTCTTATGGATTTCTTTGGCTCAAGAAGTATATTTTTATTTGCTGCTGCAAAAATATTTTTAAATTCTAAATTGTTAATTCTAAATTCTATGTAGTATGCAATGTTTTGTTTTGGACTAGCAGTTTCTTCTGCTTTATTTTTCCATTATTTGACTATTTTAGGATGTTTACTGTCTCTCCCAGATTTCTGTTCCCATCTGCAGATCTTTCTGTTACAATGATGAACCTGGCAATTTCTGGTAAATACAGTAAGTGGTTGATTAATATTAGATTCATTCTTAGATTGATTTTAATATCTGAAAGCTAACATTTTGCACAGGAAACAATCCCTCCCTTTGAATTGAAACCAAATGAAAAATTTAAGACTAAAACAAATGGAATTTGTATAATCTAACAGGACCTGTTTAAAAGGTGCTGTAGCTTGAGTACCACATCCTCTCTGCTGAAGTTTGCTGATATTTTGTCTGAATTATTGTCTGGCTTATAAATCATGGTGAGGAAAAACCATTGTGGTTATGGTTCCAAACAGAAACATTTTTCAAACCTTAATTTTTTTTCCAAGTTAATTTTTTTTTAATGAAAATTGGGTTTTGCTCTGAAAGAGGATTATGTTTTTTACAAAAGAGTTCATTTTTTTCTTGGATCAATGAGAAAGCAAGTCTGATAGGAAAACTTTTGATCCACCTGGGACCACCCTAAACTCTCATGGCAAAAATATGAGATGGAGGAGAACTGGATTTTAAGTACCAGGAATATTGATTAAATCACAGCATTTAAATGTACAACATATGGAGCTGCAGACCACTCTTCTGGTCATGGGACTGCACAAGGTCAGTCCCACTTATAAACTGCAAAGCTCTTGGTTTGTTATGTCAGAAAAAAAAAATCTAAATGAAAAACTGTATTTGTGAATCCTGAAAGATGAGGTGCTAACTTTGAAGTCCAGTAGGAAGAATTTTTTAATCAGAATAACCACAAAACATCCCCCACTAAAGCATATTTGCTTTTCCCTGGTTCAATACTCTCAGATTGCCACTATTGTATATTGTCACATTTTCCCTCACCATCGGATGTCTCAATTCTTTTGTTTTTAGTCTGATTTTCTCTTCAAATGAATAATAAAAGCATATTTGGGCTTTAATTGTTCTTTTTACCTAAGTCTATTCACTTTATGAATCTCCCAAGCTTTTCTTGATAAGAATGTTTTCCATTGATTTATCCTTTAAATCTATGAGGATCTTTATCATAGTGAAGTTTGAACTCTCTATCATTAACTTTTAAACCTATATTGACATGAAATGTGATTAAAGCTAAATTTTATAATTAAAATTAATTTTATAACGGCACACATGCCCAGCTCCAAGCACAGGGCTCAGTTACTAGACTAATAGCATTGCAGCTACAAACAAACTTTGTTAGCTTCCACATAGTTATCATAGCAATCAATACCTGAATAATTAAATTCCTCCATTATCAAATTCTAGTCTTCTTTATCAGCTTTTCTTCCACCAGTAATTTTTTTGTCTTAATCTGGTTTCTCTTTGGAAAGCCTATAGCAACCTTGGAGTTTCATCAGGCAATCTTTCTTTTCTTCCCTCTTAGGTTCTGTAACCCAAATTATTCGATGCCAAAATCTGAAGTCCTTAAAGAAGATTCCACTGAATGGAAGTTTGATCAAACTGTATTTTGTTTTGTTTTAATAGAGACTACTAATTTTATCTTGTCTTGGCCTTGAGTGAAATCCTATACTTGTAAGTATTTGAAATTGCCATTCATTTTCTTGATTCATTCTCCTATTGATTTTCTTTCCAACTATTTCCATCCAATGTATCTAATAATTATTAGAGATGAGGGAAGAACCAAGTGCCTGCATCCACACCCCTTTGAGCATTGTGGCTCATTCCCATCTTCAATTAACATAAATGCAAGCAGAGAAGTTTTCCAGACTAAAACCAATTGTTTTAATGTTAAATCCTTACATTCATCATTTTCTGGTGCATTTTGACACGGTTTTGGTCAGGGGTGACTCCTGGAGGAGCATTACACATCCTGAAGCTTCATGCTCCTCTCAGACCTGATGCTGAATGACTCAAGCAGGAAGGAAGGGGAAGGATTCCTGCTCCCTTTTATACTCCTGTGGAATCACTCCAAACTCTTTTATCTGTTCATTACTCTATAAATGCAACACTTTCCAAAAGAAATTCACTGTTGAATTAAGGGGGGAAGTGGGACACAAAACAAATGGGGGTGCTAATGAATTGAAGTGATGATCTGAGGAGCTCATAGTGCTTCATAAGCATTAATTAATTAAACCTGACTAGATCCCAGTGAGGTAGGTATTAGGGCCCATACTCCAGGCCTGGCTGCGGTGTGCTATTTCTGTATCTCAAATTCATTCTGTTAATGTGCATTCTGATGAGAGGACTGAAATGGTGTCTGACTAGTAGAGATGACTGTGCATATATTTAAACTGTGAATATTCTGCACGATGAGCCTTCTTATGGAAGTGACTTACTTTTTTTTTTTTTTTTTTAATACAGCCTTGTTCCTGAATAAAAAATGCACGATAAATGAATTGTACAGGGAGCACTGAAGGGCTGCTGATGACCTATAGTTATGTACAGTGTGTAACTCATCCTGTTACCCAATTAGGATGATCAGAACTTTTCTTTCTGTTGCTGAAAACCTGAGTGCGCTTCAGTGAGTATATTTTATTTCTTTTATAGAATACTTTATTTAATTGCTGGAAGAACTTAACCTACAATTTTAACTTCAATATTTAGAGGTGTGAAGAGTACTTGAATTTTTTTTAATGCATTATAAAAGTCATCCTTAGCTTTCAGTGCAAGAAACTTGTATTGTTTTTAGTATTGGTGTAGAGCTTTGACTCCTAATGAATATTTTCCCCTTTTTTCTCCATCCTGCTCTAAACAAGATGTTGTTTATTACTTGAAGCATTATATGTAAGCCCCAAGAATATGTTACATGTGACTGGAGCTTTGGCAGACTTTGAGAAACTGAAGTTTCCAGAAATTTTGCTATGTTTAAACACCAGAGCCTTGTTTTAAGGAAAGATTTCTACTTCCAAATGTGTGGTTGCCTGAACCTTTTACATTTTCAAGTCAGATTCCTCTGCCAAATAACACACTGTACCTTAACTATAATAAAAAAGCAGAGACTCTGTGTTTATAAAAACATTACAGGAGCAACTGTGATCATATTTCTTGAATTTATTCTATTCATGTGCTCAAATATGCATTTTTATAGTGAGCTCTCCACTGCACCGGTCACTTACAGGAGTAGAAAATGACATGTAGAGGCAGAAGGCTGGCAAAATGCAACAAACCAAACTGGTAAAGGACAGGAATTCAGAGCCAGACCAAAATATGAGGTCAAGGAAGTTGCTCTCATAATAATAGTGGTTATCTGTTTAATGTGTGATCTGGCAGTGGTTCGACCCTGACCATAAGCAATTACACATGTTTCTAAACTGGTGGTATATGGGCCCTGAGCAACTCTACACAAGCTAGATGTGCTGTGAGAAATGGGCACTTGCTCTATTCTTGTGGTTCTTCTTGCTTAATGTCAATTAAAATTACAGCTTAGTAACAGATAGAAATTTTCCTCGTGTAAAACAGTGTGTGTATTCCCTCTCTCTTTTGCTATATACTGAAACTCCTATATTGAAACCAGTTTTGTGAGGCAAGCTCCTGTCGGGGCTGATAAATGCTGCATAGTATTCTTCTCAACAGACATGTGATTAGACACAACTTCCCTGGTTGTTATTTGAAACAGCTTTCTTTACAACCCAGCTCCAAAGGCAGCTCCCCTGAATGATGCCCTTGTTCTGGGTTTTGTCATGCAGGAGCCTGGAAGGGAGCAGAGCATCCTCGGTGTGTGCTCAGCTGCCTGGAGGTGACCTCTCAGGAGTTAACAGCAGGAAGATCTCTGTGATACCAGACTGCCTGAGCACAGATTAGGCCCTGGGAGCTGCTGTGGCCTGGCCCTGGCTCTGACACCAGTTTTTCATGACTTTGGTGAGCTCGCTGGACGGCACATCTCATTGGCTTTTAATAGACTTGGATCCCACTGTTAAAAGAGTTTCTATGTCCTCTTCTGTAAAATAGCTTTGGAATGTTTTCCTGGGCTTGGGAGGATGTGGCTGGAGAGGGAGCTGTGCAGTAGAGCTAACTGCAGTAGAAACTGTGCTAATGAGCTATGAAGACACCCAAAAAATGCCTCTTCTCCCCAAGAGCAAGGAATTGTACAAGTCCTGTTACTGCTGGCTTGAACTTCAGCCTTTGCACAGAAGGAGCTGCTGTCACCAACCCACCCTGAGTACCAGCTAGAAATAACCACTTAAAAAGGGGCATGTGAGCTGCTTAAACCAAATCCCAGCTGAGGTGTAAGCCCGTGGCTTCCTGAGGTCTTCTGAAGGCTCTTCACCTGGCTCTGGCCATTGCAGAGGTAATGACCTCATGTGCATTCTTAGCAAACTCAGCACAGATACCTGTAAGGCATCCCAGAGGGAAATGGTTTGTTGCCTGAAAAGCTGAGTTGAACAAGGATTTAATGACCAGAGCACATGAGTTAATCATCAGTCATTTAAGAGCTGTATCAGGAGCCTTGCAATAGTCCTCAAGTGGTTCCTGTGGCCATGGACTTTCATATCACGTCAGTGCACGTGCTTTGACTGTCTCCAAGGCTTCCAAAAATGTAACTTCCCATCCTTTTACTTTCCAAAAGCACACACAAAAAAGAAAAGGGCTGCAGAAATCCATGCTTATGGCTGAGAACTAAATAAGGAAACACAACTGCTTGGTGAAGAGCCACCCCCTCCTAGAGAAATGTCAGCAGCACAATGGGCACTATTATTGCTCTCCTTTGCAACCAGACTGGGGAGTTTTGCGAGAGTCTGTAGGAAAGGGCACCAGAATCCTCTCAGAACCCAAACTCTGATCAGCATTCAGTACTCCCTTTTTGGGGTACTACATCCAGAGGAACCCCTGTGCTCCCTGGCACACCCACAATTCGTGGGAGACAGCTGGAGGAGCCACTTTCCTGCAGGCTGCTCTGGTGCATGAGCCACGTTGTGGCCCTTTTCCCTCATTACTGTCATGCAAGACAGTTGTTAATCACCTGTAATAAATAAAGTGCAGATCTGGAGTATAATGAAATGTGCAGCAAATGGCTTAGTGCATCAAACAGCTCTACTGCTGTTCCATGTGTTGAAAAAAAATAATATATTTTGTGATAGGGAAGGTTTTTTTTTCAGCTATTTCTATAATGTGTCCCTTGTTTTAAGTAAAAACCCTCTCATTGAGATTATCTCCTTCTAGTCATTGTCATATGGACCTCTACTACTTTCTAGTAATGAAATCTGTACTTAGCAAACTATAGCAATTATCTCCACAAAAATGTTCTGATAGGGAAATAACATTGTTTTAACCTTCTTTATTGTGATTTACCATCTGGAAACAAGGAAAATGTCCATGATTTCTGTGCTACTCAACTCTCTGGAGCCTATCAGCAGCAACTCCACCGACTGAACTTGGAACTAACAGTTTTATGGAACAACTATTTGGAGGTGTTTTCAAGCAAGGTGAGAAAATAGCCCAGGGTATGTTAGCTGTCCTATTATTTGGATTTTTTTCTGTGGTATAAATTAAAAAGAAAGTTAATAAATTACAATCCAGGTGACCTTGCAGCTTTTTCTCAGCATGTGCCTCCTCTTGTGTGTGAATGAGGAGGTGAAAATATCTTTATACTTCAAGTTAATTTTAGTGAGGTAAACAGCCACAAATTTGGTAATGTTGGGAAGGTTTAATTTGGAAGGTCTCCTATTGTCTTGGAATAGTCTTCCTAAAAAATAATGGGACTTACCTTTTATATTGGATTATCTAGGAAAATATTGTATATGTTTTAACTAAAGTCATGTCAGAACTTAGCTGGAGAACATATTGATCTTAATACAAGGCTGAAAAATATTTGCAAATTTGCTGTTGGATAAAGTGTATTTGCACTGTTAAGCTGGAAACTCTTCTTCAGAGTATGAATTTTTTTTGGTAAAATTTTTGATCAGAAAGAGTTAAAATATTTCCCTTTGATATTATGGAAATAAAACAGCTTGACAAGACAAATGTTTCAATTCAATTTTGTAATTTTGGGTTTGTATTCATTTTAAATTATATATTAGATTAACCTTCTATATTATTTCGACATCACTCAAATGACTGCTTTTGATGTTTCCCACTCATCATTTTTTGGAATATCTTTCCCATGAGAAATTTTGACTTCTTGTTCCTATTCATTATCAAAAACGTTCTCTCACCAGTCTTTGTACCTTTGTATTATTCACATTTGGGTGAAGAGGCAGATCTGTAGGAAGCCTTGTTGTATCTGTGCTGTATCTTCCCTACAAACTCAGAGTGTTCTCTATGTAAAAATAAGGTTATTGTTTGTGCCTTAAACCTTTTGGTCTTTGGGGAGTGTGCTGTAGGTGATGGCTTGGGAAGACCTACCTTAAACCCTTCTCTTGGTGTGCTGTTAAATAAGTGACTGGTTTTCTGCTGGTTTGTAATTCTGACTCAGCTCATCTTCTACACAGAATTTGAGTGTGGAAAGTATGATGGGGGCAGCAGGTTTTGATGCTCATCCAGCTGCCTCATCCAACCATTCCTTCAGTGTCATGTGAGACAAGGGATAAAGTGCATCATCTTCAAGAAATGTTAAATTCCTTAAAAACAGATGTAAGGAGTGTGTTTATTTCTTATGAAGGAGCAAATAGCTTTTGAACTCTGAATTCCCATTTTGTTTTACTCAAGGGATTTAACCTGTATCTTTTTCAGGAGCAGAAGAGACAGAGCTCCAGGATAACGGGTGAAATCTCTTCCTTGCTTTCTCTATGGTAGCAAGATCATTGGAGAGGCCCAAAGGCTCTGGTTGCCTAACCCTGCAGAGCCTGGTTATCCATTTGGAGATGCCTGTGGCACATGCCCAGCTTGCCTCCCTGGCCTCCTGCAGGTTTTCTCCCACTCCAGCAGCACATCTCCTGCAGCAGCCGCGCGGTTCCTCCCCTGCAGCCCGCGTGGCAGAAGCTGCTCGCGAGCCTCTGTGGGAGTTACCGCTACGTTTGTGAAGAACAAGTTTTGAAGCAGAAATGTGCCTCAGAATAGCTCTGTCTTACTCCCATTCCCTGGAAACATGACTCCAACAAGGCGTCTGCGAGGCACTGAGGGTATGAAAGCGTATTGCGGAGCGAGCAAGCTCGTATCATCAAACACAGCCAGCCAGTACAAAAATTTCTGCCATGTAGCGTGGCGCTGATTTAAAGTGGTCTGGAATGCAATAAAAGGTGAATCTTCCTTCAGAATTATAGGAATTTTTTTTTTTTTTTCCCCGGGCAGGCTTTGAGAACTGCTGAATTTATTCTTGTATTTCTTCCCAGTCGTTTTGGATGTGACTGAAACTGGCTGTTCTCAGAGTTGGACTCCAGCTGAATGAGAGGGTTTTCCTCCAGCCTATGCCTGACCTTGGGTTATAGGCACTTCAGAAAGCAAAGGCAGGGCTGCACAGACAACCTGCTTCGTGTCTCAGTCAAACTGGTCCCACGAATACAACTTGGGATGGGTTTCCATCTGGGTAGGCTGGTTTACAGCCCAGCTCATCCTGGAAGACATGATAGGACTGCATTGGGGAAAAAAAAAAAAGCTTAAAAAATAATTGGTGTTGCATTAATTCCCGAGTCAAAGGGAAAGTTGGAGGGAGGCATGCAGGAAGCAGTAGAAATGCATTATGCATTTATTTTAAAGTAGTAATACATGCGAGTGGTTTTAAACCATATTTATTGTCTGGGATGTTTATGTATTCATGCTGAACGTGGGATAACAGAGTATGTAAGGATATATAATATTAGTGAAGAAGAAAATGACTGGTATAGTACGTCCTCCTCTCAGTTCCTTCTCCACTAATGCCCTTACACCTTTCTTTTTCAGGCTTTTTGTAGCATCCTAAACAGAAGGATATTGAAGGGAGCTGATTCTGCTTTGATCCTTATGCTTGTTGTCAAAGCGCTTGGGATTGAAGAGACTGTTGGCTACAATTGACTGTGACAATTAGGAGATGATCAGAGCCCTAGAGTGGAGCACTTAAAGGGTAATTTACATGTCAGTTTGTCGAATAAAAAAAAGATATTCAGCTAAGATTTTTTTTTCCCCTTAGAGCCTTGTAAACTGCAATTTGTGCTATAGTAAGAAAAACCTGGCAGAGGAGTTAGGATAGCCATTTCCATTTGAAAAGAGGCAATCATAAGGCCACTGCTGAGCCTATTGTCCACTAAAAATGCTGATTTGCAGTCAGGGAGTGAAAGAGTGGAGCCATCACTAAATAGAACCTCGTGCAAGGTAACTCCCCCTTGGTGGCTTTCTAATGTTGGCTGAAGGTTTTATATACCTTAAATCCCACATTTACTATCATTATAACATTGTTACTGATCATGAATGTCCTTTATCATAACAAAAAAAAAAAAAAAAAAAAGGTATTGAGGGGGAGGAACAGGAGCGACCAGGCAGTGGATAGGCTCTCACCAGCTATCTATTGTATCACATCTTTCTTGTTCCCTCGCCTTTTGTGTGCCATCACAATTTTCTTCTTGTCACCCTTTGCACTTTGCCATTCAGGCACCTTCCATAACACTTTTTCTCATAGTTTTTTTTTTTTTCCATACCTATTTACACTTCATTTTTAGACTCGCTCCCAGGAGATTTTTAGCATTTTCCACGTTTAACCTGCTGGGAAAGGAAAAGAGAGAGGGAGGTGACAGTAGTTGTTCAGAGTTTGCCTTTCTGTGTGATTAGGCTGCAATACAGACTGTAACACAGACTGGAGACATACAGGTCAGAGAGAGGACTGAAGTTAAGGCAGCCGATGATTAAACAAACTTGTTTGTGATAAATCCCTTTTTCTTGTGTGATAGCTCTTATGAACCTAGAGTTGCTTTGACTGTAGAGTTATATGAACTTACAAAAATATCAAAACCCAACACCTCCCTCATTATTCTGGTTGGTGTGAGCTGTAGCATATGTGATATTCCTCACGGTTTAAGGAAGGGATATTAGTGGGTACATATAGTGTTTGTATATGCAAATAAGTGCATTTATTTTGAGGTTGCATCGTAGGCTTTTCTTCCAGAGATTGGATTGGCTCCCTTTTTACTCTCATCTCCTTAAAAGAAGAAACAGTCATCTGTTCCAGTTCAGGAACCAGAATGAAACACTTCGCTTTGTCACAATTACCAAGTAGCCTTTGCTGCTCAGATGTGCATTGCCTAAACCCCCCAGGGGTTACTTTTCTGGGGAAGTTTTGCAGCTTCCAGTAAAAGTCACACATATAGATCACAGCTCTGATTCTGATCCCTGGTCAAACACCACTGATTTGAACACATTTAGCATTTCTGTTCGTGCCAGTCAGATATAAGTATCAGGCCCTGTGTGTCCATAGGGTTCCCAAACTGTCCTTTCTTTACTCATAACCCTTATGTCCTTAAGCTTTTTGTATGTTGAACCCCTGACAATGAGGTTTCTACCTCTAAAATTGTACTGGAAACATGTTTTATCATGACATTTGCATGGGGTGAAGAAATGTTAAAAATACTTCTAAACTTTGCAGGGTTACTCTTCAAGGTAAGGTTTAAATTAAAGAAAATCTTATACTAAAAGGCTTTTCTTCTTTAGGAGAATTATGGTGTTGTCACTCTCTCCAGGATACTATAAATGGGAGATGGTGGCTTTTGCCCTCTCTCGTTGCACTAAACTTGCTGAACATCACAATATTTGTATGTGTTTATCTCTGTAACCAATGCAAAGAGCAAACAGGGATGAATAAAATATGAGGAGTAAACAGTGTGACAGGGGAGGTCTGGAATGACTTTGGCTTCATATGGGTCTGCAGAACTGAGGCAGTGGTAAATCTGTATTAAAAATAAATAAAATATCTGCTACAGCAGATATTCATCTCCTAGGTAATGGCTAAATGATGAGTAGATGAACCATCACCACATTGATTTAAGCATTTTTTTCCAGCCAGTCAAGATTAACTTTGATTTGTTTTTACCTTCCTTTTACAGGTTTCCCTTTAAAGCACTCTCAGAGCACTAATTGTATAAAATTCTAGTAACTGAGAAACCTCTTGCTGGAAAAGTAATGGGTAAATGCATGAGTCATTCTGGATTTCCCATAATTTACCATAAAGTTAATTTTTTGAAACAAGAAGGAAGAAGCAAGTTTTACTCATTGACCATGAATTTTGAAAAACCTGCATTTTCAGGGTGTAGGAAAAAAAAAAGTCTTCCTGAGACTTTTGGAACATAAAGTTGGTTAGAGTTTAACTGAGATGTGCCTTTTTTTTTTTTTTTTTTTTTTTTTTTTTTTTTTTTTTTGGTCAAAACTACCATTCCTGTTATTGAATATAATTTTCAAACAAATTAATTTATGTATTGATCATAATGCCAATATATTATATATATTATAGTGGCTCGGGAAGAGCCTTTCTTGCTCAAAAACACATAAAGGGCAAAAGTCTACATATTTGCAGTAAAAATATACTTCCTTATGCACCCCTGGGTTATATAGATTTAGAAATAATTCAGGTTTTAAGTTCACAAGAGTAAATCATAGTGGTGTAACTGCTCTATATAGGTGAGAAATTCTATTCATGGTAAGGCATTGTACAACTTGACTTCTGTAGGTTGGAAACAGTTAAAGATCATGACAAATTATGTGTAGTGAAATACTCTGACCCCATTCAGTACCTATTTTCTCGTTCAGTCTGAAATATATCCCTTTATTGCTTTGTGAATTAATAATATGATGTTGGACAACTACAGATGACTTCTTGTTAATTAGAATTTCAGATGCGTGCTATGATGCATCAGAACTTTCTCTATTTTCTGCTAATAGGACACACCGAGTGAATAGCAAAATGTTTCTCAAGAGCAGGGAAGGAAAATGATCTCCTGATCTAAA
The DNA here is from genome assembly GCF_024509145.1 of Vidua macroura. Classification (NCBI taxonomy): domain Eukaryota; kingdom Metazoa; phylum Chordata; class Aves; order Passeriformes; family Viduidae; genus Vidua; species Vidua macroura. The sequence goes on from NC_071577.1 coordinate 37,356,048, forward strand.
TAAGATGTTGCCCTGAGGAAAGGCACCTAAATTCTCAATGCTTGGCTTTCAGGAAAGTCTTTCAAAATTGTGGCACTTCTCAAATTTGGAATTTTGAGCAAGTGTTGAACTAAAGACCCGTGATGGGAAAAATCTGGTCTCTGTGGTGATAGGGAGAACATACTGACTGTATGGCTTACATAAATTTGTAGTCTTTCCTAATTGGCTGTTTTATTTAATCAGGCCAGATCTTCAAGTGCTGAAAAATAAATATAACTTTGCCATTAACCATGGGGCAGCTGAAGCTGCACAAATTTTATTTTTATTGGATAAATATTAGAGGTGGTAAGAATACCCTTTGAATGCATTTCTGATAGTAAGGTGGCTCTTGGGGACCAGCCTCACTGCTTTGGGTGTCTCATCCAAGTGAATTTCAGTATTTAGCTGGTGCACATCTTGGTTCACCTATAGCCTTGAAAAACCTAGCCCTAATATTGGTGGTATGTTTCAGGCTTCACTGTACTACAAATAATTTTAAAACTAAAACTGAGAATTGAATATCTTGTCTCCTTTTATTTGTTTTTAATACCAACCTTGGCCTTACTGCATAGTCACATAAGAGTCTATTCCAACGAACTTCTCAGAAACGGGGGGAAAAAAAAAATAAATCATACTGGTGCAAGTTGTTTTTCAAGATTCTCTCCCAAAATGTGAAGTAAAGGCCAAATTTACTGTCAATGGAAATGAAGTTTGTTCTGTTGAGACAAACAGCTGAGCTCATGTCTGCCCACTGAGCATCAGAACCAGCTGAAGCTGAATTATGAATTCGATGAGTTTTTGCTTTCTTATATAAGAGTGCCCTTACAGTGAGTTGACTAAGTTGTCTCTAATATCAAATAGACTCATGTTCAAAAGCTGCACGAGGGAAGGTGATAGAATCATTCCAAGTGATATTTTGTCCTGTGATGGTGGAGGTAGTGTTGGTATCCACCAGCTCAACCCTCTCTCCGTGGTGCCAGCTCTGGCTCCATGTATGGCTGGAAGGGTAATGTGTTACCTTCCACTGACTTCTATCAGTTGGAAATCATGATAAATTTATAGCAACTGGACTGTCTGTTCCTTTCCCAAGTAAAAAAGATGGCATATTAAAGGGTTTTCAAAGCACAAACGTATTTCTTGTTGGCTATCAACAGGAAATGACACTTTGCATTTTTATCTGAGACACAAATGGAAATGCCTTACTCTGTACTAGAAAGGAAAATCATGCAAACAACTCAGAAATGTATATTGTTTGCATAGTTTTATAAGGTTGGTGGTATTTAAGAATAATCTCTTATAACTTTTATTCCTGGATATTTAACATGTTCTTCCTTTTGCTGTTGGATGTACAAACACTGGGCAAAATAACATGGCAGAGGGGCTGAAGCAAAATCTGGAGGAAGGCATCATTAGGTGCACCTCTCACTGAGCTTGTAATGCAAGGAAGCATCACTTGCTGGAGTTTGCTTTACCTTTTTGCTAAATCCTTTAGGGGAAGGAGCATATGCTCAGAAAATAGAAGTTTGAAGAACAGGGCTGAAGAAATGTGATAGATATATTGTACCTGGGATCACTGACTGGTCACAGGTACTTTCCAGTACCTAAAGGGCTACAGGAGAGCTGGAGAGGACTTTGGATGAGGTCATGGAGTGACAGGACAAGGGGGAATGGCTTCCCACTGGAGCTCTTTGGAATCATTTCAGGGCATCAGATAGGACAGTGTGGTGCAAAGTGTAACCAAATCTCTCTAGCAACACGCAGAGAGGAAGGTGTTAAAATTCAATGATTTGAGTGTCTTATCGTACTAAATAATGTCTTACTTGTACAAATTTCTCATGAAAGCTGTAGCTTGACTTCACAGATAAGTCCATTCTATTCAAAATGCCAGTGAGTTTCTAAAGCCACCAAGACAAAACCATGGGCTTCGGGCTGGACAAGTGCCAGAAAAAGGGCCAAGAGACCTCAGATTCAGGTACTTCTGTAAAAAATCCAGCTGTTGGGTCTCAGCTGAACAAATGTTGACCCCATGAACAGTTGTGGAAGTTGGATGCTCTGACCCCATGCTGTGGCAAATCCCAAGCATGTGAAAAGAGGACAGAAATCTCAAGTTTGCGATGTTTTAAAAAAGCCCGAGGCTGATGAGAAAATTAGCTTTGACATTTTGAATTCATGCTGGAAAGTGTAAGGGAAAATGGGCTGATTATTATTAATAATCAGTAGCAGAAGTCAAATGTCTGAAGGACTATTTGATCTGCAATGATACCCTCTTGAAAGTTTGAAATGAACTCTTCATGGAAAGTTTAAAACTCAGGGTATTTGTTCATGTGCATTTCTTTAATGTCTGATTAGGGGAAAGTGTAGAACAGATGTTTTTCCCTGTTGTCATAGATAGCTAACTTTTGTCTCTTTCTTTAAGATGTAAAATATGCATCACAGTTTGGAAAACATTCACAAACGATTACTTCATACTGTGAGCTGGAGCTGCCTTCCAGAGGGATACATTATAGTCTGGTCAGATGCAATTGCCTGCAACTACTATTTCCTTTTTAAAAAAGTTTTGCCATCTTGATAAACTTTCATTAACAACTCAGCCCAACTTGGGATTTATAAGCCAGGAATTTCTCCTTTAAGGATATATAGAGACAGATACTGAAATAATGTCAAAATGGCAGTTTTCCATTGGAGATGATGAAAGTGCCTTTGCTTACTATTATTCCCTATTTCATTCCAGCAACATTCCAACTATAATTTTAATTCTTCTGTAAAGAAAATATTTTGACAGCATAGAAAGCCATCACTGATGTTTGAAACTTGCCTTTTCTTCCCTTTTCCTCTCACATGGTTTTTTTTCAAGCTGACATGTCTTTATTTTTTTTCAATATTGGTTTAAAAGTCCCCTTCTCAAGTGAGAGACATGCAAAATGAGCCCAGAGGCAGGGAATCGGTGCAGCCCTCTTCCAGGTGGGAATAGACACTCCCTTGTATTCCCTTCCTTTGCCACCATTTTGTTCCAGCCCTGAAAAGCAGCAAATGGTGGTTATTGTTTCTTTGCAGGGTATGGTTTTGTACTGGATCCATGTGCAAAGTGTAAACATGTCATCAGTCCTCATTTGCTATATCCAAAAACATTCCCCATGTCCATATTTGATTTTCAAGTGCATCTGTGCACTGATTGAAACCCTCCCAACATGCTGCTACGCAAATGCAAACCCACACATTGCTGATTTGGAATCAAATGCTCTTATGCTTCCACACTTCCATTTCAAAGTTTGCCTCAGAGTTGCAGTATGTGCCCTTTTAACACATTTTTTTCCCCCTCTCACAAAGAGATCCCTGTGTTCATCGCAGGAGCCTGGTGCAGTCTTTTCCATTTTGTTCTTATTTATTCCTTGGAGCCTGCTTTTATTTTCACAGCTTATTTATCCTTTGTTTACAGCCCACATGTTCTCTTAACCAACAAAACCAATATTTAAACAAAGGAAGTAAAATGCTGAGTTATAATATAGGAATTTGCTATGGATAGAAAGTTGGATTGCAAATAGCAATGCATTTTGCCATTAATGTGCTGTTTCAAAAAGGAGAGAGAAAAAGCTTTTTGAGTTGCAAATTTTCTGAAAAAGATGAATCTCTTATAAACTATGATGGAACGTTTTCCTTTTAACACCCATCACACTCCTCGTCCCAAAAAAAAGAAGGGGGGGGAGGAAGAGAAAAATGCCAAAATGTGCAATTTTACAGCAAGTTGTGTTGCACCTAATTATTTTTTTTTCATCCCTCCCAATATAGGAGAGTTACCTTAACTGCAAAGCTCTGTAGTACCCTTTGCCTGTCATTTTTAATCAGGTTGTTTTAGGTAATTTTTGTTATGCCCCTCATTACTGAATTGTTTATCAATAGGTGCACCAAGTGTCACTAGCTTTTCTCATCAAGCCAGGTCTGACAAAGAGCTGCAGTGCATGGGAAAGAGGCAGCTAGGTGAAACTAATGCCATAGATGTTTGATTCATTAGGAGCTTATTGTTAACGGGGATGTCTGATTGTAAAGGCTCAGTCAAGCAAAAGAGTGCAGAGTAATCAGTCGGATTTATAGTTTGCAGGGCTCAAAAAAAAAAAAAAAAGAAAAAAAAAAGAGGAAAAAAAATCAACATAAACCTTTGGATATAGCAGAAACAGAAAAATCCCCTTTGGGCAGCCCTAACCTGAGACCAGCCAAATAAGGTCATGCTACATGAAGGTTGCCTGTTAGGTGATGGGAGATATAGGAGGATTACAGCCATATGGCATGGCCTATCATACCTTCTGACTTAAGATAACAAAGCCAAGCTTTGTGCTTAGCTGTTTTTGACTGACATCATCAATTTTATTTTATGTTGGTCACCTCCGGTAACAGGAAAAAATGGCCTAGGGTTGATAACACATGCCTGTTTTTTTTAGTATTAAGATGCCTTACAGCCAGTTTTGCGCTGTAAAAAATTTCAAAGAATTAGTAGCTTGTTCTTCTATCAACCATCCTCCAGCAACTGTCAGCTCCCCCCTCCCTTGTTTTCGGTTTGTACCTTGCAAATGAGAGACAGCCTTATTCAGAACCAGATGTAAGGCTCCTAGAGAATGAGCGTAAGCTGTTGTACTTTAAGCCTAATGGGAAGTTTTATATGCAAGGGCCTTGAACTGATTAGTATAATTCCCTCTTTAATACAGCTGTCCCTCCAGATTAAGGTAAACCAAATGTTGCAATCAGAGATTAGTGTACCTTGCCAGTTATTAACATCCCCGCTTGCTCGCCGAGCACGTCAGGCACTAATGCTGTGTATTTATTTGCCACTTCCATGCTGTAACTTGAACTTCTGCACCTGTCCAGGCATTCCAGGGAAGAGAGGGGTATTATTGGGAAGCAAAAGTTTTATACCTGTTCCACCTGTTTGGTTTTGTCACCGCCTGAGATTTTCTTTTTTCCCTGCCAAGATTGCCAGGTGGTTTAATCCGTTCCTCTGCCGGGTTTATGAAGAAAGACTTTGTCTGCTGAATTGCATTTGTTGCCCCTCATCTGCTTTCCTTGTTCGAATGTGTTCTACTCACCTAAACCGCCTCTTTATTTATTTATTTACTTACTTTCTTTGCCTTCCCCTGGCTTTTTTTTTTTTTTTTTTTTTTTTTTTTTGCAGAGGCTCTCTGGCTGCTCTTTGTGTTCCGAGGATGCGGCTCCGGGCGGCGAGAGGCAGCACCCGCTCCCGCTGTGCTCGCATCAGCCCGCGGTGCCTCTTGCCCAAGGTGGGTCACGCAGTTGTCTTCTTGCATTTGGCAGGATATCCTGTCCACCAGCAACACAGATGTCAAGGGGGACAATGTCCGGGTTATCGAGGCAAGATCTTTGCCTCCCCCCCACCTGATCAGATTTTCTAGATAAATGTACACCGTAAACAGACTTAAAAAGCTTAGTGGGGTTGAGAGTGTCTTGTGAAGCACGGAGGAAATCGATAAAGTTAGGCTGCGCTAAATAACTGCTCCTCAAATGCATTTAATTACTTCAGAAGACTGTTAATTTACCTACAAACATGAGAATCCTGGACAGGAAAAAAAGAGCTACACAAGACACAGAGGAAGATGCTGCTTAATTTAGGCTTATTTCTTTTATACAAACAATTAATTAACCCTACGGTTTAAAAATTCATGGCAGAAAGAAAGAGTTTGCCTTTTCTAAACTAAAAATTGAGACAACCCCAGCAACAAAATGCCCCTGCTTTGAAATACCTGCCCCCAGATCCTCTTGAGCACAGGGAATGAAGGGCTGAATATCAGCTGTAGTTTTTGTAATATTATTGCTTCCTAGAGAAGACCCTGTTAGGACACTTAAAAAAAATTGAATATGTTCCTTATTAAATAGATAATTGCCATAAGGTCAGAAAGGGCCGTTTCAGCACAGTCCCCCTAATACCAAAGTTTACCGCCGGCTGCACACTGCCTGCACGTTATGGCTTAATTGCAGATTTTTTGAAAAGACAAAAATATGTTCATATCTGAGGAATTATGTCTTGCAGCCTACTAAATATGCTAATGCAGTACTAAGCAGGGATAAAGTTCTTGCCATACCACCCAACAGTTGCGTGGGACACGCTGCCAAGTTATTGTTAATTGTAAAGCGCATGCAGGCTTTGCAATCCATCTTAATTGTCATACTTACTCCAGGTTTGGTGATAAGGCTAGATGGGCTGTTTTAAAGTGACAATGTTGACAAGGGGAAAGGGTGTGGGCTCAGGCTTGCAGTTCTGGAGGGGTTACGCGCTCTGACCTGCCGTAGGTTGATATGGACAGTCTGCAAGGGGATTTTAGTTGTCATGGGGTCCCCAGGCAGTTGAATAGAGTGACTGTCTGTCCTGCTTTTTCCTGTTAGGATCCTGACACGTGGAGCATTGATGAACTCAGCATAACGTTGAATAGGAGCTTTTTGGCAGCTGAGACACAAGGGCTAAGCTGCAGGTCAGAGATAACACTAGTGCAGATCTCCTCATGCACACAGTTAGTAGCATGCTTTCTTCCCTCCTGAGTGCAGGAAATAGCTCATGTTAAATACGTTCACTTTTCAGTTTTCCTTTCTTCTAAAACGCAGCTTGACAGATTGGGCTTTTCGGCTTCCCCCCCCTCCTTATTTTATTTTATTTTTTTTTCCACCACCTCTGCTTTCTACCTCAGAAATACTCCTCAGGAAGCAGGAGTTAATCTTGGTGAGGAAACGATAAGGTGATACTTGATTTTTCAGGGGAAAGCAGAAGGATATGACTGCCCGGTAACTGCACAGAAATTTGCAGGGACGCCTTTTTTTTAGGGCTTCCCTTTGCTTTTTCCTTTCTCCTCCTTAGAGCGGAGAATGGGCAGGTCTGGCTGGAGGTAGGCAAGGGGTTTAAATAGCATTGGGGACAGGAAGGAAGTGCTGGGAAGGTACATCGATAAAAGCCGCTTCCCCGCGCTTCTCTATCAGCTCCCTGGATCAGGTGAATCGGGTCGTTCCTTTCCCAACTTTGATGCATCCTGGCTGGCACAGAAATGTGTCTTTGAAGTCGTTTTATATTGGGCCAAGTTTTTTTACATGGTTCCCAAAGAAAGAGGGCGAGCATTGTCTCCGCTAAATGATGTCAGGGCCGGCATCCTGTGTACCGAGACAATGTTGAAGCCTCTATCTGCTCTTGGCATTGCTCTTGAGGCTGCCTGGGCTGTTTGAAGTGTTTGTGTCAGCAGGCCCTGAACCTGATGGAGATTTGGGAAGGGAGATCACTCTTAAACTGCCCTTTGCCTGTGTGTGTACACACGTGTGTGGTAGCCTGAGATCACCCAACTCATCATGCAGCTGGGCATGAGTTTGATGCTGCCTGGAGCCAGAATCCTCCCCAAAGTGAGTGGAACCATGCCCGTTTGTGTTGGGCTTTGAGGTGGAGCAGGACCTCTTCATGGGAAGAGCCTCACTGGTGATGGGGGGCTCTCCTCCCAGCAAGGTGGTGCTCAGCAGGAGGAGGGCAGAGCCAGGATGAGACCCTATTGTGTGGGCCTGTCCGCATTAGCAGATTCCTGTGCCTGTGTTTAGACTTAATTGGGCTCTGCAGCGAACCGTTTGCAGCCCAGGGGCCAAGGCCATTGTTTGTTCCTGTGGCTATCACCGAGAGCCACGCAGACAGGGAGAAGTGTAGACATAAATACCGCCTTTGTTGCACTCTGGATGCTCCTTTTGCTATCCTGAACGATTTCATGCTTGCTCTTGGGTGACTTCAGCAGCTTTTACAGTAGATGTACTTTTTTCACTTTCTTGGAGAGGTGGGAACTGGAAAAAGGATGGCAGAACCTTTTTGCATGAAATGGCCTTGCAGGATATAGCTGTTCCCTGTTTTCTGCTTTCTGTGTAAGCAGAGGGTCTGTGGCCACAGCCAGTGCCACTCAGAGCTTGGGGAACACTTCCCAGCTGCAACCGTGGGGTTTTTTTCCTGGGAAAACAGAGATGGGAGCTCTGCACATTTTTTTTTTTTGCTAAGCTGTGAATTCATTATGAAATTTATAGGATGAGATCTATGACTGCTAATACTTCCACACAGCAGTTTGGCCTTTTCATTCCAGAGAGGGTTGGACAGGAGCTAAGAAGATCTGGCTTTTGTTTCCAACTCTTCTACAACTTCCTGTATGACCTTGGGCAAGTTGCTTAATCAAGCTGTCTCAGCTTTCCTTTGTAGTAATGTTGCTTGCAAATGCTAGAAGAGTTGTGAATATGCAAGGCTGATTTGGTAGGTGACGTTCAGGTACTAATTTGACACCTTGCAGAGAAAAAGCAGTCCTGTGAAATAAGAAAACGGAAGTCTCAGTATCTCACCTTGGCTTCAAATGCAGGATTGAATGAAACACCAACAGGAGCAAGATGCTGGCTGGTCTGAGTCAGTGTTAGTTGCACGTAGTGCCAACCCTGGGCATAAATTTTGCTCTCAAAAGGAGTGGCATAAATCATGGAAAGTTATCTAAATGAGGGTCAGAGAGCATGTGTAGTGACAGCATACGAGAAATATAGGACCTGAAGATGACAGAGATGTCAGGGATACAGGTATGACACAGGTATGAATGTTGGGGTTGTTAAGCCTGAAGAAGGCTCTGGGGAGACCTTAGAGGCCCCTGCAGTGCCTTAAGTGGCTCCGACAGAGCTGGAGAGGGACTTAGGACAAGGGCCTGGAGTGACAGGACAAGGGGAATGGCTCCAAACTGCCAGAGAGCAGGTTTAGATGGGATACTGGGAAGAAGTTCTTCCCTGTGAGGGTGGCGAGGCCCTGGCGCAGGGTGCCCAGAGGAGCTGTGCCTGCCCCTGGATCCCTGGAAGTGTCCAAGGTTGGACAGGGCTCAGAGCAACCTGGGATAGTGGAAGGTGTCCCTGCCCACGGAAAGGTGTTAGGAATGAGATGGTCTTTAAGGTCTCTTCCAACTCAAGTCATTCTATGATCCCATGAATTTCCTTGTAGGAACAGACCTCTTGCTGGCTCTGCCTGCAGAGGAGATGGAAGCCTATGCTCTACATCCCCTAGGGAAAGGAGAGCTTGTCCTAGGAGTGCAGTTCAATGCTAAGCTGTACTACAGTGACAGGAGCAGATGACTCTCGGTTTGGGGGGGCTGAGTGATTTTCTTAGAAGTGCTGCAATGTGCACATACAGAAACTAAAATGTGAGCTACAGAAAGCTCACACTGCCTTCATTAAAGCCATGGACATCTGAGTGCCTGAAGATCTGATAGGACTTGTTTTCTTAAAGTGGTAAAAGTATGTTATTAAAGACTAGCATATCTAGGAGCTTGATCACAGCCTGGTTTATAGGGAGTGGTAATATCTTTATTAAGCCAACTGATATAGTTGGAGGGGGAAAAAACAGACAAGGCCTCTACAGGGCTCTTTACTGTAATTAAAATAGGCTGCTTATATCTAGTTAAATAATATGTAAACTCTTAAGGCCAAATGCTGCAGCTAGTTACTATTAGTGAGAAACTGTAAACTACAAAATCCCAAACCAGGAAGTCCCATGGAGATAAAAAAATATCTAAAGAGCAGTCAGAAATGTGCCCTATATTATTGATGCTTCAAGCGGTATTAAGTTGTGAAGGGCTGGAATGTAAACAGAGTTACAGATGTCTGATGCCGTAGGTTGAATTAGGGAAGCAGGAAATGCACTCCTTCGCTTGGGATGTTTGGGAAAAAACACCTTCTGCTTGGCTTTATCTGAAACAGTTAAAGGTTTGTTTAACCTGCAAAATAATTCAGAGGAGAATACACCAGGCAAAGTTGTTTCTTCTATTTATAGTGCCAAAAATAGGAGCTGTGCAAACCAGCAGAACATGGTCCCAGTTCACAGAGAGCTGCGTTTTAGAAATGACCTAATGAGAGAGGGTCACAGTAAGGGTAGGTTGTATCACAATGGGAAAAACTACAGCTGTGCACACACATGGCTACTCGGGGTAAGCAAGCCTGATCTTAGGGAGGCAAGTATTGTATGTATCTTTGTAATGTAAAGCTAATGATTATTTTCCTCCCTCGGGGTGAAGTGCAAAGGATCAGTTTTGTTTCTTAGAAGAGGGTGGGAGAACAGTCTCTATAAACCGCTCTGGTAATCCTGATACTTTATTTCCCAACCTTGAAAGCCTACAGCCTTATCTTATCTCCCTATGGTTGTTGTTACCCATGCCAAACTCTGCTGACGGGCTGCTAGCATCGTTACATTTGCTCCTGATTTGAGTAGGCTAAGCAGAGAGCAGACATTGCCTGTTGTGTGTTCTGCTGCAGGCCCTGCTCCTCTGAAATCTACCCCAAAGAGAGCAACCTGTTGCTTTGAAGGAGTGGGTTTTACTTTCTTGTCGTTGTTGTTTGAGGTAGCATTTAAAAAGCACAGAACCCACCTCTGTGGGTCCAGGAGGAGGAGGAGTGAACTGTGGTGGTGGAGGATTTGAGCTCTGTGGGGACAGGGACTCACAGGAGGCTGATGGGCAGTAGTGGCTGACTTGTTCCTCAGAGGCAGCATTACCCTCATGAAGGCTGGAGAGGAGCTATTTGCAAGGACATGCAGTGACTGGACAAGGGGGGATGGCTTTAAAATGACAGAGGGCAGGTTTAGTTTGGCTATTAGGAAGGAATTCCTCCCTGTGAGAGTGGGAAGGCCCTGGCACAGGGTGCCCAGAGGAGCTGTGGCTGCCCCATGATCCCTGGCAGTGTCCAAGGCCAGGCTGGACAGGGCTTGGAGCAGCCTGGGATAGTGGAAGATGCCCCATGGCAGAGAGTGAAATGAATGATCTTTAAGGTCCCTTCCAACCCAAATCATTCCATGATTCTATGGATGATGCTCTGGGACATGATAACCTCCTACTGCATTTATAATGAACCGTGGTTTGTGTTGGGGATTTCTGTGAATTTAAATTCCTCAGCTCCTAAAAGTTCCATGCTGGCTGCAGCATGGGACAGTTTGTTATAACAGACAGCCCTCACAAACCTGAAATAGTCGTTGCCCTTTTCATCATGATTGTTGTTGGTAAACTCATATAAATGGGAAGTGCCATTTCCTTCACATTGTTTGAAGTGTATTTGTTCAAGAAATAACTGAATAGCAGTTTTCCGTTTTAAAAGCAGGAGACTTTTTTTCCCTAATGCCCTAACTCTAATTTAGTATTATGGATATCCCGATGAGTAGGGCAGCCAGGCTAGGATCCAAGCATTGAGGCATCCTAGGAGTTAATCTTTCTCCTAATAATTCACTTTTAATTTATTTTTTATTAGAAGTTTTGACTGTCAATTTTTTACTTCCAGCTGAAATGCTGAGTTAGGAGAAAAAAGGGGTGTCAAGTGTCTGTTTTGGAACTATTTTGTTTGGATGACACCTAGGTAACATCAGAGACACCTTTGCTGGATGGGGAGCTTTGAGGCAGAGCAGAATTACTGTGGCAACATGAGTTCCCTGAGTTTCCTTTTTGCGTGCTCGTTTGAATTAGTGACTTTAAAAGAAAAGACTTCATTTCTTCTGTGTCTGCAGTATGCTTTCCTCATTTTTTCCCTTCATTGCTCAGTTTTTGCTATTTCATAAGCCTGAAACAATAGTAATGTCTCAACTGATGGTAAGGAAATAGGTGAGAGTGTGGAAGATCATTATAATTAAATAATCCAACATAAAACAAAAAAAAGGCAAAAAAAACCCCATCAAATTTGTTTTTGTGAGCAGTGCTAGTTGCCTTGCCAGTCTGAAGCTGGCACTGTGGGTTTGCTGTAATCACTGAGCTGAGAAAAAGAGACACGGGGTTTGTTTGTTTGTTTGTCATCATGGAGTTGAGCAGGACTTAAGCACTTGAATGCACAACACTTTTCTCTGCTGCCTCTCTGTGTTTCTGGATCCGCATAAATTCCCCCCTTTTGATTCCTCCAATCTGTTTTTCTGACCCCTCTTAAGAATTAGGATTTATGTATATCTCATTTGAATATCAGCTTGGAAAATGTGCCTTTTTGATTTTAAAAAGGAAGTGTGATAAAAATCAATTACACCTGTGGCTTTGAGTGCTTTGCTGGAGCACTGTCTCCTAGGGAAGATGTGTGTGTGTGTGTTGCTTTGCTTTGGGGACATCCAAGCATCTTTCTGGCCTGTTGGTGGGTCTGTAGTAGGATGGAGCCTTAGGTTTGGTGTGGTACAATGTGGCAGAATCTGGATCCTGGATGTGGTACAATATGCTGTAGCATAATACACAGACCTTTGGTTTCAACACAAAGTTCTTGAAAGATTAGGAGGAGGAAAACACACTTTTAAAAGCAAAAAATGTTGTAATCAAACAAGATGACCCATAACAATACTGAGGGAAAATAATTCCTCTCGTCTCCCAGCCCTGACTAGTGCACTTCATCACCAAAGTCAATAATCCTCTATCACTTGGAGAGCAGATTCCAAAGGCCTGTGCTATGCAGTATTTTCAGTGTAGCTGGTGAAGATCAAACAGTGGGACCACAGAGCCTTCACCTCGCTTTGGGAGCAGGGACACTGCCTCGCTGGGCTGCTCTGCTGCTGTGTGGAAGGTCACACCCCTTCTGTCACAACACTGACTGCTCACCCCAGCCCTGGCTGTAAAGGCTGTGCCAGAGGCAAGGAAAGGGCTGGAAAGACATGTGGTGGAAAGATGTTGTGCTCTAGCATTCCTTGGCTTGCAGATGGCAAACTCCAAACTAGTACAGGCCAGCCAGAGCAGCCAAGGGCTCTTCTCATGTCCTTTCAAAGCTGACCTTTAGGCACAGAGTCAGTGCTAATTGTTTGAACCCTACTGAGGTCTGAGGAGGTGGGTACAGCACTGAGTTATGGATCTCTGCTCTTCTCTTGGCTCTGCCACTTGCTCTTTGCGACTGCAAATCACATCCTCTGTGTGACACTTTCTTTAGTTGTGTCACGTTTTTGGATCTTTGGCTGGTGAATAATTAAAAGGGACTGTGCCACTCATTTGAGTGATGGAGCAGGCAAAGGACTCATCTGTAAGGCAAGTGGCCATTTCCAAACCAAGGCATGAAGGTTATAGGATTATTAAGGTTGGAAGACACCTCTAAGGTCATGGAGTCCCACAATTAACCCAGCACCACTGTATTCACCACTAATCTACATCCCCATCCACACACCTTTGGAACACTTCCAGGGATGGTGATTCCATCATTTCCCTGGGCATGCTGCTCCAGTGCCTGACTAACCACTTTCTGGACCCCATGCTACTGCCCATGCTCCAGTCCCACTCAGGGGCTTTCCCCTGCCTTGCTTTCCAGCTGACCTTCTGGGAGGAAGGAGAAAGGCTTGAGCTGTGTCACCTCCCCTAGCAGCAGAGACTGGCACGGCACATTGGCAGTGATGCTTTGCCGTGGTCTGTGCCAGCTGCAATGGTGAGGGTGGGCTGGGAGCCCCGCTCACCGTGACCTTTCCATACTCTTGGTGCTCTGGAGTTCAGGCTGCGTGGGAGTTTTGCCTGATCTGGTAGGTATGCAGTCAACATAATGTTCCAGCAAAGCTTACAGACTTGAAACAGAGCTGCTTTGTGCTGGAAACAGGCGAGTTCCAGCAGTAGGGAGCCTCCAGCACTCTTGTACCTCATATTTCTTATTTACAACCCTGGTGTTTTCTCTTCTTGTTGACTTGGATAGGGCTTGGAGCAACCTGGTCTAGTGCAATGTGAGGCAATCCTTGAGATCCCTTCCAGCCCATTCTAGGATCCTGTGATTCCATGAACTTGGCCTTCTCACCTTCTGCACACCATGCACAGACTGTGTACCAGGTTTCCCTTCCCTGGCGCTGGCTAAGGTGCTGGTTAGACCACACAGTTCTTTAGGATGACACAGCCAGTCTGATCTCTGGGGAAACTCTCCAGAACGACCCACCTCGCTTGACTTTATGCCTTGACACATCTGTGAGTCAGCACAGTGGTGATACATTCTGCCAGATGCTTCCCTGGAAGAGTCGTCCTGACCCAGAGGTTTTGGTAGTCATCTTTGACATAGACCTCAGCCAGCTTTCCATAGGGCAGTCCCATGGAAATTGCAAATGAGCCAGGATGAAGCACTTGCTTTTACACCGGCTCTCTCTCACTGCTAATGCTTATTGTGTCTGGGATGTCTCAGGCCATGGTGATTTCATGCTCTCATTTCCAAACTCGGAGGGTTTGCATCTGAGTACGCTGCCCCTCCAACTGTTTGCAAGGATGTGGGTGTCTGGTGCTCCCTCTATCAGCCCCTTGCACCTTCGGTTTGCAGCCAAGCCAGTCATCCTTATTAATAGAAGGCTGGATTTCTGTGGTGAGACGTTGAGGTTGGTGTCACAGGGTGCAGCTCGGCGATAAGGACGTGCATCTGCTGCCTTGGAGGACTGGCTGTGAAAGCTCCAAGCAAGCCCAGCCTGGACATGTGAAAACATCCCTGTAGGACTCACCCTTCCGGGCAACTCCCAGGTCAAGGGTTGCATCTGGCTGGAGAGGGCAGGTTGGTGTGGAAGGCTCTCAGTGCTGCAGCTGTTCAGGGGTGGCCAGGAGAAAGGGAAGGCTGGCAAATGTTTTAAGGTGCAGGAGTCTCCTTTTAACTTAACCACCCAACAGTGCTCCTGGCCAGCCCCACCATCTCCTGCCAGCTCTGGAGATAAGCCCGCAGTGGGTCAGAACCAGGGATCATCATGCCCCATCTCTGGCTACAGTAAACTGTAAGAGCCTGGGGTGATGCAGAGGATCAGGAGATGCAGATAGTGACTTTTCCCAGTCCTCCCTGTTTGCAGTAACTGTTTCCTTGTGTGTTTGGTGAGGTGTGAGCCCTACAGCCTCGAAGTGTCCTTGCAGCCATTTAACAGAGATGTCTCCAAGGAGCAGGCCAGGGTCAGTCTTGTGCTGTCCTTGTGTTTTGTTCTTGAGATGGACAGATGGACCGAAGTATTTGAGTTTATTGTCTCATGACACTGGTGGGGAAAGAGAGGGAAAAGTACAAAACAACCTACCCTATAGAGAAGTTCCTGTGTCAGGACTGTCCCTAACCAATGCAGGAGGAATCATCATTGCTGACCCATTTATTATCTTGTTTTCAGAGGCCTTTCTAAAACTATCCATGAGCATGAATAAGTGTATCAACAGTTAAAATTATTAACACACCATTAATAAATACGAATAATCATATCAAAGGTTAAAATTATTAACAGTTGGTGGCTTTTTTGCTGTTGTTTTTCTTAGCTTTTTGCCTCCCTCCTGCTGCAAGGCGACCATCCCAGCCGGAAACCTCTGCTTTTAAAGAAGGGCTTGCTGAGGTGAAAGGAGTGAGTTTCCTAAGCCACGGGATCAAAGCAAAACCTCCCAGCCCGGCCAGCACACAGGTTTCCTCCCTCTCCCAGGTTCCCAGCTCATGTCCGGGCTGGGTGTCCAGCTCAGCCGCCCCCATGGATGCCATGAGTGCTCTCAGCTACCTCAGGATCACCTTTTTATTATTATTTTTTTTTTTTTGTAATTTAAAAATAATTTGATGGCTCTCCAGCTGAGTTATCTGCTGTTGCTGCAGAATATGCTGCGTGTCGGACTCCCACAGCCCAAAGCCTC
The DNA here is from genome assembly GCF_024509145.1 of Vidua macroura. NCBI lineage: Eukaryota > Metazoa > Chordata > Aves > Passeriformes > Viduidae > Vidua > Vidua macroura. The sequence continues at coordinate 37,371,638 of NC_071577.1, forward strand.
TGTTTCCTTTCTGCCAGTACCTTGGTATCTGCCTTGCCCAGGAGCCTGCTGATGAAGATTTCCTGTTTGTTTTGAGTCACTGCTGGAGTGATAAATATACTTCGTCTCTCTCCTCCAAGAGGAAAGAAACCAGCTGCCCCGAACTAAAGGGAAAAATATGTCGAAATTCCACCAACAGGCCCTGTTATCACGAGGCTTCCCTGGAAGGATGAAGCAGGGTAACATGAGCTACGACAAAGGCGCGATTTCCTTATTCAGAATGTTCCCTTTTGCCATCTGCCTTTGCCCCGTAACTTTAATTTTTAAAACAGGTTAGGAATAAATAAATAAATTCAAGCCCCCCCCCCCCCCCCCCCCCAATAAACTTACACAGTGGAGTAATGCTTGGCTGGATAAACAAACAATTATACTTGTGGTTTCTTGATCTGACCACAAGCTTTAAATGCTGTATTTTTGCATGAACCTATAATGCTTCTGGATAAACAATTGTGTTTATATTGTCAGGAGCATCCAGCGTGGTGTTGTGTAATTTCTATGTGCGATTACTGGGATATAGGATAAATTCCAAAAGAAAAGAAAAGAAAGGAAGATTAGATTATTAAGTCATTTTTAATAAAAACAGCATAGCTTGGAATCGCTTATAGCTTAATTTGTAATTTTAAAAGAATGCAGTGCTGGCTTTTAAGTTTCTACAATTATCTTTTCATCTCTTTTTATGCTTTTCTTTACTAGAGATGGGGCCCAACCCAAACCCTTGGATCTAAACCCAAGATCCAGGTTCAGATCTGAGTTCAGAGCTCCAACCTCATTCCCGAAGAAGCGGAGTCAGGCCAGCGAGCTCCTGCTCGGGCTGCATTTGAATTTTGCAGCCCAGGTTCAGCGGGGTTTGACTCTCAGGAGCCACATGTGGGGCAAGTGTTGGTGGCCTTGGGGCCTGGAGGTGCCTCCAGGCCTGCAGAGCAGCCAGGTGGGGTGGCAGGGGTCACAAAAGTGCTGTAGGTCAGTGATACAAGAAAATGCTCATTAAAAATATCTTGGGGGCAGCTTTGGTCTGGTTTGAACCTACCCAAGGCAAGCACAACCTCTTGCTGTGGCTTAGAGGAACGTGCACTTCCAAAGAGGATTCAGGGTTTTTTTGGGTGAAAATTCTTCCAAAGGTACTGGTTTCAGCCTCATAAAAAAAGGCACAGGGCTAAGTTTTGCTTTTGATAGGTGTTTGAACTGCTGCTTATGGGGGGGAAAAAGAGGTGGTTTTCCTCCAATTTTTCTGCACTTTTTGCTATATTTCTCCTTTTTTTTTTTCATGTAAATGCCTTAAGCATTGCCAAACATTCCCACTCCAACAGGCTAACCCAGCTCTCCTTTTTATCACTGAGTGAAATCACATGGAACAAAAATAATTATATTTAAGCAGTTTGAAGTGCACTTTTTTTCCCGTGGTTTACCTTTACCATCTCCTAGTAAAATGTAATTTCTTCTTTCACAGCAGATGAAAAAAGACCATTATAACTTTAAAGCATGAGATTATAAAAGACTGCAGCTAGTTTAGCTCTCACAGTTAGAAGTTAATTCTAAGTCACTGGAATTGAAAACATCAGTTTGCAACATTTACTGGCTTGCTATAAAAATGTATTCCCCTGTGTTATGTTAAACATGAGAAACTACACCTCGGTGTGTCCATTATTTATATATTTATTCATATCTTGCTGCTTTTGATTCAGCTGTGTAACTGTATGCAAAACAGATAATTACTGGGGAACAGAATAATTTGTATTTTGAGGGGAATAAATACCCTGAAGGATTTGCTTTTGGGGAAAGAACACACTGCATAGAAATTACATAGATTTTTGAAACAGATATGAAAACAAAATGGAACAAACAAAACAAAAAGGTGAGGAAATATGAGCCCAGCAGCTTTGACCTTACCGTGTTTGTGGTGGGGGAAGCAATTTTCCTTTCTCAGCACCCAAATCCACCTTGGAAAATTGAAAGTGAGGCCCATAATTTGACATGGTTATGCTTAAAACAGGGTTTAATGGCAACTCTACCCAAATATCAGAATGACGCTGAGGGGCTGGCTGATCTTCATGGAGTGGTTTCATTAGGACCAACACATCCTTCTTCGTGAAAAAGTGCTGCTTAAGAAATACCTGCAACAAACTTGCCTCACACATGGCAATTATTTTGAGGAAAATGCCATTTTCTTTAGATCTCTTGTGTTCACCTTGGGGTCTCTTGTGTTCACCACCCTGTGGTGCTGTCAGTGGCAAGGGAACAGTTCTGGATGGGCTTCCACACAGGTAAGCACTACAGATCTTCCTTCTCCAGCATTTTGCTCTGATTTAGCACTAGACAGTGGAAGAGAGATGCTGAAGACGTTAATTTCAACATTTCCAGTAACAGAATTATTACTGCAAACGTGGCTGAATAACGGCATCGCCGCTCATCTCCCTTTGTGCCAGAGCTTGCTTGTTCCATTTCTGTTTGCAGGCGTTCTGCAGCTGGGAAATAAGAGTTTCCCAAAGTTTCCTACCAGAGAGGGTTTTATAAGCAAGCCCATGCCAAAAATGGTTGTCTGGTCATCTTAAAACTACTCAAACAGCTTTGAAACCTGGGTGGTGCAAAGGGATGTTAAAGCTGTTCTGTGCAGCATCCAAAGGGTCCATCTGCAAGGCCAGGTTGGACAGGGCTTGAAGCAACCTGGTCTAGTGGAAGGTGTCCTTGCCCCATGGCAGGGGGTGGAATAATATGGTCTTTAAGGTCTCTTCCAGTCCAAACCATGCTGAGATTTTGTGATTCCATGATCAGTCAACATCCTGACGCTGCCTCTGAGCATCTCCTGGGACCCAAACGAGCAGCTCATGTTTGGCTGTGGAAGGCAAATTTCTCACACATATGGGGTAAGTGCTTATTGCAGCTGGCTGTTCATCTCAGGTATTTGGAAGGTCTTTTTGCTGTAGTTGTGTCCTGGTCTCTGGCACAGGTACCCCACAATACCTTGGAGAGGCTGCACCCTGGGCATTGAGGCACAAGGCGGGCAAAGCGACATGGCTCAGGGCCATGAGGAATCTATGGCAGGATGTGGGGTGACCCCCCCCCGTTCTCCAAATCCTTGGTTAGAATGAGGAGATGGTTTCTGTGTTACTCTGCTTCATGGGATTGTGCCTTTCCACCAAGAAAAAAAAGTTGAATATGAAGACACTCTGCAAACAAATATAGTCGTGGGTAGCAGCGCACGAAAAGCAGTTTAACACAGTGCTAAAGAAAATCAAAGTGAAAAATCTCGGTCTTAAAATCGCAGCCTTAACACTTCCACCAGGACTGATCATAAGTTTCTTTTTCTTTTTTTTTTTTTTTCCTCTTTCCTTTTGGTGGAGAAGTTTTCGAAGGTATTTTTCAAACTTTCCAGTTTAGCAATGTGTTGGCTCAAATTGAAAAGAGAACTAGGCACTGGGTCACAGGCAGAATTAGGTTTGTGCTGGTGGTGGGGGCAGGTTGCTGACACAGCTACAATCAGACAAAACATTCAAAACTTCTGGCTTTGTACTTCTCAAATGCCTCTTTTAGAAAATCGCTTAAGTTGTTATTAACATCCACCACCCACCTTCCCTTTCTGGTCCTGACATTGTGTAATAATAGATAATGTTGACATATGTTCCCTGCTGGTCAGAAATACTATACTTCTGTGAAAGGTAACATTTTCAAGCAATGACAAAATGTATTTTACTTGGACAGAGCATTAGTTATTGGACTAATCTCCCAATGTGGGATGTGGGGTAAAAGTTTTAACATTTTAGTTGTGGGAGAAAGTTTGTTGGGACAGTAAAAGCATCAGTATGGGGTGTGTTTAGTTTTCTCCATTTCTAGAGGTACTGGCTTGGTATCAAACTCTTGCGTCCATAGGAATTTAAAAGAAACATTTGCAGTATGTATGAGGAACAGCTGTCTGTGTACTCCTAGCAACTTTTCAAAATGACTATTTGGACATTTTTCCCTTGGAAGGATTAGAAAGCTAAGGATTATATGTGTGTGTGTGTGCATGTGTGTCTCATGAGCTCTGAAAATAATTTTTTATTTTACTGAATCAATTTTGAAATATTGAGTAATTGTAAAAAGAGCTGCATTTTTGTTTCTATTTCCCACTAAACAAAGCTGTCTGAAAATAGAAAAAGAGGAAGAGACAGCAAAATCTTCCAAACAAATATGTTGTGAAAAAACTACTTTTGAAAGTAATCTAGGGTGAGATTCTATAAAAACCTGTCTTCTTTGCATGTTACCCAGCTCAGCACAAGACAGCACAAGCCTGGGGAAATCAGGTTTTATTTTAGGTCTTGCATGGATCTCTGTGCTGGGGAGGCTGGAAATCAGTTCCTTTATTGAATCTGGTCTTTTTACGTGCTACAACAGCATCCAGAAATAATCACGGGGGGTCTTGTCACGTGGCAGATTAACATCTCTGGCAATGGGCTCCCTAAGATGTTTTTTCCCCCCCTTGCACTACAAAGCGGGGTGATGAGAAATGTGGCTTTTCCTGCAAAGTCAGGGAAGTTTTAGGGAGTAGCCCTCTGTCCAGCATCTGACCCACTGCCTCCCAGGCTCTGACACACCAGTCTGTGGGGAGCAGGATCTGTAACCTGCTCAGCCCTCACCCCAAGCCATGAGCCCTGGCCCTGGGGACATCCTGGGGACATCCCGGGGCCTCCCAGCAAGCCCTTCCCGTATGGGAAGCGAGGTGCTGCCGTGTGGGTCCGGGATGGGATGTCCCATGGAGCAGCTCCCCCGCCAGCTCCCCATCCATCTTCCTTCACCCATCAGGAGCATCCTGTTTGTTTTCAAACTCTCCCTGCGCGTCTGTCGGGCTGCCTTGGGCTGGCTCTGTTCTCAGTTACACCCATTGATGTCAGTGGGGTTGCGTTGGTGGAATCAGGAGAAGAATTTGGCTCCTTGTCATTTTATTCCCCCTCTCCTCAGCGCTTTTTTTTTTTTTTTTTTTTTTTTTTTTTTTTGACACTGCCGAGGCTGAGCCCAGCCTGCTGCCTGGCTTGTCCCGGGCTCCTGCCGCCGCTGGGGTGAGAGCTTCTCCTCTGAAGCTCCTGCTGCTTGGCACAGCTTCGCTGCTTCGGATCCAATCTCGGCTCAAAACATATCTGTTCTGCTTTCTGCTTCCTCCCTCCCTCTTTGCTCGCTGTAAAGCATTTTATTATCCAGACTTTACGGAAGGCTCTGTACAAAAGAGCAGTGAAGTTGTGAGGTTATTTGTTTTGGTGCGGCCGATCCAATAGTATAAGCTACTTCCCTCCTTTAATCTTCCCCTCTTTAGATAGCATATAGGCTTTTATGTCCATTAATTGTCAGAAATAAATGCTTCTTTAGCTATTACTTCCTGAAACAGAGCAGCGATCTTCCTTACATACAGCTGTTTATATTATGCATAGCACAGCCCTGTCATAAGAACACATTATAAGTTTTTCTGAGACCTTGCACTCACATTTAACATAATTTCCTTTTTCCAAAATATCCAGTGGGCTACTGAGCAGCAATGCCTGCTGCCCCTCGGCTGCCATGGCTCAGGAACAACCCCTGCAGAAGCCAGCAGGCATTAGAAGAAATAGAAGAGGGATAGTATGTAGTGGGCAAGATTAGTGGAGTTTCATGTTGCTGCTTTAGGACCTAATCATTATTAATTATTCGCTTAATAGTAGAGACTTCATGTCCCAGCTGAGATTAAGACCAAATGGTGCCAGATGTAGTGCAAACACCTATTAAGTCATCGTCCCTTTATCAAACAATTTACGGTCTAAATAGACAAGACAGAGAAAAGATGGGAGATGAACAAAGAGGTGTCAGCAGCGGAGACAGGAAATTGGAGGAACAGGGGCATTAGGGATAGGGAGGGAAATGAAGGCCAGAGTGTAATTTCTGGAGATAATAAGAGAAAGACCCACAACTGGGGTAAAAGCAGAGACACACTCCTCTGGAAAGCCATTGTGACAGCTGAAAATGGTCCTGCTCGTCATCACTGCTGCAGGGCTTGGTGGGAAGGAAGAGGTGGTGGAGATGCTCGTTGCCCACTTCCACCAGCACCTGAACTCCAGCACTGCTGACAGAGCACCTCTGAACTAACCCAGAGGGTATTTCTGAGCAGGGCTGGGGGATGTTCCCTGCAGCCTCTTTTGCAGGATGGTGGCAAGGAGTGCACAAGTGGTGCTACCACTCTAGCTAACACACGTCCGGAAGGAGAAATGCCCTTAGCCTTAAGGATTGCTTCTCTCCCTCCTGGTACCTTCCCCAGGCCCCTTGGCGTGTGAGCACCACCAGCCCAGGCGCTCGCACTCACTCACATCTACTTACTCCTACTTACACAATTTAATTTGCACCACCTTACAAATCACCTCTGGATTTGGCCCCTGGTTCAGTTCACCTCTAACAAACAGACCCATGTGCTTGGCTACAAATGGTCTGACTGCTCGGGTTTGTCACTTTGAGAGGGCTGCTTTGATTTGTGTCTGTTTTTAAGTTTAGCCCTGTGCAGCAGAAAAGAGCTGACAACTTTCTAAAGTTCCTTAAATTCTCAAAATGCTCTACAAATGTTAACTCTCTGGAAACGAAGTATTTGGGACACTTTCCTTATGTCTTCATGAATAACTTTCAGAAAGGGTTGTGACATACTTGTACCATTATTTTGTATGGCAATTGAAGAAAAAAAAAATCTTGGAAGGATGTTTGTTTTTATTTTTCTTTTTCTGACCACTCTGTTTGGAAGAACTGCCAAGTTTGACTCTTAACTTGCAAGTATAGTAACTTTTTTTCCTTTGAAACTTGGTCTATAATGTCTGAAGCAGCTTTTGGTTGAAAGCAATTGTTACGTTCCTGACTCTTGTGATCAATCGAAATCAATTTCATACAGAAGGTTAACAGAGAAGGTCCAAACAAATGAATTCATGTGCATTTATCTGACAGTATTTCATATACAAATAACGAAAGCAGTACATTATCAATTCTCCGTAGTAAGAAGTATTCTTCATGTTTTTGTAAAAAGTACTTAAGAGCCGACTTTGAAGAAAGACTTTGAATACTTGCCAAACCTTCTTTGTATTTTGAAAGTCCACATCAAGAAAGTAGTAAATAGTCATTGAGCGTAGGAAAAAGGAAACTATTAGCATTGTTTTCTTTGAAAGATAAAAAGAAAAATGCAGTGCAAAACTTCATAATCTCTGAAATGTGTATTTGTTATTTGAATCAATTTAAAACAATTGTCACTGTTAAGTTCATGTTAGCCTGCCTACTGAACTGTATAAAATGGTTCTGTATCTGCTGGTTTCATGGATGTGCGTTCCCCCCATTCCTCATCTCCTTCTAGTTTTATAGGCTTAAGCATTTCCATTTAACTGCAGAGTTAGAATTTATGTGAAGGCTCTGCTTAAAGAAACCAACTTCAGCTCCCCAACCCTCCTCAGGATTTTTAAACCTGTTTTCATTCCTCTAATGTAAGAAAGGATATTTATCCTTGATTTCTATAAAGAGCTCCTCAGCTTTTCCCTTTCTGGGGCCTCTTTGGCATCGTGCAGCAGTTCTTTGTAATTTGTTCAGCTAAAATATCCTCCTTTTTTTTTTTGTTGTTGTTTTTATTTTCAGAAGTAAATAGCTCCTGGGCCAGGCTTTCTCTTATTCTTTGGTGCAGCATCGTTTTAAAATTGCTGCTTGTCACCAGGAAACATGAGACCAGGTGGTTTCCATAGGCTGAAAAAAAAAAAGAGAGAGAATCATGTCAGAGCAAGCTTAACCACATGTGGGGATGGGAATATGTGCAGACTCACACAATATTCCACCTTTGAACAGGTACATCACATGCTTGCACCGAACACGTGAACCTTGGTATTATTTAATGATGTGTAATCAAGGAGCCAACTTGCCTTTTACCACCACTAATGCAGGTTGTACTTATGCATATATTAATTGTGAAGCAATTAAGCTGTCCCATGTGTGAGGCAGAGCTATGAGGAAATGCCTGTTCACTTCATCTTTAGTAAGTTCAGTACACGTTGGGCTAAAAGGGGATCTAAGCCGTGTGTAACCTGCGAGAAACAGAAGTGGAAGTTGGTACGTGGAGAAACATATGTGTGCCATGTAGAAATGGGAGATTTCCCCCTGTTTGCCATAGAAGTGGCTGTGGGTTATAAAAGGGACACAGCTGAGACCTTGCACGGCTGTGTGGGCATATTGGGGTGTTTGGTGGACAACTACAAAAGCTGACCTTTTAAGAGGGATCGTGTCTTTATATAGAAAATGTATATTTGTGGATGAGATAAAGGTAGGATTACAGTAAGGATTTTTTTTGGCAGGAGTTTCTGTGATTGTATTTCTTAAGAAGATGGTTGATGGATTAAACGATCATCTGAGATTTTCAGAGTTCGTAAAGACTTTCAGATTTACCAATTCATCATCTCTTGTCTCCATCTAATTATTACAAATCTGTTGCCTCTAAATATTTGTTGCTGCTGGATATTGACTCATGTCCTGCCCTAGCTTTGTTCAAAGTATCTATCCCATTTTACAATAAACAATCAGGAAAACATAAAATAGATTAAACTGTGATAAATGCCAAATGCAGGAAAATATCCTGCTGAAAAGTAAGAGAATTTTTCATGCTTCTCTGCCTCCATTTTTTTTGATTGATAAAATGGATTTATTCACATTCACTTCTCTTATGGCTTTTTCTTCTGTAACAAATAGTCTAAGCCTGGACCTGCTGATGGCCTGTTCATGTCCCTTCTCCTTGCAGGGAGATGATGACTGAAGTTTGGTGGGACAGGGTTTTGTTCTGGCCCTGCACAGGACACACCCAATAATCCCATCCTGTGCCTGAGGGCATTGTCCAGAGGAAGGAGAGAAATTTTAGAGGTTTTATTTTTCTAATAACCAGCATCAAGCAGGCACCCCCCAGCAGATGAAGAGGAATTTCACATTTGTCCTCATGCCTAGAAGAGCAATGAGAATTACTATTCAGTATTTCAATTATCATTATTTTTTCCCCTTCATGTTAAAAAGATCTTTTTTATGAGCATTTCCCATGCTCTCATTTGGATTGTGACTCTAGAATTTATCTGATAGCTGATTAAATGCTTTTTTTTTTTTTTTTTTTTTTTTTCTTTTTGTGTGTGGATGCTCTGATATTTAGCAAGCAGCATGTAGCTTAAAAGACACATATTTTGAATTTTCTGGGTATTTGACTGATTTCAATAAGGCCAGGTCTTCATCACAAGTCTGTTAACATTGCCACAACTTCATGAGCTGGATAGGAGCATTTTGGATGCTCATACAAAGAAAAAAAAGAAAAAAGTACTTGCTTTGGTTTTTTTAGCAATGGCACTTGTCCATTTCTGCATTCCTGGTAAAAAAATGTCTATAAGAAGTTCTTTTAGGGATGACTTTTGCTCTAATTGCTATTTAGTGATAATATCACATGCTTTTTATTCTTTCAAAATGCCAATTTAATGCTGCATTATTCTACCAGTGCTATCCCTGCAATGAAGCAGAATCTCATCAGGTCAAACTTTTCAGTTAGGAAGATCAAAGGGAAAGGCAGAGGGACAAACTCTCCTCTGAGTGATGAGCTAGACGATCCATTGGCCTCCAAGAAATTGGGATTTACAATGGTGTAATCAAACCCAGAACTTCTCACGTGGATTTTCTATAGATTTTTTGTTAATTCTTGAAACATAGAACTGTAATAATCCTCCTGTTCCCAAGGACTCTCTAACTACAGTCCCAGTGGCAGTCATGTTACACTGGATTGAGGAGGTGTGGTTTGCCTTGCCCCTGTGGAGGTTCTAGGATAACTGCAGCTGGAAAGAGCAGAGAAATGCTCATTAATACATAAACTACTGTAACTATGCCTGGTGCTTCCTAGAAACTTCCTGCCTGCATTTTTAAGGAGAAGCCCAAGTTATTCAGCAAAAATATCCTTGTCAGTGCTTCGCTTTGGTCTGCAGTTGCAAAAAAGTGCTTTTTCAAAATTCAGTGTATCAGTGCAGAAGAAACCTGTTGGGGCTCCATGACTTTGGGAAAAGGGGTTGTGTCTAAGTCACTGGTGGGGTGTCACTGTGTGGTGCATCCAGCCACCATCCTGGGCATCCACCAAATTTTGGGATGAGAGCATCTTGCTGCCGGCCCCCACCCTACCCCGCAGCCTCTGGGACATTCCTACAGCCTCTTTCCAGAGAAATCCCACGCCGGCAGGGTGACTCACATCAGAAGACATTCCAGAAAGAAGAATAATTATGCCGTTGCTGGAATTGATGTAATGGTGTTTTTCAGGATGCTTTAATAGACATGAGTGATGTTTTGGCAGGCAATCGAAATAACCCTGGATATCTGATTGCATTACTGACTGCTACCAAGGGCATCTCTGGGGAAAGGGACATTACTTAAGGTACTTTCTCCATATTTTTAACTTGCTGGAGCTAAGTTTTAGCACAGCATAGGGCTCTTTTTCAGAAGACAGACATATTGGAGAGCTTAACCAAGACATATAACAAACCAAACTCTAAACATATACAGATTCCAAGAGACAGGCCTGTGTAAACAACATCATAATTCCCTGGGTTATGTGCTGTTTAAAATAACATTCAGCTATGCATTCACCTCAAAAGATTGCCACTTAACAGCATTGTTTCTTTTTTGTAATCTTTATTGTTTAGGTTTATTACGGCTCTCATTTTTTTTCCCCCTTTAGAAAACATAAACAATTTCCTTGTTCGCCCCGCGAGCGGGATCCCCGTGTCCTGGCAGCACTTCCTCTGCGCCATGGCCGGCTCAAAAGATAACAACTCAAGACTCCGTTGAGCCTTCTTCTCCCAGAATTAAGTTTATCCTCCCTGCTCCTATGTGTTTTACTGCCATGTTCCTCAGGATGGTGTTTCTCATTATTAATGATTACTACCAACGTTTAATCACATCGGTTGGAATCCTCTTGTTTTACACCCACGCGGTCCCACCGAGGCCTCATTGCCTTCGTTTAGGCCATATATTAAAAAAATGACAATAAAAGAAGCCCTGCACACTGATGTCCCCGGGTTGTTTTGCAGAGCCTTGTCGTTTAGCTGCTCTCTGCAGGTAAATTGGTCTTTTTCTTGGTCTGGCACGTTGATAAGCCTTCACACTTGGCTGGGCTCGAGGTGCGTTTGTGCAAAGGCAGATTGTTTTAGTTAACATAATCAGTGAACTCACTGTTCTACCTGGATGTCTGGGAGAATTGCCAAGAGATTTCCCAACATTTCAATCAGAGGCAGGGGCTATAAAGCTGTCAGTTTTCTTGTAGGCCAATTTGCCTTTGCCATGGTTCTAACGTTGTGCTCATTTATAAAGAAATCAGCCCAGGTCTTTTGGGGTAATATTTTATGCTGGTTTCAATTTGAGGAAGAATGATTTCTTTTTCTTTCTTCTTCCTTTTCTTTTTCTACTTTTTATTGTAGAGATGCATTTTTAAAAGCCATTTCCTGACACAGGGAAATGCCCCACTTTAAGATTCTGATACAATAGTAATTAAAAAAGGAATTAAATAATTAATTAATAGTCCATTTTTGTTCCCAGCACTGGAGCTGAGCTCCTTTCACATATTGTACCAGCCTCAAGTAAATCTGCTCTTAAACAAAGAAATGAAGCTACTTAGGTCAAATGTTCAGAGCGATCTTGGTCTGCCTAGTAATTAGAATCAGAGATATGTTAAACTACCTGAAAATAATTCACTTTCACAGGGGAAAAAAAGTATACCTACAAGTTTATGGTTTGCAGGTCATTGTCATCTACCCTACTTCCACCTGCCACAATAAATTGCAGTGAAATATCTACTACTGAGTACTGAACTTGGTCTTTTTTTTTTCCCCCAAGTCTTCAATATTTACCACTTTGTGCCAGATTGCATCATGTAACCTTCAACAGTGTTGTGACATTTTTTTAGTGGATGGGATGCATGGAGCAGGGAACCACTTCCGTTTTAAGTTTATTTGATGTTTCCCACAGGAAGTTTTTCAGTATTTCGCCAATTGGATGTTTTTCAAGTATTTTTGTCATGTTTAAGGCCTAGGACAACTGTTGGCTATTTTTGCAAGCTGATGATGAGAAAGGTGGACGTGTTTGTTCTGCTCTGCAATGCCTCCAGCTGCAGGGAGTGGTGGTGGCAGGAGCGCTGCTGAGTGCACAGTCCTGTGTCGGCCTTCAGGACTCAGGTGTGTGGTGCCATCAAACACATTTTGCATGATCATCCTCAGTAGGTTTGTAGTTTTGAAGTTTTGGGTTCTTGAGGCTCAGCACCTCAAGAACCTGATGCAATGAAGCAGGAGGACGGTGACCTTGGGAAATAGGAGAGATGAGGTAGGTTTAGGCTGAACATTGTGGTTGTTCAGTCTGGAGAAGCTTTTAGGGAGATCCTTGAGCACCTTCCAAAGCACCGAAGGTGCTGCAAGGGAGCTGGAGAGGGACTCTTTAGAAGGGCCTGGAGTGACAGAAAAAGGAGAAATGGCTTCACACTGGCAGAGGGCAGGTTTAGATGGGATATTAGGAAAAAATTCCTCCCTGTGAGGGTAATGAGGCCCTGGCACACCTCACTTAGAGAAGCTGTGGCTGTCACACTCTGAAAGTGTTAAAGGCCAGGCTGGATGGGGCTCTGAGAATCCTGGTCTAGTGAGAAATGTCCCTGCCCATGGCAGGCAGGCTTGGAAGGAGATGGTCTTTAAGATCCCTTCCAACCCAAATCTTCTGGGATTCTATGATCACCTGTCATGGGAGGATTTCACTCCTACCAGGAGCATATTAAGGCTTGACAAATTCACCTGTCGGAGGCCTCACATAGCTGATTTATTTGCCAAGACAGGTGGAGAGCTGCCCAAGCTTATCTCTGAGCAAAGTGGAATGAGAAGAGGCACATTAAAGAAGTTCTGCCTCTGATTGCAAAGACAAGAGCGCGACTGTTACAGCGCCGCAAATTAGCAGACGGTTTTAAACCAGCTCCCCAGCACTGAAATTAAAAGCACTTAATACAGGAATCATATTCTCTAGCTAAGGCACAACGGGACTCTGGTGAATTTAGTTTATAATGCTTCCGTGTTGTAACAGAAATTTGTCTTTTTGAGGCAATCAGGGGAGCCGCATTACAGCAGGACTCGCAAAGATTCGTGTTTGTGTCTGGTGGTTGCAAATGCATTAACTCTTTCATATGAAACTCCTCTGCCAGTGCCATGATTCCTTCTGTGCCGAGTTCAGTGGACCTCTGAGAAATAATGTTCAGTTCCAGGTGAATAGGGGATAGGTAGCAAAACTGCCACATGTTCATTTCTTGAACAGAAAAAATGACCTTGTAATGGAATTTTATGAGTAAATATATTTTGGAGAGTTTACTCTTGGGGTATTTGTTGCCAATTTAAAAATTAAGCAAGTCAACCTTTGGTCTTGTGGCTTGGCCACCAAGCAGATCCATGAACATTTAAATCAAGAACACAATTTTTGGAGGATTATATTGTCAAGAAGAAATAAAATTGTCTTACATTAATTAACATTTTCCTCACACAAAGTGATATAGACATATAGACATAGAATCACAGAATCCCAGAATGGTTTGGGTGGGCATCTCATTCCACTCCCTGCCATGTGTAGAGACACCTTCTACTAGACCAGAATTCTCAGAGCCCCATCCAGCCTGGCCTTGGACACTTCCTGGGATGGGGCAGCCACGGCTTTTCTTGGCAACCTGTGCCAGGGCCTCACTGCCCACACATGGAAAAAATGTCTTCCAAATATCCCACCTAAACCTACTCTCTTTCAGTCTGAAGACATTTCCCCTTGTCCTGTCACTCCAAATTCTTGTAAATAATCTCTCCATATCTTTCTCATCAGGTCCCTTCAGTTACTGGATGGCCACAGTCAGGTCACCCCCAAAGCCTTCTCTTCTTCAGGATGAAGAATCCCAGTTCTCTCAGCCTCTCCTCATAGGAGAGACTGTCAGCCTATTTTCCCTTTCTCTCAAACGTTGGCAAACACGCCACAACACCCTGCATTGTAATGAGATAGCAGAGGAGCTGGCTGCCATGCTCATTACTGTTTCATTACTTGGTGATCGGGAGAGCTTTTTTCCATCAGTGCCTGATTTCTGTGTTATCAGGAAAAGGGCAAAATCTTTGATGTTTTGTACCATTCTTCAGCACTACTAGAAAACTACTTGTTTTCTTCCTTTTCAAGGATAAATCAGTGGTTTATAATTGATCTATAGCAGATCTTTTGGATTTAACCTAGGGTCATGTATAAAATATTAAATATGGCCATTATAGGGACTATGCTTAAAAAAAAAAAAAACACCTGCATGTTAGCCTTTATATTCTAGACAAATTCCAGCTTGGGTAATTAATTTTTTCCTACATTCATTTTCCATGCAATTTTAATTGGGTACAATATTTTTCACTTCCAGTGCAAAGTAAAAGGTACATTGTCCTGTGCTGTGAAAGAGTTAATACGTGCTGAGCCGGAGGTTGCTGCACTTCAGTAGTAAGTGAATCTGCTATGTATGTTTGAAGAAACCAGCACAGAAAAATGCCAAATCCTCTTGAAATAAGGTACCAAATTTGTCAGATGTTTTGGCATGCTGTAAAAGTTTAAAATTACATTAGTGGCGTCCAAGTTATCACACACATATCCTAAAAAGCAGATTTTCGTAGTGTTCAAATATTCAGCATGTGGCTCATCAGATTGCGTTAACCACCACTACAAAAGGGAAAGGAATCAATACATATGTAAATGTGACTCTGGTTTAAAAATCTATTTTAGGTTTTACTGTTGCCATGCTAAAAGGCATTGTAAACTGCAACAGACCCATTTCCTATGGGTTGGCTTCCCTCTGCCACTGGAGCAAGTGGGGCACGTGGCTCTCCAGAAGAGGAGAGCAGTGAAATGAGGGCTGGTGTTAATCATTTCCAGGAGGTCTTGTTCCATGTTGAGGAGGTGCTTAGGGATGAAACTCATTTTAGAGGTTTTCCTGGACTTTGGAAATCACATAGATTGTTTAAACATTTATTATGGATTGCATAGATGGGCAAAACATACTTTGGTTTTTGGATTAGGCAATAAGTGTTGTCATTAACACCAGGCTCTGTCTAATTTAAGAAATCTGAGTCAGTTGTCTGAGGTTGTGAGGTCCATTAGCAAATTTTTCTCCATCTGTGGAAGATCTTACAGGTCACCTAGAATTATACTTTTTATTTCTCTGCTCTGGAAGATCCAACCCAATTCAAAATATTCTCGACGTCTGAAATTGTATGTATAAAAAAGAGCAGACAAATAACATTTTCCCCAAGCAGTGGTCCTTGAAGTTGTTTACATTCATCTATATCAATAAAATCAAAAGCCGGGTGTTCTTCTTCATCCTCTCCTTTGTACATTGTATTTGTTTCCTTTGAAAAGAGTTGGCACTGAAGAGAATAATGATTGAAATCCCAAAGGTGACAGAATTTGACCCTGACAAGGGTTGAGAAGTTTGGCTGAGCACAGCAAGGGAGTGAGACCAGGGAAATGCTCAGGGGACAAGAGACATCCCAAGGGTGAAATGCAGGAGGTGTGGAAAGGATGGGAGCTGCTCTTGGGTAACCCCAAAGGATGTTGATCGATCCGAGATGACATTTCCCCTATTGAAATTTGCTCACCTTGATGTCAGACACAGAAACTTCAAAAAAAAAACCTTTGCAAAAGTGAGGAACATGAGGGGAGTTTTGGATTGGTTTGCTAATAGATGCCTGGGGGGGGACCAGAAAGGCCATGTGGACAGACATAAGGATTTAAACCAATTTAAGAGATGAAGAGGAGGTAAGAGAAGGCAGAGTTGAGACATAACAACCCTGTGTTGGTGTAGGGAGCAGAGGCTGATTAAGTAGTGGGGTTGGGAAGAAGGAGCTCTGATTCATGAAGGTACCTCATTGAAGGAGAAATCCACTCCCTGTCCTCCAACAAAGCATTTGCCCACAATGCAGTTTTGCCCAGGAATTTATGTTAAAAAGCAAAGCATTTTGTAGAAACAAAATCTCACTGAGCAAACTTCTGTGCATTAAGTACAGGCAGGTTATCAACAGGGAAAGTTATTAATAAACATATGATAGAGAATATTCTGCCTTTTAAGTTAATAATTGAATAGCCACAGTGGAGTTTTGGTTTGTTTATGCCCAACACACAAAGGAGAACCTTCAGAATATTTGAGGATAATCTGTGGAGATTTTTGCTTCATCTGTAGCTTTTCTCTTAGAATTTAGTTTTCTTGCTGTAATCTGAACATCACTTTAGGTCATTCAGAAATATTTATTATCTTATTAGAGGGAACTACCTTCACTGCTCCTGCAGCAATGTTTTTGGGAATCAGCCCAAAAAACCATCATGAACAATGCTGTGCTTTGTGACTGAAGCAATGTAAATGGAATTATACACAATGATGCAATTTTAACCTTGTGTTTAAGACAGTAGCAAACATTCTGGCTTTATGGGGGTTTTGTGTGCTCTTGCATGCTCAGTGATGCATTATGGCACATGCCACAACACTGTGAAATGCCACACCATGGCACATGGCACTGAGTTCCCCAGGAGTGTTCAGAAGATGGTTTAGTGTGGACAGCAGCCATGCAAAGCTATTGGTCTTCCAGTATCAATATTCCCATATGGAAATGAGTGAGGAGATTCACTGACTTTGGGAAGCCAGAAGGAAATTGGTCTGTCTTGTCTCCAGGTCAGCATTGATGTAGAAAAGCATTAGAGAGAGGAATGTTCAGTACCTAGTAAAGAGAAAGGGAAACTCTATGTCCTTAGGATCTTCCTTTCCTCCCCACATGATTTGCAGGTGGAATAAAGGCAGCACAGCAAGGAGGGGGCTGATGATTTATCATCTCATGCTTTTACCACTGGGATATATTTCCTCTTTATCTTTCCCCTCCCTCTACCACAAATGCCTGAAAATTATGCTTCTTTTCTCATTCTCTTTTGAAACATTGATGTAGAAGGTTTGGAAAACCAAAATTTTTGATATGAAGCAATAACCACTGGAACTCATTGAATATAGCACTTGATTTTTTTCTTTCCAAGCCTTTTTGCTGCTACATCACAACTCCAAATTTACAATCTTTCAGCTATTATGTGACTCCATTGTGACTCTATCCAATGATTAATGTGGGATTAATAACTTGTCCGGTGAATGTTGGTGTAAAGGAGTGACTACTGCTGACTGTGCCCCTGTTAATGACATGTTTCCATTGGTTTGGAGAGCAAATTATTGTGTGCCTCACCTACTCAGAAAGAGCTGTTCCAAGAAAAGAGAGCATTAGACTGTATCTTCAGGAACAATCTGTTTTCTGTCTGTAATTAATATGTTCCGGATTGTTTGGCTACTTTGGTCAGTGTATCACAAACTGGACTATTATGCTCAACGCTACTTTTGGGACATCCAGTAATAGCTCCTTCTAAAAGCACTGAGAGCAACCCCTGTAAATCACTGTGGGTTTGAATAACTATCCGGCTTTGCCTAAACCATGCCAGGTTTCTGTAAGAAGTGATGAGCTATCACTGGGTAAAAAAAAAAAAAAAAGTATCCTTGATTCACACCTCACTGGTGTAAATCCTGTTCCAATTTTAAAAGCACCTTGTTATAACAGTGTTGGACAGAGGAATTCTTGAGGCTAAGTGACATTTGCAGCCTATGATACTGGTGTATCTGTGCTCTGTATCCATCAACATTTGGCATTTAAGAAAATCTGCTCATCCTCGCATCGCCTGTTAAACACTCACTCTATTAGCAAAAAAAAAAAAAAAAAAAAGGGAAAGTAGAAAGAAGAAAATAATCCTCTTTGTATTTGAGTTTTTAACAAGTAAAAAAAGGGGTCAGTGTGACCACAAGAGTGTGAAATCAGCCCCAGATGACCTCAGGAAAATGTACACCTTGAAGCCAAAGGTGGGTTAAAATGACATTTTTTTGTCCACAAAATTCATGCTGGAATAACTTGCTCCCTTTAGTGTGCACAGCTGTATTATCCCGGGGCAGTTTTTGGCTCGATGTGAATTTACACATCTGTCAGATCGCTTGGAGATCCATAGGCAAGATGTAGTGCTGGGGAACATTGTGTGGATTTGGGATGTTTCCTGTAGGAGCTGGGAAGCGATGAGGAACGAAAGGCTCGCCTTCTCTCCTCCCTACCCATTACCCTCTGCTCCGAGGAACAGCACAAAAGCACGTCTGTTCACAGGTGATTTTAAGCTCTGCTTCAAGACTTCATTCTTATTTCAAACCCACATTTTTTAGTTCAAAACTGATAATTTAAAACTGCTTGTGCAGCCCCTCCAGTTTATGCCAAATAGCAGTCCCCAAGGGGTGTTTAAATTCATGTTAAGGATTGGAGGTTTGTCTGGTTTTTTGGAAGCATAAGCTGAGCATCAGACTATGAATACTGAAAGCTGATCTATATTGAGCCACAGATCAGATTCCTTTTCTTCTCGTGTCTTTTCCCTTCATGAAAGGAGGTGGATGTTGGATGCCATGTGGCATGTTGGTCTCTCCTCCCAGGTAACAAGTAATAGGGCAAGAGGAGATAGTCTCAGACTGTAACAGGGGATGTTTAGGTTGACTATTAGGGAAAAATTTCTTCACCAAAACCATTGTCCTGCCCTGGCACGGGTTGCCCAGGACAGCAGTGAAGTCCCCATCCCTGGAGGGATTTAAAAGTTGTGTGGATGTGCCACTTGGGGACATGGTTAGTGGTGGCCTTGGCAGTGCTGGGGGAATTGTTGGACTCGATAAAATTAGAGGTCTTTCCTAACCTAAATGATTCTATAATTTGCTTCTATAATTATATATTTATTTAGTAATTTCTATGTTGTCTTTTTTTCCTGGACTACTGTTCATAGCTCAGCTCCCTAATTTTCTGTGTCTTCAAAACCAAGGGCATTTCCTCTGACTTCTCAAGGCACTCTGCTTTATGCATGATCCTGATTTCTTCTCCAGAGCTCTTTATACCTTCTCACTGCTGTGCCATGGCCTGAGCTGGAGCCTTAAAACAACCCAATTCCTTCACCTGCCGCTGCTACCAGCTTCCCAGGTGTCCTTTGGAATATTTTAATTTATTTCCTATGTGGTGGTTTTACACCACTCTGGCCTCTAACTTGTGCCTGAGATCGCTGCCATGTACTTTAATGCATAACAAATTTTGGGGCGCAGTTTCTGCACTACTACGTGAAATACATAGGTTGCGTTGTTCACAGAACAAACAGTTTTTAAAATTCATGACCCTGGGGTAAGCCAAACAAACATACCTTTTATTTATTTTTTATACAGGGAGAGTGAACACAGTAGAGCAGGAGAAGGTTTCCTTGTTTGCAGAGCCCCATTGTGGGGTCTGGGGCTGTGCCGTGTGTGTTGGTGGAGTGAGAGGCGAGGCGGACGTGCTCGCTTGGATTGGTTTTGGGGGAGGTTGTGCAGAGCTCACAGTGGAGCTGGCACAGCTTCCAGGCCTGGGGTTAAGTTGCTCAGTTTGGTTCAATTGGTAATTAATAAGAGCAATGGCCAATTTGACTTTATACCATGTGTCTGTCTGTGTGGAACCTGGCACACGCAAACCGCCTTTCTACCCAGCAAGATGGTCAGCGTATTTTTTGACATTCTGGGAGCTAAGAAGCATGTGGAGTTTTTGGTGAAGGAGAATAATCCTCCTGGCCCCTGACACAGGTTTAAAATGGTGGTTAAATGTGACTTTCAAAATGTTTCTGGAGTGCTGTTGTAGGCTCACCTCCTACAGCTTCCAGATTTTCAGCAGACAGGTCCCTCACAGTTTCAGGGCAGCATCACAGCAGTTGGGTTGTCTCGTAAACCCAGAAGGGGCCACCAACATTTTGGTGCAAGACTTCCCCCCACACCCCTCCAAAGAGGAACATCTGCTCCTTAGCATGCTGCTCATTTCCATGGCAGGACTCCAGTTGCTCTTCCAATGCAGAGCTCGGCAATAGTAGTGCTGGTGTCTGAGCCCTGGAACAAACCAAGTGGTTTGCGTGTGCTTTTGTGTGCCATGAGTTATTTCTACTGTGTGCTTATTTATAATAATGGGCATTCATTATTATGAGGGAGCCTTTTTGCTCAGGAATCATCACAGTACACGCTGTAAATGCATCTTGACAATAGTTCTGCGTTTGTAGATTATGGACTCGTAATACGTATTTATTTGTGTGTATAAAACTGTAATACCAAATGCATAGTAAAAAAAAAAAAAAAAAGAAAAAAAAGAGAAAGCCAACCCAAAAACAAACCTTAGGAAATTGCATGAACAGTAGTTCCATTTAAAATATCATATCTTGGCCAATTTTGTTATGTCCAAATATCCTAGTCACATTGTAGACTAACAGCCTGCCAAATTTCACTTAAAAGCACAGCCAATTTTTAAGTTACAGAAGCACAAAGAGCAGTGGAATGTTCTTTTTTAGGACTCCTCTAACTTAAACAAAAATTATAAGGTTTTTATTGTTTTGCTTAAATCCAAGGGAAAAAAAATATTTGCTGCAACTCAGCCTGAATCACACTGCAGAGTTCAGCATTTGGCTGTCCTACACGAGCAGAGTGTGCTACTTAAAACAAGTTGATTTGCTCCTTAGAAGTTCAAAGCCCATGTAAAAGTATATCTATTAGTAAATATGAGGCAGTCAGAGGAATTTTTATTAATGGAATCTAACTTTATTTATTTATTCCCACCCACCCCCACTCCAAGCAAGCAGTTCTCCCATTGGACTATAAACTAGAGATATTTTCCCTGTTGATTGCTGCTCTGAATTGGGGTCTTTTTAGAGGCTTTATCTTGGTCTTTTCAGATTGTAACAGGATACACTGTCTCACTCCCACTGCAATAAAGAGAAAGTTTAAAATAATCTGAACTAAGAAACACTGACTGCTTTCTTTGCTCCTAGCAGTGATGATCAGGGACTACTATTAAAATATCTTAAAGGAAAGAAAATAATATTCAAATTGTGGACATAACCCCAAATGTTGCATGAAAGAATTGTGGGGGATTTTTAAAATTTTAACTAAGGTTTTGTTGTCAGGAAAGAAAAAAATCCACTTTTAAGATTTCTCATCTACATACTTAAAATCATTTTCCACTGGCATCAAAGGAACAAACGCATGGATTCATTAGAATAATTACAGGGAAAAAAAAAAAAAAAAGAGGAAAATGGAACCAGTGCGTTAAAAATCTCCATTTTAGCTCTGTATACTGCCTGCCATGCGGGGGGAAAACAGTTAATTAGGACAGCAAAAGGCAGCACAGACAGAAAATGTGCTGTGTGACAAAGGTGGCAGAACTCGACAAAGATTCAGACTAAAGGAAGTTATAATCGTCCCTATAAGATGACTTATATATATACATATATATATAAATTTTAAAAATGTAGATTTAAAAGCCCCCATAGCAATCCCCCAGCACTTGGTTAGGATATTTCCGAAAGGTTACGGCTGTTAAATAGTATTTATTTCTTTCTGCTGCGCAGGCGGCCGCTGCTCCCTCCCCGCTGCCCGCGCCGCCTCCAGCCCCGCGCTCCGTTCCCATTCCCGTTCCCATTCCCGTTCCCATTCCCGTTCTTTATTCCCAGAACAGCTCTCAGCCCGCGTGGCCAATCGGGGCGGCAGAGCCGGCCCAGGACCGCGCTTGGTGCTCAGCTCCAAATGTGATTCCAGCCCTGACAGGGGGATTATAGGAAACAGATGACTTACGCTTCTAATTTGTGGCCTTAAATTGCAAACAGAATTTCAGGAGTCGAGCGGAGTAATAAATGGCAATAGAGAAAGCCACACACAGCCAAATCAGTATGTGGTGGTTGTAGGTTAAACTAAATAGGAAGAGACAGGTTATGATGGTTTAGTGTATTACAGAGAAGAAAGTCTTAAATTACTGGTGCTGAGAGGTATTGCACTATGGCAGACAGTATTGCATTGTGTAGTCTACAGATATCACAAGCAGAACAATAAAAAAGCAGGTTTAGCATAAAACCTGTTGCTGGACAAATCTTTTTTTCCTTCTCCTTGAAATGGAAGCAGTTTTTTATGTTTGTTTTGACCTTAACTATATGTTTGCCCCTTAACATCTGTTTTCTACTGTTGCAGTTTTTCACACCAAATTAACTGTCAGGGCTTCAGATAAAATAAAGTTGAAAATACTTCCAAATTATTTTTTTTGGTGACTTTCAAAACTACAAGAGTGTCCTGTTACTCTTCCTGTCCTTATCTCCCACAGGCATAAAATATATTCTGTTAAACATTTTCAAACTGTTAAAAATTAAAATGGCAGATTTTAAACTTTTCTTCCTCCCCCCTCCCAGCTCCCCATTTTGCTGATGGCATCTCTGCCAGCCGCTGCTTTTTGTGTAGTGGCATCAGAGTGTGTTTTGGAAGAGGTTTTTGCTCTTTCCCGCTGGATCTGCTGACTTCTTTTGTTATCATTTGTAGCTCCTGGTTCTGAAAAGCTTCAGCCTGTTTATTTAATGATGATTTGTATCAAAAGCTTGCTCCACGGTGTTAATTGGTGCATGCTCCTTGTAAGCCTTAAATTATAAAGATATATTCATAGAGCCCAGAGTGGTCTCAGCTCTGATATGCCAATGACTAATGTGGGATTTGCTTTTTCTTTTTTTTTTTTTTTTTTATCCAATACAAGAGGGAAGGAGAGATGAGGAATATGCTTAAAGCTCTGGAGGAATAGCTGGTACCACAAAGGCATATGTCAATTGTTAGTAGTTCTTAAGCCTCTTAATTTGCAGATGTATTTTAAAAGATGGAATGAGTCTTGTCTTTAACAATATGTGATCTCTGGAGCCTCTGGAAGCTGCTGGAAAAACATTCCCATTACACCCTGAGTAACGTGCCAGTATTATCCTACCACCCAGATAATATTGCCCTAAACTGACAACTGGCCAGACCTCCAAAGAGCATTAACCCAAAGGTTTAAAACAAGAGAGGAGAAATAAACCTTTGGCACCCTGGTGCTTTGCATTCCTGTGCTGTACAGGACCCTAATCTGTGCAACCTGTAGTCTCCATCCTGGTGATTTCCCACTCAGAGAAACCCTTTAGTGTTTCAGGGCATTGTGGCAGGGCCAACATCGACGTTTCATTCCAGGCAGCAGAGCCTGCCTGCATTTGAATGAACATAACTGTTATTATTGCAAAATGATTATTGTTTTAAGCGGGTCTTTTGATTATCATTGAAAATGACTGGCTAAATACATTTTGATTAATCACTTGCAAAAATTATGCTTGTTAGAACTGTTTTATATTCTCAGTCACTGTGTTCTCACTGTAGGTTGTAGCCATTTCTTTACAGATGAAGATTTTTTCCCTTTAAGTCACCTGGTGAGAAAGGAAAACAAATCTTTGTTGAAAGCTTTTGTCTGCGAGACAGACTCCTCTTTTCATCCCTACATCCTTTAAAAAAATGCTCAATTATTGTCTGTGCCATGGAGGGAAGAATGGGGCCTACACAGGACCTGAACCTTTTCAGACAGGAGATGGCTTTTGTTTTTGCACCCCATCAACACCGCTCACCTAATTAAATCTGATATCTCTGGCTGAAGCAAAATGATTTGTTAATAGTTCTTTGGGAATTTCCTTAATGAGTTGAGATGTCTTTTGTATGGTACATGTGGGGGTATTTTGCAAATGGAGCTGAAAAAGAGGGGGAAAAAAAAAAAAAAAAAAAGAAAAATGGGGCAAAGGGAGAGGAGAAAGAGCAGCAAAGCGAGGAGCAAGGTGTGGGCTGACGGCAGGTCCTGGTGGGCTGCCGGCAGTCATTAGCCGGGGACAGGCGGCAGCGGTGCCGCGAAGAGCCCTCCCCATCCCGCACAGCCAGGGACATCTGTCAGGGACTCGGATGTTACACCTTGATCAGGCCGAGACAGTGACACCATTTTCTTTAACAAACACCAGCAGCTTTTCTTTCTCCTTTATTTTAACATTTCTCAGGGGTTGGATTCCCTTTCTTCTCCTGCTCTGCTGAGAGTAAAAGGAGCTTGTTAACTTGCTTAGATATTTTGACTGCTGATGCACTTTGGCCACTTGCCTGTGGTAACAGTGTCAAAGCATTACTTGGGATAATTGCTATATTTGCAGTCTGAAGAGTGCTCTGACTTAGTGTTCAAGCTGCTGAATAAAAAAGAAATTGTCATTTTGGAAGAAATCTGTGAATTACCCTCCCAGTTAAAAAAGCGCACAATTTTCAAAATGTCTTTTCCCCTTGTGTTCAAGCATAATGTTAGTCAGATAATTAACATTTTAATAACTCGCTTAAAATATGAGAGCGGCTTAAAAGGCTCTGGTTTCAGTAGGGTTTTGTTTTGTTTTTATTTTTAGCTTTGGGGATTAACCACTATGGGGCTCTATTTCTTCATTCTGTGCATACCCAAAAGTACCCACCGGTCCATAAAAACACCGTGAGCTTCCAGCTTGGGCTTCTCAAAGGATGCAGAATCCAGCTCAGAGTTTTCACCCAGTTTACTTGTCTTCCTAGTTTCAAACTTTGAACTAATACTGTAAAATATCAGTGTTCTTGTAATTATGAAATAACCAGGATATTAAAAATATTAGTTAGGTTGTCAGTTGTGGCTCAAGCCATACTGCATATGGATAGCCCATGACAATTTTTTGATAGCCCTTCATTTACTAAAGATGTGAATAATTTATACGTGCTCTTATGACATCCATTTTCCACATGGAAGTTGAGACTATAATGGAATTTAATTGTATGAGTGTACCACCAGAAAAGGCACCTGTAAACTATGTTTGTTATGCATTGCACCTTTCTGAAATGTTTGTGCAATCCCATTTGTTGTGCAATCTTCAATCTTTTTCTTTGAGAGAATAGAATATGTACCATGGGCAGGCTTTGGTCTGGGAAAAAGTCCGGATTTCTTGTAGACTCACTGGATGTCCTTGAGCTTCCTTTGATCCACCTTTAGCAGGGGCACCTGGCAGGATCTGGTTGGAGCAAAGGATTGGAATCCAAGGACCATGGATTCCAGGTGCGGCCAACACTGCCATCAGCAGCACAGGGCAAAGGCAGGAGAAGATGATCCAAGCACACATTGCTTCTTGTGGCCCCTTTATTGTCAAGTTTGCCCCCAAACTCTAAAATAGAAAGTAAACAGAATGGAAAGATATATTCTGATAGTTAGAATTATGCTTCAAATCCTGCTTGTCTGGAGTCACACTTTTAAAATTGCGCTGGATCACAGTATGACAGCACCCAGGCAATGTACTGTGGAATCATGGAATCCCAGAATGGTTTGGGTTGGACCTTGAAGACCACCTTGTTACAACCCTCTTGCCAAGAACAAGGACACCTCCCAATGGACCAGACTGCTCCAAGCCTGGTCTTGAGCACTTCCAGGGATGGGGAATTTAGCAGACTAAACCTGTTGAGAAATCCATCATTCAATATCATCTAAAGGACATCCAGCAGGAGAAACAGAATGATGAAAGGCTGGAGTGAACCTTTCCAATGCCCATCCTCACTCCCAAGTTAATCAGCCTAGAAATTACCAGTTATCATCAGCCCTGCTGCTGTTTCTCACTTACCTGCGCTCGGTTTCAGTCCTCTTGCATCTGGCTCCTGTCGTTTTATGGCACACTGATAAACAGCTATTGATTTAATCAAAATTACGCAGCCAGGACACTGCTTGGCCCCAGGAAATCTTGCAGGGAAGCACCTAGTAAAATTACTCATCCTGCATTTTTCTGTTGCTCGTGGGCTTCAGCGCTCGCCCGCTCTAATGCAAAGTGAAGCATACTTTGTTCTTCTGCCTCCAGATACCTTGTGTGGCTGCCTGATGCACTCTGATGTGCATCTCACCTGGCATTTGGAAGTATTTATTTAACACAGGCAAGGTTACTTCTCTTGCGGTGTTGATTCTGAAAAATGCTGAGCTCTTCCAAAAAGTGCTGATTGCTCTCCTGGCAGACAAGGTGGCAAAGGGGAACGGTGCAGGGTCCCAGCTGATGTGGCCCGAGGCTGTTGGTGGGGAGGGTTTAATGTGCATGACAAATTTGCTGCTAATAAAATTGTTCAGGGCCAGATTTTACTCTGGGTTATGTGGATTTGGATTTGCAGCGCTTCCAGAGGGTTCATTTGTTACTGGAAATTTCAAAGGTGGGGTAGGTCAGAATCTGGCTGTCTGTATTTTGGGGTGTATTCTACTCAGTGAGAGAAACACTGGCCATTTTAACTCTTCTTTTATTTAATTATTCCTCTATAATTACCCTTTTCCTTTTAAAAGAGCTCTTTTAATTTTGTTTTATTTTTATTTCAATTTCCTTTCCTAATCATTTACAAAATACTTCTATGTTAAAAAATAAAAGCAAATCAAAACCACCGCATTAAAAAAAAAAAAAAAAGAAAAAGAAAAAGAAAATAAAAGAAAAAAACCACTCCTCCAAACAAAAATCCCAAAAGTTAAATAGTATAAAAGAAAAGTTCCTTTTTGTTAGGGTAGGATGACCAGGGCTGGGATAAGCCCCTTGCCATATTATACATATTTGAAACATGAGAGCTATTGTTTTGAAGCTTTACTATGTTATTGTCCTGCTTGTCTGAGTAAGAAGCGTGTATCTCTGGTGGATGGAGGTTAGCTAAGTAAGTCATGCATAGATGGAATTTATTAAGTTTGCATGGTAGTGACAGCTGTGAGTGGGAACAGTAACTCTGAACGTGCCAGGGCTGAGAAAGGGAAGGAATTTTCATATGTGTCTTAAAGGAAAATGGTGGGGTAATGGTGAGAGCTCTTCTAATCACTCCATCGCATTACCAAGGGGGAAAGTCTCTGAAATTATTTTGAAAGTGTAATAGTCTGTCTGAGAGCTGTCATTGGACAAGCTCACCAGGCAGATGAGGACAGGGAAGAGTCAGGTTCTGCTAAGAACCACTGAAAATTACCAATTTAATACAAAGCCATTCAAAAGGAGTTTTAAATATACATCAGTGCAACGTAGGAACTAGTTAAGTTATCTGTTAAATTGGCTAAAAATGTTTTTTAAATATAGAATTCACCCCCAAATCACTTCCTAACCATCTGATCTTCAGGAGCTCCTCATGGAAACATTTTTTTTTCCCTTTCTTTATTTTGCATTCCCTCTCTGCCTCCTGAGATGAAACTCACCTTTGCTGCTGGATCATTAAAATGGCAGCTGTCACTTAGAGGGAGACAAATTCCAGTTGCTGGGGCTGATCCTGGCAGGGCTGTGTATGCAGAGAAAGGTCAGCGTGGCTTGTGAGAGCCAGGGCTGGGCTGCCTGGGGAGCAGAGCAGACCCAGGCAGGGACAGAGGGAGAAACACTGGGAAAAGGGGAAATATTTATTAATGATGCACCTGATATTAATCCAGCTCACCCTCCTGGTTTGTTGCTCTGGATGTGGTGAATCAGGCAAGCAAAAGAACCCGTCTGGAGCAGGGATGCTCCAACCCAAAAATAGCGAGAGGAGATATCTCCTTCTTCCCAATGCTGCCTGGAGCAGTTCCAGAGCAGAACATACTGACATGGATTTTAAACGTCCCTTTCAAACACAAGATCCTTCTCTGGAACCTGTGGGGCTACCAAAATGAGAGGTGATCCCTCTGCGCCTCCTCTGCCACCCCTTTGTGCCCTTCCTCCTCTTGCCCTTACCTGCCTGCACCCAGGACCCCATCCCCATCCACTGTACGTATCAGAAATGCCACAGGATGGGCTCTGCCAGTACATCTTCATGTGGTTTAGGTATAAATCTGAACAACAGAGCATGATGTCTGCCCTGTTTCTTTAAAACAGGGCTTCTTGTTCCTTTTGTTTGATATTATATATATTTTTAAAACAACCCCCCCTCTTCATAACTCTCAGCACCATTCAGGGTTTTTTTTTTTCCAGGCAGATTAAAATTAATTCTTATTTTAGAGAGCTCTTTAGGTGACATCTTTTAATTTTCACCTTTTCCAGGGCTTTTGTTGCAGCCTAAAAATGAGCTTACGGTAGGTTAAATCCATGCTGTTAATGAAGCACTTCTTGCTCTCTGTTTTTTTTGTTGTTAGACCACATAGGATATGTTCTGTTGATGTGTGGGGACTTATGATTAGATGAGAATTTACCTCTGAGGAAGCTCAGATTATCACACATAAAGCATAAGAAATAGAAAAATGATGTGCACAACCATGAAAAAAACAATGGATCTTATCTTTAGTTTTTTTTTTTCCTAATCACCCTCCAGCATCACTACAGCAGTTAAGTTGCCTCAGGGCTCGCTAGGATTTATAGTTTATTAAAACATTGATAAGAGCAGCTGAGCGAGCAGTGAACTGGATGTTCGGTAAATATTAGTTTGAATTTGTGGCAGAATTTTGATCTGACGTGTTCACAGCTCTCCTGCATTTACAAAGTTCACTGCAGAATCGCTCTGCCTTGCCTAGTTTGGCAAATTTTGTGTGTGTGATTTTTTTTCCTGGTAGGGAACTAACCCGTGTAGATCAAACAGCTCTTGCTGTGGCTGGAAACACAGTTTGAAGTTGATGTTCTGTCTGTCACATGAATTCCATATTTCACTTAATAAGTTATGCAAATGGTGGATTTCATGTTTGGCTTTTTTGTAGTGTTGACTTTGAGTTTTGAACAACATCCAGGCTTAATAGTTTGATTAGTGAAATTAGAGAATAATTGGGAAGAGCAAATTGTTGCTTTTGTGATCTGTCAGTGAATCATTTAGATGAAACTATTCCCTGTGCCTTGTTTCCTTGTCTTATATTTTGACACTTGATGCCACATCACTCAGGGATTACCATGATGAGCTTTCCCTTCCTTTGCAGGGAAGTAAAACCAACCCCCCCCCACACACACAATGGGAAGCCCAGAGCTGAGTGGGAATAGCAGCACTACCTTAATGCTACCTAATGGATGTCACCTCTGTGGATTTATGGATCCCACTGCATCTAAATAATGGAGGAGAAGTGATGCAATACCCTTCACCCCTCATTCTCTGTGGTTTGCTGGCACTGGGGCTGAAAGTAGCTTTTTCTCATCCAAATTCTCTATTTGATGGGAATTTTAGCATTCATATTTTTCCTAGTTGTGGCCAAAGTTAAGAAATCCTAGGTTAGGCTGTTTCAAAGGAGGAGATGAAATAGTTCAAGAATTAAACCAAAATTTTAACTCCACATAATTTTCCTCTTAAGCAGCAAATGAAGAGCTGTTATAAATCCTACTTTGAAACACACGGGTACAATAGGTTGTAAAAGTGCTGAGTTACCTTGGGTTTGCAGCATCTGCCTGTTATCAGGAAGGCAGAAGATCATGCCTGGTGTAAACCTCAGCCATGACCCAAGTGGCCAGCCTGCAAGAATTGTCTCTGCCCCCCCAGAGCCAGGCCATGCCAAGCTGTGCCACATCTGGGCCTCACATCTGCATGGCAAAGAAACCTCCATTGCCTTCCCGAGAGCTGTCTGTAGGCTCATTAGGATAAATAAATAAATACATGGAGGAAGGAAAATAGCCCCAATTCTCAGCTGATCAGGTCTTGCTGGATAATTTAGCAAAAGAGCACATATTCTGCCCATTTTAGCAGAAGGGAAGATTTTCTTCCAGGATTTTCTTGACTAAGAAAGTCTGTCGGTGCTGTGAACCAAAGGAGAAAGAAGCAGAAAAAAAACCCCATTCATGATTCCCTAAGTGAAATCACTTATCCCAGTTTTACCAGCCTTTATCAGAGTTTGTACACTTGCTCCAATTAAATAATTTTTTTTTCTTCAGGGGAGCTCGTGAGGCACTTACATAAATTCTCTTAATTTCTGAGTAATGCAGTCCTGACAATCACTTAAGACAGTGGAGTTGATGCCACTGTCAGGGAAGACTCTTTTTCAAAAGAATGTTTTTATAGAATATCACTGTGACACTTTGCTTAGATGGATGTCTTTAGCAGAATTTGATTAATGTAATGTAATAAAAGAGATGCACACTAAAGTGTCTGTACATGTCTTGTTAAGTATGTTTGATTCATTATATGTAGTTCTCCTCACTTCTTTTCTCTTTCCCCAGTTCATTTTTTATCATTTCAATAATATATCTATAAATATGAAAAAGTTGGCACTTTCTTTGACGTATATGGCTATTAATTCATAACTCTAAAAAATTGTATCTTTCAACTTGTCACTTTAAAGCTTGTACAGTTTATTACAGTAAGTAACCTGTGTTGGAAATTAGATTTTGAACTTTAGCAAGGAGATAAATAAGCTTGTGGACATAGAAGTTATGGAGAAGATACCTAGATATAGTGCTAGAATAAAATTGCATGAAAAGATCACTTACTTGAAGATGATAATTTCAGAGCTCCCTGAGGACCACATTAAGATTGCGTATAGGAAATGGGCTTCAGCTTGAATTCCAATAACTTTAATTCCTAGAAATGGCAATATTTCAGTTAATCCTTTTCCTTGGGTGGATGGGTCTCATTCTGTAGGCCAATAATATGTATCAGCAGCATGCAATTTCACTAAATATAGGAAATTTACTTTAGAAAGACTCCTGAAAATTCCTCTAGCCCAAGCTTTGTCTGTTCTTTTGCATCATCAATCAAACTGAGGAAGAGAAAAACACAGATAATTTTAATATCTTTGTCACAGAGTGGGCCATAACTTTTAAAGGGAACCAAGTTAGTTGTTTCCTGGTTGGCCAAGTAAGTCCTGGGGGAAGCAAGGACGGTCATTAATGTTTTAATGTTGTTTTGCTCTGATAGCAAAAGAGCTGCTCTGTTCCTTTTCTAGTGAGATTTTTAGCCTGTGAATTTTCCAGAGCAGATCTGACAGGTCCAGTCCAAGCTTGGATCACATTAGGTTTGGGACTGTAGAGATTGCTGGCACTGAGGATTCTGCAGCTGGGAAGTCTTTTTGTGAACGTTTCTCAGGACTAGTCTGGGATTGGGAAAGTTTCTTAAGGGGGCTAAGTAGGGTGGGAGATTCTGAGCTCAGCACGTTGTCATCAGCCTTCCTGGTGTGGAGGGTCTACAGGGAAATGGGGAGGGGAACAGAGGAAGGATAGGGCCACTCTGCAAAGTTCTCTCCATCCCCCTGCCAGCAGGTTTGGTTCATTTGGGTATGGCAGGGAACGGCTGAGTGGGACTCAGCAGGCAGAGCGTGTGAGGAGCTCACACTGCCGACATCCAGAGCACAGACCACACGAGGTGGGTGGAAACAGTGCCCCGGGGGGCTGGCAGTGGGTGTAAGGTGGGTTTGTTGGCAGCAGGAAATGCAGAAGTCGGGGCAGGCCAGGAGCGATGGGAAACCGCACAGTGCAAGTGCTGCAGGATTGCAAAGCACGGAGTGTCTGAGGAGCACTCGGCGAGCAGGGGAGATGTGGTGGGGAAAGATGTGTGAAATCAGAGCTCCCAAGTGAGGACAGATGGACCAGCCACAGGAAGAGGGAGGCGAGGAAGGTGGGGATGCCACAGAAGACGTGCCATTTGGTACGTGGTGTAGGAGCATTTTGCTGTTACTTTTTCTGCAAAGCGGGGATTTTATTACTAATACTTTGCCATGGTTTTTGTTAGACCAGGGCATGTGGTGCTGACAACATGCATCCTCAGAATGTGGTTGTGTTAATTAAGTACATGGAGTAAACAGGATCAAAAAAAGCAGGCAGGGGGATTAACTTTTGAGAAGTGCTCAAGCTTCGGTGTTTTCTGAGGCTTTGGGGAAGCGCACGTGGCTGCCTGGAAGCCACAGCTGGTGGCAGCAGGTCTTTGGGCACCCTGCAAAGAGAACTGAGTGTTCACAAAACAGAGGTAGGGCTCTGGATGAACACTGGACCAGTAGCACCCAGACCAGCACAGATAATGTTCATGATATGAGGAAATGTTGGCGGTGTTACAAACACCCTGCTGGAAAATCCTGGGATGAGCGTCATGCCCAGGAGCTGGGCAGGTGCTCTGAAGCTGATCCTCCAAGACACAGTCACACCTTGGAAGCTGAAGTTCCTGTTTCCCAGGATGGGAAGATGATCCTGCCAGGTTTGCACAGAGAGGAGACAGGCCCTGGCACAGGTTGCACACAGAAGCTGTGGCTGCCCCATCCCTGAAAGTGTCCAAGACCAAGCTGGATGGGCTTTGCACAACCTGGACCAGTGGAAAATGTCCTTGCCCATGGTCTTTAAGGTCCCTTCAGGTCATTCTGTGTTTCTATGGACTCTGTTGCTCAGAACTTCCTTATTTATAACAGTTGGTAACCAGCCAGGTAAAGAAAACCCAGCAGGCTTTTCACCTTGAGCAAGCCATGTCTCAGGGGAGTCAAACCAGCTGTACTGATTCCTGCCAGCACACTTGTCTTTGGGGAATTGTTTGTTTCATAAAACCAGATTGCCAGATCTGTACAGCAGAAGGAAAAGGGAGAATAAAACAGGTTTTGAATGAAACCAAACAAAACTTCTAGGAGTGAAGAACTCCTATCAGTGAGAAACTGCAACATCTGAGCATGAGCAGCTGGGATAGGCACCTGAAATAATGAGTGAACAGAAGGAGGTTGGACCACTGCTGTGAGAAAAAACCCTCATGGGCTCACTCACATCTGTGTGAGCACAGCTCATCTCCAAGCTGACTTATCCTGCTGTCTCTGGGGTGTTTTCACCAGGGAAGTTCATCTCATCCTTCAGGTATTTCAGCTGTAAAATGAAGGGACATTATATGTGTCATGGAATCACAGAATATGCTGAGTTGAAAGGGACCCATCAGGATCATCACGTCCAACTCCTGGCCCTGCACAGGACCATCTCCAAGAGTCACAGCAAGTGCCAAACACTTCCTGGGCTCTGTCAGCCTCGGTGCTGTGACCACTGCCCTGGGGAGCCTCTTCCAGTGCCCAATCACCTCTGGGTGAAGAATTTTTTTCTCTGATGTCCCACCTAAACCTGCCCTGACACATCTCTAACCATTCCCTCAGGCCCTGTCACTGAGCACCACAGGGAAGAGATCGGTGTCCTCTCCTCCTCTTTCCCAAAACTGCACCCAATACTCAAGGTGAAGCCACCCCAGTGCAGAGTGGGACAGTGGGGACATGGTTTAGTGATGACTTGGCAGTGCTGGGTTAATGGTTGGACTCAGTTCAGAGTCTTTTTCCAACTTAAATGATTTAATGATTCTGTTCTCTCATCAACATGTTTGGGACAGTGAAATAACCAGTTTCTACTGTGAATCAGGTTATGGGCTAGAATATATTCTTTAAAATAAGAATCTCATCTAGGTAAGTAATCTAACTTTCTGTGAATACCATGAGTAACAGAGAGAGGTGTTTAGGGTGCCTGCTCACCCTAGCAGGAGGATTATTACTGTCTCAGTAGATGTCCATGTGTAAACCTCACACTTGTCACTTGCCAGTTTAGATGGCTTGGCTTGGCTTACAGCCTTTCATTCTCCCCTTCCTTGCTCCCAGGTGTGCTCTGGCTCTCCAGAAGGCACAGATGCCTTCACTTGGGCCTGACTACAGGGAGGTGGCTATATCAGAGGAGCTGGGCCCCCACTTTCTTGGATTGAGGACAGAAGAAAGGAGAGAAGGAAAGAAGCCACTCATTTTTAAGGTAAAATCTGCTATGAGAGGTGGGAAAACAAAGTTTGGGTTTTATCTTGTGGTGGCTTATGGACTTTTTTGTGTTTGAAAACTGGATGGTGAAATGTAAATTTCATTTTTGATGTTGGAAAAGATTTGCAGTGGTTGGTCTTCTGGATGCTTAGTGGTTGAGCCCTGGTCTTGCTGTTTGCTTTGGTTTCTTCAAACAAATCTCTTGAATGTATTCTTAAATAAAACAAGCAAATAAGGTTGTCTTAAAGGAGTTAGTGCATTTACTTGGGTGATCATATTAAGTGTGTGCTTAATTGTTCTTTTGATACCAGCCAAAGTACACAGATAACAGCTCTAAGAAACTGCTCAGAGCAGCTATCTTTGCTTTCTGTTTGTGAGAGAGGACTAGTGGAGTTTATAAGAGGGAAACAAAAAATTGGTGGAAAGTTGCTGTAGGTGTGGACTGCCTTTCACTAACTTCAGTTAGAGTTGAGGATGTTACAACCAGTTTTCAAGGCATTTTTATAGCAAGGGAAGTGGCTTTCCTTCTGAAAGGTACCTGGTCTTCAAGCAGAGTAATAAGAAGGGTGTGGAAAATGCCTGTGGCTACTTCACTCAAGACCCATAAATGCAACGAGTCAGGTGTTTTGCCTATATACTGAGCTGGGAGCTGAAGGAAATATGTTAAAAACAGTTAAGCTGGCAAAATAAACCCTCTCTGCTTATAGCTCCTGAGGTGGTGTGGGGCTGGAAGGGGATGCCCAGCTGTGTCTCCAGGAAAGGAGAGGAAGGGCTGGTCTGTGCCTGTGGCCGAGGCACAGGTTGCTGAGCACCAGGGTGGTGAACGGTTTGAAAATGAGGAAGGGGTGTTGCAGGGTATGAAATTTCTTCTGGAAAGAAGGGTGTGTGTTGTGGTGAGAGCACAGGGAGGTCGGGCAAGAAAGCTGTAAACACCTCTCCGACTGGGCTGTTTCCTTCCCTGTTCCTCCGCAGCGCTGGCCTCCCTGTCCTCCCCAGCAAGAAGAGAAGTGAGAATTCAAACCTCGTGCATTTGGGGGTGTTGCTGTCCCTGCTGCACCTGCTCAAGTGCTGAACAGCAGGTGTTTGTGGCCACGTTGGTGCTCCTGCAAGGAGGGGGTGAAGGGCATGAGCCTTGCCCAGGGTGGCTGCACAATATTTGGGGTGCTGGAGATACCTTGGGTGTTGCAGAGATGCTCTTCAGGTCCCAGCAGGGAGACACTTGAGTGCAAAGTCTTTTCACGCGTCTGCTTGCTGTTGGCCCCTGTTTATTGCCCTGCCATTCCCTTCCTCCCCCCAGAAAAAAAAAACCCTATGGTTTATCAAACCTCATTTTCTCCAAGTGCCTTTCTAAGTTTAGTTTTCTCTCCTAATTGCATGCCAAGATGGGGGAAGGGGAGGGGGGGGAGAGAAATTGGTTAATTGATTAGTAATTTAGTCTCTGGTGATATGCTTATTTAAGGAATCTGCCAGAGTTATATATGTCAAATGATTCACATGAAAACAACATCAAGTGAATCATATATAAAAATGACATAATTGCTATTAAACTTAGAAGCCATATGTGTGGCTGAGGAAATTACTGGCTTTAGCAACTCTTTTATATTTCTTCCCAAAGCCAGTTATACTCCTCTGAACAGAGAAAGCAACTTTATGTGTAGGAAAATAGTCCCTATGAGTGTTATTTGGAGATCTGTTAATTCAAGGAAGTAGGTGCATATTCCAGCACTGCAGGAAAAGAATCAAAATTGGGAGTGTTGGAAGCTGAGAAAGGGGTCTGTCGCTTTTTCTTTTTCTCATCAGTGAGATTAAATGCCGGCTCTTGCAATATGCACCATCTGAGATTTTATTGCTTTCTGTTATTTTTAGTACTAGGAGGGAGATTAAATGAAATCCGGGATTATTTCAGACAGTGTTAAACTTTTTATTGCTCATTTCTGCCATCAGGCTCAGGCTGACCCACTTGGGTGGGTCACTGCAGAAGGTGGCCTCTCCAGACAATTAATTCCTCTCCCTATATGTAGCCTTATAGGAAAGAACCAGCAAAAGTAAATATAGCTATTAATACAGATACTCTTTTGTTTGACATTGGTCTCTTCTCAGAAGTCTGTTGTGTGCTGAACTCCACATATGCAAACAGTATTTTACGTGTGGCTCAGCATCCTTGCAGGCTGTGTGCAATCACAGGCTCGTGTCACTTCCCTGGGCATTTTGGAAGCTTATTTTTATTTATCTCTTTAAGGCTGCTTGAAATAAACCTAAACTGATTTAATATTTTGCATTTCTTTATGAGGAGCTTAATAAGAAGGCTGATTTTTTTTTTTTTTTTTTTTTTTTTTTTTTTTTTTTTGAGTGTGTGTTTACTTCAAATCTTCACATTAAAAAAAATTTAGCTTGGTACAGCTGACTTGCTGCTTGTTACTGATGATTCCTTCATTTTTATTCCTTTTTATAGGGTGGTGCCTTTTCCATTAGTCACAGCCCTCGACACGTTGATATATGCAGTGAGGAAGGTTTTAGGTGCTGGTGGTGATGAATAGCTGTTGGAGCACTCTCCTGCAGTTAATCTTGGGAAGAAGGAGAAATCCTGGTCTTGCTTCTGCAGGTTGCAGAGGTCTCTCTTGTCTTCGGGGTGGGTTTTGTCAGTTCATGAGCGTGCCTGCCAGCTGGTGCTGGCACAGTTTTAGCCCAGGACATTAGCAAGTCCCCCCTGGTGAAGAGGAGGGGTCAGTAGGCAGCTATTCAGCTCTGACAGGGTGCCCGTGTCATCGACACTGAGGGATGGAGCATCTATTGTGGCCTGTGTGATGTGAAGAAACCCCCCAGTATTTTCTGTAATTAGTTGCCGATAAATCAACTTCTAGAAGCCACACATGAAAGACTATCTCAGTAGCATGTCGTTATAAGCTGTATTTTGTTATGTCTGGAGAAACTTTCCCCATACTTTGGGCACTCTGTCCCATGGTTTGTCCTCGGTCATCAGCCTGGACACACATCGTTTCTCCTGCAGGCCTTGGGCTGCCCTGGCACAAATAAGTTTGTCAGGAAAGAGGGGATTACACTGTCCTGGGCTGGATTTTTTTTCCCTGCTGCTTGTCTGTCTAATCTTGCTGTGGAGTCACTGATGTAAGAGGAATGAGCTCGGACTGGAGTGGGCAGTGGATGCGTCTGCGATGGAATAACGATTTATTCCGTAAACACGGAGCGCTGATGGATCCCTGAGCTCTGACTCAGCCCCAGCCTGGGAAACCCAAGCCTTTCCCCTTGCCTCTGCCTGCCTGCCCCTTCTTTCCCTTCAGCTTTCACCAAACACAGCCGGGGAGTTCATCTCTGATCCTTATCTAGGACTGCCACTGAACTTGTCAGTAAACACAAAGGGCTTTTGTTTCAAAGAGTTAATGCAGCTGGTTTGCTTAATTATTCAAAGGAAAGGGATGAGCTAGGTAGGGAGCCACAGAGTGACCAACATTTCTAAAGAATAATTTAACTTGTTGTAAGTTTTCTAAATGGGAACAAATCTGAATGGAGAATTGGTATCGGCAGTCGCGAAGATTTTTTTTTTTTTTTGGATTTTGGGAGCTCTTAGTCATTTTTGTCTGAATCCAGGTTCACAGCTGAGTCATTCCTTCTGCTCTTCTTCCCCTGGTGATTTTTCCATGCTGTTTCATTTTTCCCAGATAGATATTACTGGAGTAAAGCTATGCTAACCACACTGCAAGCAGTGAAAACTCCGTGTAATTTCTTCGGGAAGCGGAGAACGTCCTCCGTGTGTGTTTCTGGGATATGTGTCCTGATCACATGGAGGTCTGTACAGTGGGGAAGTGCATCAGGATAAAGTGTGGGAGAGGCAGATGTCATCAATATCACTGGATTTACTTCCAGCTCTGGCTAAAGAGGAAATGATGAGTAAATAGGTTGCAATCTTCACCCTGGTGCTCAGTTTGGCAGTGCAGAAGGTTGAAGAGGAGCTGAGGGAACCAATGTCAGGAGCTGCTCTTGCACCCTTTGTATTTTCACCTTGTTTGGGACTGGCACAGCATGGGATGGCTTGAGAGAGACAGAGCAAAATGCATTTCAGAAGAGGAAAGTGGCCCCCATATAATGAAGAGTTCAACTGAAATAAGTGTGGAGAAAAAAATTATTTCTTTGCATGCCAGATTTCTTGCCACTTTCAAGCTAATCCTTTCAGTTCACTTCAATACAGTCACTGAAGTAGCTTAGAAAAAGAGAGAAAAAGATCTTTGATATGCTAGATCAACCGAAGTTTAAAAAGTCTCTCTTTGTATATGCCATTTATAATGCAAATCTCAAGTTGGCATTTTAGTTTCACTTACTGCCGTTACTGAAGTACCTTGGAATACAAAGGCTGGAGATGGAGGGAGTTCCCAAATGACAGAGTGCGTTTAATAGTTCAATAATAAATGGAAAAAAAATTACGTTTCCTCATTTCTGCAAATGCCTTCTGCCTCCGTAGCGTGTGAGGCACAGGGAAAAAGAGAATCTTGCTGTATAGGGGATGAAGTTATTGGTCTGAGTCTTCTGGGAATTTGAATTCAGCCTTGGGAGATCATCCCCAAAAGGATTTGACACAGGCTGGGGTATGCCTTTCCTCCTACCAGGAAAAAAAATAAGTGTTCTGTTTGCTTAGGCAGTGAGCAACTGGTTAAGTTTTCTTTTGGAAAGAAGCCTAATTTCTAAGAGTTGCCTTCCCAAATATATAACCTGATTTCTTTCCCCTGTGTTCCCAACATTTAAGCACTGATTAAATGTCACCAAAGATAATAGGAGAAATGCTCATGACGGCCAGGCTATTTTAAAATAGCATGGGCATGCTTAAAGCAATAAGTAATTTTGCCTCTGCTACACAGTGTGTTTAATGAATATTTAAATTAAACTGTAGACAACTTTGAGCAGGCTGGATCTGGAAATGAGTTATCTTTCTAATTGGGGATATTTTGGGATTTGCCCTGCCGAATTTCACACAGCCACTCTGCAGAAGGTGACTCTTAAATGGGG
Organism: Vidua macroura; assembly: GCF_024509145.1. Lineage (NCBI taxonomy): Eukaryota > Metazoa > Chordata > Aves > Passeriformes > Viduidae > Vidua > Vidua macroura. Next base: position 37,410,268 of record NC_071577.1, read on the forward strand.
TGACTGTGGGCTCCTGTCACTCCTCAGAACGGGGATCTTGAGATTATCCTGTCTGACTTCTGAATCCTTGTATTTTGCTATTCTAGGGACGGTGGAGGAACTTGGTCTGTAGTGCATAACCCAGCCTTGTGCTCTGTTTCCAAACCAGAATTAGTCTTCCTTTTCACTCCCTGCTTGGTGCCAATGTGCCTTTGTCTCCACTGAGAAATCACTATAACATCAGAGCTGAAGCTTTTCAGGGTATTTTCTGGGAGTCAAAGTGTCAAGATTATATGTTTATTTATTAATTTTACCCCACTGTGGTTTTTTTCTTTCTTTTTTTCTTTTTTTTTGTAACTGCAAATGCCACTTAAACCTCTGCTATAGCTTGTGCTGCACTGTATCCACCAGAAGTGCCAGTCTGATTTTGAGGGGTTTGGAAATGTTTTGTTGAATCTTGAAAATTATGAGTGGGGGAAAAAAAAAGTGTCTAACTAAGCTGTTACTGATTATCTGAGTGCAATGTACATATTAAGGGCCTGATCTAAAGACCACTGGGGTCAATTGACTGAAGTGGACTTTGAATCAAGTCCCACGAGCGTTCAGTGAATGCTGTGGTGGAGGGTTCTGGAGATGAGCACAGCACACTTTCCTCTCCAATAAGCCTGAAATACTCCAGTTGAAATTCTAAAGTGGAGTTGGTTTTCTGGCTTGTATTGAAAAGCCCTAAAAATATTGCATACAGAGTGTTTTTAATATGTAATGCGAGAAATATTCAGCTGGGAGCACAGATTATTTGTAGCATCACAAGAATGTGGCTTTCCAGGTGTAGGAATGGGTGTTTTAGAGTGTTTTTTTTTTTTTTTCTTTTTGGACAAAAGGGTGTTTCATCAAACTTTCTGCTCTTCAAAATCCTATGATCTAAGTCCTTTAGATTACATGTTTTCCCACACAGCAGTGATTCTATTGCCTTTTTCAGGCTGCTACGGAAAAACTTGAGGGAAAAATATAAATAAAATATGCCCAAGCATGCAAGTCAATGATCTGTGTGTTAAGCCTATTGGCACATACAGGACAATTTCATTGCATGACCTACTGGTTAAAAACATCAAAAATATAAGTCAAGTCATTTGAAGAACTGCTGTTTAGTGAGTTAGAATGAATGAAGTCTTTATTGAGTACATGCTTCCAGATCCATCACTGGTTCTGTTCTAGTCATGCCCTATCCTTGTCTTATATGCCCCAGGCAGTCTTTTTGAGGCCACTTGACCTGCCAGTCATATTTCAGAAACTACTGATACGGTTCCTGATTCAGTTTAGATTCCAAACAGGCTAGCTGAGGATTACAGACTAATGACCCATCAGATGCTAAAGGCAAAGGCTTAAAGTGCTCTAGTGAATTAAGCCTCAACATTGTCTGAAGGGAAGAATTTATTATGTCATTAAACTTGATTCAATAAGTTTCATTTCTTTAGATGCGTTGCGCTAAGCAAGAAGTCAGGAATTAGTGGGAGGGAGAGATACCATTTTGATTCTCTTCAGGTAAAGCATTGATGTTCAAGTAGAGCAGCAAGGGATGCCATTTCATAGAATTTTGGCTGTATTGCTAAAAACAATAGGTTGAGAAAACACTTCATAGCTGATTAACTAACCATGGACTCCTCAAACTGGGTTCACTTGAATATATGCTTCACTTGGTAAATACACAGCAAAGTGAGGCTTGCCTGATTTGATGAGACCCTTGGTGATGTTTCGGGGGCTTTCCATCAAATATCAAAGCCGCAGTGGTGTAAAGATATTAGTAGCAAGTTATAGATGGCACTGGGATTTAATGCAAAACTTAATACGAGCACATAATGTGATGAGCCAAATGGGGATTGCAGCCTGCCTCGGAAGACTATGGCAGTGATCTGAAGGAAAAAGCCTGCAAAATGCAGAGATCACTTTAAAACATAAAAAACCCCACCAAATTATAAAAAAATAAACATTTGGTGTTTTATCTATCTACATATGTCTCCTAGTTGTGTTACAGCAACAGAAAAAAAAAAAAAGTGTTTATAAATAATAACAAAGATTCTTCAGGAAAATGTTAGGATTTTTTTGTAGCTTTGTCACTCATCTCTCCCAGTATCTGATGGAGTTCATTCGAGTCCTTCAAGATGTTTTTATGTTGTAGAGGTGGTCACACAATAAGGAGAGAAGTGAAAAGCTAGAGAACACGATTTTACTGGCATTCTTTTATATAAGACAGTAAGATGGTAAGAGTGTATATTTTTGAGTTTTAAAATTAATTTAAATGTGGTCAGATTATAACTTTAATAAATTATGGACCTTATTACAAATGTTAAGTTGCACTGAAATATTTTGAACCGTATATATTTATATGACAGCAGGTCTGGGATTAGGATTTTTTTTTATTAGATGATTTTAATCACTTTAATACAATTCATAATCAAAGGGAATATTTAATATTCTGGTCTTAAAATTAAAATTGACCTAATGGGCTGATTGTCTCATTCTTTAATGGAGACTGTTCTTTCCCTAAAATGCAATAGCTTTTCCTTGGGAGCTAAAGAAGTGGTAAAGGTCACTGTGATTTATGTTCATACACAGCTCTACTTTTTTCCTTTTCTCTAACACACTGGAAAGGCAAAATTCACTGCTGTGTTAAAACTACTTTCCACTGTGTTCTGAATGATTAAGCCCTGCAGATATGTCTGTATATACACACTTATGAATTCATATTTATCTTTAGGCTTCTAATGAAAAACATATATAATTTAACTGACCACTGCAAGATCTTCATCTATAGGATGGGCTTCTGAAGAAAAAAAACCTGGGAAATTCATACAACTCCAGGAGATTGAGCAAAACATCCAAAGTGTTTTTCAGCTTTTCCTGCTGTTAGAACATTCTTAATTAGTGTGATAGTACTAAGTAGGTGGCCCACAAGCTGTCTCAGACCAGTATGAAAACCAGCTTTACCTAGTTTGTGGTGGGTTTTGGTTTTGTGAGCATGTTTTGGACAGAAAGTTCTGCTGGGAATCAAGGAAAAGGATGTGTTTAGGTCATACCAGCCCAGCGTGCATCAGCGCAAGAACTTTTAAAACTTTGTGTTGGAGCTGGAATGGGCACTTAATTGCCTAAAGTTAGTGAAAAATTTTTGGAGGGCTTTGCTTAGTGGTTGTAGAACAAATGTTGGAGTCTTGGAAGCTGCTGTGTAGTGGTGTTGGAGTGAGCTTTTCTACCATCCCTTGTGGTGGCATTTTTGTTCTGGGCACAAAGTGATGTCACCTGCAGTGCTCTGCGTGGGCACCCTCAGCCTTGGTCGTCTTGTCCTTCTCCACTGAAAATGTCAGGAAGATCTCAACTGGCAGTTTGAAAATTAAACAGATTTCAGTATTGTGCTGAAAAGGCAAAATATGCTGGTTAAATATGAAAGGGTGTATATTTATCTTCAGGCGTCAGCTGTGGCATCTTGTGCTGGTTGTAAGAAAATGTTACCCCCAGCTGGTGCAGGAGGACCCGTTTCTCAGCATATTCTCCCCATTCTGCTGCTACCAGTATGTGTAAAACCAGCTTGCTGGAGTCTGAATCACAGAAATTTTGAATTTATGGGACCTCCCAGATACCCATGGTGTCGCTCCTTTTAAGCAGTTCCCCCAGGAAGAAGGAGAGGAGAGGGATGCAGAATGAGAGAGGGGAATGTGGAGCCACAGGTGGCCTCAGCATGTGCTCCTTCTCCTTTTGTGATCCAAAAATCTTGACCAGTCCTATAGCTGGCATGGGGAAGGCTGTAAAAGCATTAGAAACTGCCCCTCTCACCCCCAGAAATCTCTGTATCTGAAAACATCCATTTCCCCCCCCCTTTTTTTTTTTTTTTTTTGGCCTTGATTCTGTATATAAAAATGGGGACATGAATCCCAGGAGATCAAACCCCTTGTCTGATGAGTGGCTCCATGAAGCCTCGACACAATCTCCATCAGTTTTCTCAAACTATGTAACAGGGACAGTATTTAACCAGTCCGTGGGGGTGTTAAGTGATTATTGCTTCTGTAGAACCGTGTTTTATTATCACCCCTGTGTCTGTTCCTGGCTGACCTGGGCATTGTGTCCTTGCCTGCTGTGTTGTGTGGCCAGAAAGTGTTGTCAGGTGGCTTCCTCTGTGGCGGACTTGGAAGCTGAGGTAGTAGAGTATTAGCAAACAAGATGTGCAGTAAGTGAGGTTTTTCACCAGGTTTTGGCTTCATGTGCCCCTTGACTGATCTTTTGTGGGGAGTAGATGCAATCTGAGGCTGCTGGAGAAGTAATAATCCAAAATACCAGATTTTTCTATGAATATTATATGGGTGGAGAAGAAAGCAGGGCAATACTGCCTGAAGGCCACCTCAAAGCCTTCTTTTTCTCTTCTAAACCTCTCCCATTTCAAACTGCATTTAGAAATTTTAACCCAGACTTGAAATTTTTCACAGCATTGCAAATACTCATTCATTTCTCTTCTTTGACTGCTAAACATGTGTCCTGCAAAAGAAATATGCTGAAGGGGAAGGAGAAAATTTCTTTCCAGTTTAATGCTGTCATCACTCTGTAGCTCAGACTCTGTTGTGCTATGAAAACAGAGAGTATCAAGATTTCTGCTAACGAATATGAATTTGACTTCTGCATGGAAGTGATGTTGTTCTTTATGGTGTTTCTTCAGCCTGTTCTGAAGATACTGTTCCAAAAATAACTTCAGGTTTAGAGTGCTTTGAACATGATAGCTTTCAGGAAAGGAGATGAGATTCAAGTTCTCCCATTTTATAGAAGGTGAAATTGAAGCATGAGGAGCAACAGCTGCCCAATTTTTTTTTTCCTTTATATTATCTGATAACAGAAAATGGTGTACCTTTGGAAATTAAACTTAAATGCTGTTTGTATAGGAGAAAATATGGATTTACTTGGTCTCCTGCTTAAAATAGTTTCCCCCTGTTTTTTTTTTTAATTACTGCTTCAAATTTGTGAATTTATATTTTTATAGCTATATGATTGCTGTGTATTGTACTTGGCACTTGTCTGGTAGAGTTTGTGTGTTGTAGTTTCTATGGTTTACTGCAGTTCTTGTTTCTGATTTTTTTTTTTTTTACAATGTCTTTAGATACCTAATTAAAACCTATGTAGCTTTACCAAGTTGGACAGTTGGTTTAAAGGGAAAGAGGGGGGAAAAACCCACCAAAACATTAGTCTGTGCCAGGTGTAGTTTATAGGATTATCATTGGGTCTTAACACTGGGAGGAAAGTTAACCACAAAGACAACAAGGTACAGTGACAAAATGTGTTGCTCCTTTTTTGCAGTGGATGACTTTAATTTCCAGAAGGGAGTCTCAGTTACCTATTTCAGAATGCTTCACTTGGCCCCAGGTATTTCAGGTAGATTAATAGCCTGATGTAACATGCCCAGTGTGAAATCAGTGATGCGGCGGCGTTACCTTGGATGCCACAGGTACAAGGTACAAACTTCATATTCCTGTTTTCCTCTTGTCTGCATTCCATCTTCCACCTTTTGGTAAATTTTAAACACACGTTGCAGCTCGAGCAAGGTTATGATTGGGTTTTCTTGCAAAAATTAGTGCAAACCAGTCACTGACAAGGGGAACAGATCCTTATTTTCAAGACTAGGATGAAGAGTCAAGGAGCTCTTAACTGTTCAAAGAATTTTTCTCCTGGTTTTTTTAATTAAAATATCCACGAATCAGACACAAAGCTGGAGTATGACATGCATTCTGTTTATCTACACATAGATCTTAAATATTTTTGCCTCTCCTCTTGCCTTTGTCTGCTTCTTGGCACATGCTTCCCCATGGATGGTGATGAAGAAAGGTATCTGACTGATGGATAATTCTGTGAGCATAACATCCTCGGAGCAAAGGAGTGTCTGGAAGTTTCTAGATATGGCCTTCCAGCCACAGGCTGGTTTGGTGTCCACCTTATAGATGTAAGACTATGAAATTTGAATCTAAGAGTATGTTTGGACCTGAGCCTGCATGATCCTTGCTCAGGGGATGTTATGGCCTGAGGGTGTTGCTCTCAGAGAATGCTGTGGAGTGGTGAAGGTGGCTTCACCATACAGGGAAATTAAGGGGTGGAGGGACTTGCATTTTTAGGTGGATTTGGGTAGATGTATAGTTTGATAATTTAGGTTGGCAACCAAAACCCTTGCATAAAATCTGACCCTCCAAAGGACCTGAGTGGCTTCAGCTGGCACGTGGAGCTGCCAACAGGGCGGTCAGTTTGTCTGACCCTGGGCTGGCCAGCTCACTTTCTCTGGCTGTCCCCTCTCTCTCCCCCTTGCCCCTCTGGGCAGCAGCTCAACACTGGAAATCACTTTAGAAAGTAACACTCCTAGAAGGATATTTCCATTTAAGTTCATGAGATCAAATGCTGGTTTTGATTACAAAAGAGCAAACCTATTGCCCTCCACGGGGTTGTGTTGATGTAATACAGCCATAAAAGAGCACAATTTGTTTAGCCTAGCAACAACGAAGACTAAGAGGGGTCATGATTGCTCTGTGCTTAAAAAAAAGGGGGATGTAAACACCAAGAAGGGTTGAGTGGTCTCAGTTAAATGACAATATTGGCGTGAGAACAAACGAATATTCAAGAGCCATAAATAAAATCAGCCCCATGTTAAGACTTCCAAGTTATCTCAGTTCTGGCAAAAACTTCCCATAGAAGTTATGGGGTTAAAGTTAGCAGGTTTTAAGATGAAGCTAAGTAGTTTATGAACTGTATTCATTCAGCATTATATGATGAGCTTCCCTGGGTTAGCAAAGGACAAAGATCTAACCCAGAACTGAGCAAGATTTCCTGTGTTTCTATAAGCAAAATTCAGCCAATCTGGCCTGTAGTACTTCCACTTCAGAAGATGTGTTTATGTCAGCCCCTTCTGCTGAGCATGACTGAGGATGTCCATCCTGCATTTCCCAAACAAGGTGGTGGATTTGCTTTCTTCAAAGCCTGTCATCTTTCTTGGGTATAGGTGTGCTGTATTTCATGAACTGAAATAATTTAAGCTTTGCCCCTTTCTCTTGAGAGGCAGATGGGTTATCCTGACATCTCCCTTTGGCAGGGCTGCCAAACTCTGGCTGGGGTTAGGAAGTCACTGCTCCCTGTGAGTGGTGGGAGTGACCCCCAGGGTCGTCCATGTGGGGCTGGGGCACCACATCCACATTTGTGCCCTGTTGGGGACCTGGGAATAGATTACAGACAATTTCAACTTTAAATTTCCTTGCTCTCTTGGGGGTGAAATATAAGCCTTGCCCTCGCTCTAACACATCCTTTGTGGTTTAATTTAAATGGTGATTTTTACCGTGACATGTGATGTTCATCTGCTAACCCTTTCCCCAATATGTTCAATTTAAAGAAGCATCAAATCTTGGAATGTGCCTCTATCTATAGACAGAGAACCGTGCTATGAGGTAGTTTACCTACTTAGGTTGGTACCTAGAAGCTTGTAAACAAATTCATAAATTTGTCATGATGATTATAGTGTTGGCAAACACAATGGTTGATCATATTATAAATGTTTATCAACACCCGCACTCACCCACCTGCTAAGAGGTGCTACGCTTTAATGAAATTGTTTGAATATCAAGGCTGGTTGCTAAGATACAATGTTCTTGTTACCAGGGATGTGATGCTTACAGATTTCTGTTATCAAATAATGATTAGAGATGTGCTAACCTCAAGGTGCTCGGTGCAGTGGAAGGCTTACTGAGCCACAAATTAGTAAACTGTCTGCCTGAGCAGACACTTACAGAAGGAGCACATGTGCATCAAACTTACCGAGCTGACATTTTTAAAGAAGACAAGATCTGGCAGTGTAAATGTTCCTATAGATGATGAAAGACTGTCATAGGAAATGTTTACATGATCTGTTGCCTAGCACAATGTCTTCGTGCCATTTTCCCTCCCGACGCAGAACGGTGTTGAAATCACCAAGTCAAATAACTGCTTTGCTCTTGCTCGCTAAAATGTCTCTTGCCACTCACCTCTTGAAATTACACATTCATAAATTTCTATTTTCTAAGGGCCACACAAAGATGGAAACAAAGAGGTGTAAGAAAATGGCCAGCACATGGGTCTGCTGGATAAAAGATGGCATTTTGGGAACTGTGGTGGATCCAAGCTTGAAAGTTTTGCTGTTAAAACCACAGCTAGATGTTAAAGAAGACAAACATCAAATATTGATGATGTTTTCTTTTTAATGTAGGTGCTCTGGGGGCTCTGATTTGCTAATGCGCTTTGTAATAAGGTATAAATATTATACTTAATTTTATTCTTTTACCAAATGATTTTCAGTCTTATTAATCATCAAAGAAAATAATGAACAGCACAATATAGGTGATCAAAAGGATTTTGCTGGCACTGCTGCAGTGCTAAGTAACCTTTAAGTGTAATTGTTGATCTCATTATTGAATTAGGGTTCAAGGTGTGTTTGCAGTCTCTTCATTAGCATGAATTTGAGTTTAAAGCCAGTTCAGCTGAAATTATCTCGATTGTAAGCAGGGATCATGCTTGCTTGTGAGACTCAGTGTATTTTTACATCAGCAGTAATTGTTTGTTTCAGTGCAAAGGCTGCTCCTGTAAGAATCCTTTTGTAGCTACTCACAAGACACTCCTATTGCTATAAGTAAAAATCTGTTGGCAATTAAATCCAATTCAGTGCAGTTCTAGCAGATAAGTAGACAACTTTAAAAATACAGAATTGCAAAATAAAAAAAAAAAATCAGCAATAACTTACTACGGTTATAATTCATGATATTAAGCTTTACCCTTTGGATGTAAAATTCCCACTTTATAAAATGATACAAGACTGCATCCTACAACAGGCTCTTAACATAACCCATGTTCTACCTACGCTGTGTGGGCTGTTCAGACAAATAATCGCCTTCAGCAGATGCCTTTGTCATAATGAGTGTGATAGTTTAATATTTATGGAAGAACTGCTGATTTTCAATGCCTGCTTTAAAATCCCAAGAATAATTTCTCCAGCTCTAAGGGCTGCATGGAGATGAAATGTGGTGCAGAGTGAATGGGATACAGAAACCTCTCGATGCCACTTCCAAGGGATGGGAGTGGGTCTCCAGCAGGGAATAACCTGCACTGTGGTTCTCTCTCCTCCTGCCCTCCCAGTTTTGCATAGGTAGAAGCAGTAGGGCTGGTAAAAGAGCCTCATCACTCTCAGTTAGGTAAAGTTGATGAAGTGATGCAAAATTACTAATTTCTGTTGCTTAAGCTGAGGTGGGAGAACCTGAAATCTGGCCTCTATGGGAATGGATTTGCACCGTGGCTTGTGTTCACCTCCTGAGACAGCTGATCCCCTTTGCCTGCTCTCCCACCTGTTCCCCTGCTGGTTTTCACTGAGCTTTGGACCTGCATTGAATTTTATGGCTCTGCTATAATATTTCTGACATTTGTACTTTTGTTATCGCATATATTGGCTATTAAAACATAAAATATTCTCTAAAACCAAGTCCTAAACCTTCCCTTCCTTTCACCACTAGTTATCAGCAAGCTGGGACTGTAGCTGTGGCCACCATGGAAATGGAGATATAGTGAAATGCCTTAAAATAACACCAAAACACAGATGCTCACCTGGCCCTTTATGAAAATATAGATACTTTTATCTGCTGCAGCTGCCTGTGAAGTGGGGGAAAAGTTGCCTTTTTTTTTTTTCCTTAGGTTTGTTGTAATGAATGATTTACATGGCATTAGATTATGTTGGGATATACTGTGTCAGGTGGCATGACCTGATATAACCCAACTTAATGCAACACATATGTTTAGATTGTATTACATGTGAAGAAAAATTCCCTGAGAAGCTGTCAGGAGCAGGTGATTCCTGCAAATGGAAAATATTTGCACAGTGATATTTTATACGAGTCAGAATTGAAAGGTGTGTAATACTTCAGCATGGATTTAGGAGCCTTAGCCTTGCTGACTTTGCTGGGACTAAAACTTTTTTATATGCCACTGTTGCCTTTGGAAATATGATTTAACAGCTGAAGCTGAGATGGAAATTTTGCAAAATCCTGCTTTCGTTAGAGCTGATGGAGTTGCAGTTTTGTAAGAGACTGCAAGTGAGATCCAAATCAATTGACTCGCAGCTAGCAATAAAGCAGGATGTAAGGAATTCACACGAGTGAGTCTGGATTATTATTTTCCTTTTAAAATATTGCGTGCTTGATCGCTTCCCCTTTTGGAAATCAACTTGATAGGAATGTGGGCCGAAGTGCAAGGTTTACATTTCACTCCGACATGACTATGTCGAGGTACCCAGCTCTAAATTTGGCAGCTCATATGGATTTTTTTTCCTTTTTTTTTTCCTTTTTTTTTTATTTTGTGTCAGAAATAGGAGCCTAAATTTAGGCTGCGAAGTTCATTTAAGAGTCTAAATATAAACGTTCTGCTTTTCAAAAGTGCTGAGCACCCTGCAGCTCCCTCAGGCTCCATTGAGACTTTGCCTCGGTGTAGGATGCTGCTCCCAAATGCCCCCCATTCCAGGGGGTGAGGCTCCTGGGTGTGTCCATTCTATGTTTGCACAGCACAAAATGTGTGTTTGCAGTGCCTGAGACTCAAAAAGTCAGAGAAATGCCTGTGTGACCCTAATTGTATACACATGGAATGGCCTTCTGTGTATGCATTGTGACAGGGTAGATGTTTGGGAGTGTGATGTGAGCGAGGCAGGGGTTACAGCCAGACAGATGTTTCTGTGAGGACAGAGAAACAAAAAGTCTGTGGTTTGAGAAGCCAAACATCGACACTCCAAGCTTTTTCATGTGGGCTCTTCTGTGGACAAGCTGAGCTTAAAACCAAAGCATTATCACACTTCCCTTGCAGGGTGTTTTTTACCTGTAGACTGGTTGCTGTTGCTTCTATGCTGGGGATACTCCTGCTTCTACTCTGCGCAAAGCCTTTTCCATCCTGTCTGGTACTCAGTATTTTACCTCATCTTGATCATATTTTCTTCTACCTTTACCTGTTTTAGCAGACTTGTAGTTTCCTTTTATCCAGCTTTCCCCTTAATCCCACTCTTACTTAATTTCTGTATGAAAAGCACTGATAGTTTAAATTTGTGTTTGCTCTGTGTACCCAGCCCTAAATCCAGGAGCAGTATTTGCAGGTGATAAATTCTTTTACTCCTATAGCCCTAAGCTCAGCAAAAAACTCTCCCATGCTGTGTAAATGGCTGTAGAAAACCCTGAGAAGGGGTAAGTTTAGCTTGTGAGAAAATACATTTCAACTTTTAAAAGTTAAAAAAAAAGTTAAAAATCTGTCACAAACTTGAGGTGTAAATAAGAACAATCTGAGATATAAATAAGAACAACCTGGCCAAAGGGAAATGGGTGATCCTGCACAAGAGCTACCCCCATTTCTGCTGAATCCCAAGTTCCTACTTGGAATAGTGGTAGGATCTTTGGCAAGCATAAGCCTTGCTGTTATTCTGGGCAAGGCAATGCATTTCCTTTCCCCAGCCCTCATCAAAGAAATGCCTCAACTTTTTTGAGCTGAAGTGTCTCCAAAGCATCTGTCTCTCAAACAGATACCTGGCATAGCACTGCCAGCTCAAACAGTTAAAATTGGCTAGACAAAAAGTGACTGAAATCCGTGTCTATTAGTAAGAGGAGTTTTCAGGCAAATGGTTATATGTGTTGCTGCCACTGCCAATAACGCCGATATTTATTTTTGTATTATGCACAAACCTTTAAACAGGATCATCCTCGTTGCAACACATCATCAGGGGCTACTCTGCACTGAGCATATGGCAGGGCTGGAGCTTGGAGAAGTGGGTAGTAGCTGGTAAATGCTGACAGCTGAGAACAGACCATTGTCACTACGCTGAGTGTGTTTGCAGTCAGGGTGCAGAGGCAGCAGTTACCTGCTTTTGAAGGCTCCAGCTTCTCCAGAAAAGATGGGAGCAGATGTCAGGAGCCTCGGATTTGGATCCGATAAGGACTTGGATCAAAATATCAAACAAAAATATTTTAGGGAAAGTTTCTGGGAGGAAGTGAGCTATATGGGGAGCATGGCTTGCCAGGCTTTTTAAAAATAAAACGTTCTCACTCTGTGTTTAGCTCTCCCACAGTTTGAAACACTTGCGGTGATCGAGCCTAGCAGCCCTTGTCAGTCTACAGTACATCATCCCCCTTCGGTTGGCTGGGAACATCTCTCCTGTAAGGGCAAAATAAAGCTGCTCATTTTGCACACATGCTTTTAAAACTATAGGCAAGGAATACCTAAATATAAAACAAGGGCACCTTGGACTGAATGCTTTCTGACTGGGGCTGTTATCGCCCTTTCCCCTTGCAGTCACACATCTGCCTCTCCTGCCTCTCCTTACATGCACCTGTAGCTTGCTGACAGTCACAGAATGGTTGGAGTTAGAGGAGACCTTAAAAATCCTCAGGTTCCAGCCTCTGGCCCTGGGCAGGCACAGGGACAATGTGCCCCATGGCGTGTGTGAGCTGCTCAGGTTCACACCTCACTCGCTCCGTGCTCAGGAGCGCGTTCCCCCAGTTAAATACCAAACCACAGCTCCATATCTACAGAGGCAGCAGGAATCTGGTGCATGGGTGGATGAGAGAGGGGCCTGCTGCTGCCTTCACAGGCCAGTGCATTACCTTTAGTCCTTTGTTTGCAGGGGGGATACAGGATTTGGGGGTCAGCAACTGCTCTTAATTTCTTCTGCAAATCAGCAAATCACTTTGTGGTAATTGTGGTAGAGCAACCAGAAGAGAGAGATTTTTGGTGTCTTTTTAAAATTGCTGTTCACATGATACCTCAAAATATCTCTTGCTGGCTAACTTTCTGAACTGTTCTTTTTGTTGGCACTTTGAAAAAAGTAAAATTAATTAATTAAAAATAAACTTATTAGTAAGTGCCTCTAAACTGAGAAATGGACAGATTTTTCTAGTACTTTTTTGACTTGAAACTGCCTGGGTTGGGCAGACAGGATGCTTTTCAATGCATAGATTATGAAAAAGGAGATTAGCAGACCTTTGTCGAAGATCCATGAGTTATGTTAATCCATGAGTCTCTTTATGGTAATTACAAACTAAATCAAACGACACAACTGTTGAAATGTGCTGTAGAATTTTTTTGCCAATTAAAAATCAGAAACAGTAATGTTGATGTTCCTATGATAAGTCATAATATGTCAGTTTTGCAAAAGCATGCAAAGTTTGCTGTTTCATGGCAAGTTTTCTTTTGTTGCTTGGTAATGAATTGTAATGTAGCTGCTTCACATTTACCGTGAAGAGGTAACCATCAGCACTCAGTGGGCTGGGGGCCTTCTCAGGGGTGAAGAGAGTGCTGTTTTGGCTATAAATGTTGTGCTCAGCCTGCGAAGACATTATAGAAAGGTTTATTCACCAAAATAAAATGCAAAATCTACCTAGCTAATGTCCCTTCATATACCAATATTTGAACACCACTATGCAAATTAAGATGCAACGTGGCCCATTGAGGCAGGTCATTTCACTCTTTATAATACCATATAACACCCAAATATGGAAACATCTCAAGCAGCAGCCCCCATAAAATATTTTTTAGGGGTATGTTTTTATAGGGAACAACCGAGTTGGAGTGAGTGAGCATATTGCAGAGCATTGTTTTGTATACTAATTATCTACATCAATGGCTGCGCAGAGCGGCTCGGAGCGCTGTACCTGCTGTGCCGAACAACTCGCTCGTAGTCATGGAGTGTATGCTTCCTGTGGGCACCTGCCCGCTCTGTGCAGAGCCTCACGTTGAGTCATGTCACGTTGTGTCACATCACAGATGAGATGTGACCCGGTGTGACCTGACGCAGCGCCGGCACCGCCGTGGATCAAAACTCGGCGGAACCGCGCGGTTGTGTTCGTCAAGGGCAGCGAAATACAGGCTGGCTCCCCCTGAACCTGCAGGTTTACCCGTTAGCCTGGCTCTGTGCAGGTAGTTTGGCATATCTCCCTGGGATATAAATACAGGAATTTCCCTGCTTGTGCTTATTTATGGTACTTGTCATTTGGGAAACAGTAATCTTCCTGCTTTTTAATCTAAATTGAACAGCGGTGAGCACGCCAATAAAACACGTCATGACAAACAAAGGAAATTCTCCCTGTATTAATAATAAAATCTTTAAGATTTATCAGTCTCTCCCTTTTTCTTCCCTTTGTGTGATACAGTCTAAAGCAACTGCTACATTTATAGATGTCTGATAAAATTTTAATAGAAGAACCCATTACCTTTGATTCTGGAGTAAAGAGACTATATCAAAACCAGGAGTGTTGAACCTGAGCTAAATATAACTTGTTAACTTGGAGTAGCAGCCTGTGAGCTTTATAATGCTGATGGATTTACTTTACATTGTCACAAGCAGTGGGACAGCGAATTTTGTAGCAGGTGAGGTGCCATTAAAAAAGAGCAAAATATTTTCCAGCTACCGAGCACTGGGGTGTTGGTTGGACTCTTTTTTGGAGGCCTTTTCCAGCCTTAGGATTCTCTGTGGAGGCTGTGTGAGACACACCATTGGGGATAACTCCACAAAACTAAGATTTTGGGGTTTGCCTTCTTGATTATGGGGGGGCACTGTGGGCTAAACAATATTTGTGTTCTTAGCAGAGATGGGGTTTGCCATTTATTAAGATGAACTTTGAAACAAAATCTCAATACAAGGTTTAACAGCCAAATCCAGAATTACTTGAGGGGGAAAAAGTGCCAGTACCTTGTACCCCATAGGGGCTTTCAGGAGCTGTATGCTCTCCAACATCCAGCTCTGACTTCTGGATGCTCTGCTCACCTGGCATTTAAGCGCCTTCATAATCATCTTTTTAAGGGCAGACTTCAAATTTTATGGAAATGTTGAAATAAATTTTCACTTTAAAAATTTTATTTTATATACTTAGTGGTATTTTAGGCAATTTTTTTTTCTTAACACTTAAATCTTTAGCAGAATTTTTTAACACTTCTGACACATTACTAAATGAAAATTGATGATTTTAAATACACACACACACATATATATATATATGCATGCATATATATATATATGTGCCATAAAATATGACTTTTTCTGTATCATTTAGAGAAGAATCACTTTTTCCATGGGAGGAGCTGCAGTTCAGGACTGTTTTTAGCTGTGTAATTACTGCTGATTACTGATTAGTAGGTACAAAAGACCATTTTTAGGACTAGGAACTTGCACTGTCCCATTTCTCCTATAGTGTGTGAGATAAAAAAAAAAAAAAACAAACAGAACTATACTACTTGCTACCAATTTTTTTTTTTCCTGTTTGACTTGAAATGTGATATTTTCTGAGTGTTTTATTAGCAAAAAATCTAGATATTCCTCTGACAGGATGGAGTTTAAAGACTGGGTGAAAACATGAAGTCAAATGAGGGTCTTATCTGAATCCCTATCTCAGATGGGAGGGTTTATTACTGAGCTAATAGTGTTGTAACTAAAGTTGCACGATGCAGCAGGCTTCAGACAGAAGCTGATGACCTCTATTATGACACATCCACTTTAGAACCAGATGAAATGCAGTAAAATGTATTTAAAAATATTTCAGAAACATATGTAGCTACCAGAATCCGAAGTCCTAAATGCATATAGCCTATATTTCTCCACCAAAAGATGAAGCTGGTAAATACAGTAACATCCTTTCTCTCCTCAAGCTGAGCTGAATTTAAACTGTGAGCTTCATTTCCACAATTCAGTGTCCAATATGCAATCTGATCACACCTCCACTTTTGTGAGTTGTAGCCACGGCCTTAAATTAAATTACAAACCCTACATTGGACTGACATAAATCTGATTTTGGGCTGAACTTGAAGTGTTTGAAATACCAAATCACTACTCCCTGATCCCTAATGAGAAGTAATCAAAGAGTTTAACCAGCAGTACAAACACTTACACATCACTACAGATGTCGCCAAATTGACTCAAAGTACTCTTTTTCTCTATGAAAAAATTGTGTGCAAATATACCTTACTGACACAGGCTCTCCCAGCAGAATCACTAAAGAGGAGGGGAAAAAAGCTCTTCTGCTTTAATGCTCAAAAAAAGAATCCTAGTAATTTTTTTTTTCTCCCTTCCCTTCTAGAAATCTGTTTTTCACTTTTCTACCCTGTGCCACATAAATAATAAAATGCAATGAGGAATTACCTAACCTGCCTGGATGTGACATGGACAGTTGCTAACCTGGTGCCTCTGCCATGATCTGAACACCCATAAATTGGTTGGGGTCCCTTTCTCCTGTCTCTTTCCAAAAAAAGAAAAAAAAAAACCTGGCTTGGCAGCTCAGCTCCCCAAACAATCCCAATTTATTTGACTGTTGAATTTCCTTGTTGTCTCCTTGCATTTTCCACTGCAGTTAAAAATCTCAATGCATCGAGGCAATTATGATATTATACAGCCATGCATATGATGGTACTGACACTGAGTGAAAAAGAGAACTAAAAATCAATAGTGTTTGCATCCTTCTGAGGAGAAGCAGCACTAAAGCTTGCCCTGGTGGGAATGTGAAAAGGTACATCCTGAATTTTAGCCTTAAGGTGATGCAAAACAAGGGAAGCTGTCTTTTCTAATGAATTGAAGACCTTGCCTTCTGACCCTATGAAGTTTTTTCCTTTTCTTTTTTGGTTTTTTTTTTTTTTTCCCTCTCTGCCTTTTCAGGGGGGTGTAGATGTAAGTAAGAAAGCAGTTATTAATGTTACTCTAGGCAATTTATTATTAATAATTTTTTAAAATTCCTGAGCAAAGGGTGGATCATGCCAGCTGCTCTGGTAATTGTAGAGTGGGATTTAGGATACTTAAATGAGGCGACCAGACTTTAAGTCATTCTGTGACTGCTGGAGAAGTAATTTTACACCTGATATTTAAGATAATCTGTCTACATCATGCATGTCATCTTTCTCCAGTGTGTATTTTACTGCCTAGGAAAGCTCATGTTGCTGCCTGAGTGAAGTGCTGTGAGTTATGTTTTGTCTGATACACCCTTTTAGAATGTACAGTTATTGTATGAGGGGAAAGGGATGGTGGGTGACACGAGCAGCACTGCTGGTGCTGGCTGATGCTCTTAAGGTCTCCTGTAATAAATTGTGCTGGTAAAGCTGCACCTGATGCCAAAAAACAGGCCATGCAAACCGAATAGATGATCCCAGGAAGGAATTCTTCCCTGGCAGGGTGATGAGACCCTGGAGAAGCTGTTGATTCTCCATTCCTGGAAATATTCAATGCTAGGTTGGACAGGGCTTGGAGCAATCTGGTCTGGTGGAAGGCGTCCCTGCCCATCACAAGGGGTGGAATTGAGTGACTTTTAAGGTCCCTTCCACCCAAACCATTCTGTGCTCCTGTTTGTAAGCATTCCATGAATGCAATATGCATCTAAGGGAGCTTCTAATAACTTTTGAAGTAAAGATGATCGTGGTGATTATTTTATATTATTTTCCATGTAAGGACATAAACTGCCATCTATAAAAAAACATCCATAAAGAATCAGGTCAGTGCATGCAAGATGTTAAATGTGGACTTGGTGTCTTGCTGCAGTGTCTTCCACAAATGAGCAATGCTCGGACCATCATTTTTATCAAAGAGATTTATTTTTGTCTCTGCTGTTAAGTAGAAAGTTGCATCAGAATTTACATGATAAATCAGGAATTTTATTCCTGTCTTTGTAGGAAAGATGAGGTGACACACACCTTGATGGTTGTTTTATATCTATATAGATATATATATATTCTCTTTGGCTACTTGACTGCAAGTTGTTAGAGAATCACTCTGGAATTATAGATCCTGTGATTCAGGAGTTAAATTTACACACTGAAGCCCAGTGAATCACAGGTTCTCCATGTGCACGTATCTTTCCTAATGCACTTGCAAAATCTGAGGTCATGAGGTTCCAAAGGAAAAGTTCAGAGATAAAAAGTTTCTGTTCCTTCTTTCTACGTGTCCTGGATGCTGCCATCCAACTTCCCTTGAAATAGACCTCATGGTCTTGTATTTTGGTGTGGCTGCTTCGTAATGACCTTGTTTTTGCAGAGGGTCAGGACATGTGACTTGCAGGATGTCCGCAGGGCAGAGGAGATGTGCAGAGCTCTCTGCTGCACTGGGGGAGTTGTGGAAACATGTTCCCTGCTAAGGTGTCAAACCCCAGGACAGGGCTTCCAGATCCTTTCAGCATCATCTTTCTGAGGACTTCTCACAAGGGTCATATTAGGTTCTTGAGGATAAATAGATGTCTGAAAATACGGGTACACACCAGGTGGAATTTTTGAGATTTCACAGGTTTTGGCTGTAGAAAAACACCTGATCTTAAGTGTCTGTCTGGGATTTACCCCTTGGAACCCAAAACCTGGATCTGGGTTCTACATCCTACTGCCACCTAACTTTTGGGTAGACTTTAAACGCCTTAGATACAAAGTGTGTGTTGATAAACTCCAAGTGCTTCTGAGAACTCCAGAATTGCTCAAGCAGAGCTTCCCCTGCCTCCCTCCATCGTGTCAGCCTGGCTGGACTTCTCAGAAACCATGACTAGGGTGAAGGAGAGCAGATGGAGGAGTGGAGGGAGGTTCAACCCCTTCCTTCTGAAGCCCTTCCCTGTCTGCTCTGGCTGCTCCATGGGGAAGGACGTGCCTGTAAACACGTAGGTTTGGAAAACCTTGTGAGAGCACAGCTTCCAGAAAGAAGGAAAACCTATTTCTGCCCCAAATGATGCTTTATTTGAATATTTGTAGGAACCCACGTGGGGTCCTTAGTGCATGTTGAGCAGAGACAGCAGCACTTGAGGCACCAACTCCTGTTTCTCCATTGGGAAGCAGCTGCTATTATCCTTTATAAAACAAAGTGTCTGATGTGTTTGCAAACAGAATTTGTGAGGACATAAAAGTGAGATCTGTCTGATGTCAGCTTTCACAATTGCAGCTCTTGGTGTCGTCTGACCTCCTGAAGACCCAGTTTTTTCCACACATTTCCTCTTATTTACAGTAGTGTGCTGACACTTAGGTGGGGATGGAGACCTAGGGAAAGGAAATGGAGGTTACACTGACCAAAAAAGTCATAAGAAATTTGGCTCCTTAGGTTTAAGCTTTTCCTGGTGACATTTTTGGTCTTTTCCCTGCAACTCTTCCTTTGTTAAGATGAAGTGAGAAGGCCTCAAATGACAAGAAAATTAGGGAATGAGGAATTGCAGGAATATGAGGCAGTCAAGTTCATGTCACATTCTTTCTTTGGATTCCTGTGGAAGTATAACCTCACGTGAATGTGAAATAAATTTGGTAGCTCTGGACAAGTCTCCCTTGCAGAACAATCCCACATCACAAAGTGCTTGGCTACTGCTAATTTTTTAGTGAGAGGTGAAAGAATAAAGAGCATTTTCATAGAGCCTAATGAGGATAAAAAGTAGGGAATTTTTTGCTGTTATAGTCTGCTCTGGGCACACATAGGGATATTTTTTTATCTTTAGTGTTCAAGGTAAGTTTCTTGATTAACAAGGAAACTCAATTTAGGAGAGCTGGGGGGAGGAAGAGAAGAGATGAAAATGAGGAAGTTCTTAGTACAGTACCAGAGGGGGGAAAAAAAAGTATTAACGATAATTGAAACTCACCTCCGCGAGGGCAATGAATCATCAGAAACAGCCTGTGGAAAACAAGGTTGTGCAACCTTGACCAGTGTGTGTCACTGACTGGTGGAATTTTTAGAAAAGCAGCAGTTTGGGCTCATCGCTGTGGTTCGTGATTGCACACACCTGTTCGGCTCGGAGGTTTTGCAACCAAATTAAAAAAAAAAAAGGAAGCTGAACTTGCTGCTTCTCCTGAGCAGTGCAAAAAAGCAGAAAACCACAGCTGTTCTAGCTGTTAACAGATATCAGCAGAGCACCTCCTGTTACATAATTGAGGATAACGTTTTTGAAGCATATGGGCTGAAGGTATTGTAAACTCATTAAAGCTTGAGGTGGGAAACATTCTAGCACATTTCTAGGTTTGGTATCTTTAACAAATGTTTACAATTAGAGCTCCTATAGGCAATTTATTAAATAATAAATGAAGGGAAAACTTGAGGAAGAAGCAGAGAGTCAGGAATTTCTGTGCAGTGACACGTGAGTTGCAAGTGTAATTGTGCAAGATTGCTGCCTATTGATGTGATAACTGGTCACTTAGGGTGGCTTGAGATGCAAGATGCAGTTTTACTGTTTGCTATGTAATCTGAGAGAAACACAGTTTTCAGACACCCTGAAATTACTGGAGTTACTTCCTGCTGTTTGCCAACTTCCAGCATCTGACTAAGAAAAGCCTTGGAAAATCAGTTGGTTACAAAGTGGATCTTGACAGCCTCTATGGTTCTGTGGATCTGATCCTTAAGAGAAAGGAGGACAGAGATGGTTCTTGCTGTAATTGCACTTGCACTAACAGTGCACAGATGGTTTTGGCCCATTTCTGAATGCCCCTTTGTCAAGAAAAATTAAGTAATGTGACCACACTTGGAGGCTTAACACACTGACTTTAGTGAGTATGGGTGGTTAAGGGCTGGAGCAGCAACAGATTTTGGGGATGCAGCTGCTGGGAATGTGGTTTCTGATGTTCTGCAGCCATTCTTATTGGCTCAGGAGGCTCCACTGATTGTGAGCTTTGGCTCTCTGGGTATGGGTCAAATCCAAGTCGCATCAGTGAATGAATCTGGGCAGTGCAGCAGCCTAAAGATTGGGAAATACTCAGTCCATGAGCTTTTCTTACCAGTGAAGATCTACCAGCTAGAGCCAAAGAACATGATCTTGGTATCTGCAGGAGTGATGAAGTTTGCCAGGCCATAGCCACTTCTGGTATCATTTTTATTGCCCTAATGCAAAATCATAAGTGATTCAGCGTTTACAGGGAAGTAGATAACATCCTGCAATTTTCTGGGAATGTTGTCCCTTCATATGAGGCTGAAGGCCAAGTTTCATCTGTTCTCTGTCCTCACACACCTAGGGTGGTGCTACAGGGCCTTGGTACCATCTGGAGGAGAGAAGAAATGTGGCTAAGCCAACAGAGTGTCCTGTGATGGGTTAATGCAAATCCAAGTCTGTTACCCCATGCCCTACTCTCCTCCCATGACACCACACAGTGCTTACAATCCATTGTCCTGGTTTGCTTTCAATGGCAGAGGACATTTAGTTTGTTTCATCTGTATTTCATTTGGTTGGCATCAAAGTGACAAGAGGGCCACGGGCTGGCACAGTGCATGTTGTATGGAAAACATGCTCTTGATGATTTATTATGAAGGACCAAGATTTTCTTTTATGACTAAGGCTTGGCTTAAGGCTTGTCATGTTGCTGGCTGGCTGGAATTTTCCCACAGCATGAGACGTGAGGCTATCCTAAAAAATCACTATCAGGGCCTCTTAAATAAAACACATGCTTGTTAATGAACATCATGATGATCTTGCAGCTATAGCTGCAAAAATTGTAACTTAGCAGGCATAACAAAAAAAAAAAAAGAGACAAGTCTAGGATCTGACATCACCTCATAACTGATTCAAATATTGCTGGGCCTGGAATTTCATCCTTGTTGTTCTGAGGAATGTCAGAACAGGACCTGAGGTTGGTCCTAGTTGCTTCCACAGGTGATCCAGAGGGAGTGGGACATTTTCTGTTACATATGGACTATGTAAAACTCTGCTGTATTTATCCAATAGCACATGGAAACTGGAGACCTGCTTTCCATCTCTCTGGGTTTTTGCCAAATCCTTAACGTGATTAACATTTTTTTTTTTTTTAATGCAATCAAATGCTCTTTAGAAACACAAATGTGTTTGAAGGCTCTCCATACTGAAGAACTTATGTGAAGCTATTTATTTTTCCTTTTTTCCCCCCCCTACTTTGCTTACAGTTAAGATTTTAAAATTATGCATTGCGTATTGCTGTTCTTCAAACTGTTTGGGATGTATTGTGTTCTGGAGAAAGAAATGGGAAGTTATTGGCTTGGTTAGGGACTTACTAATCATTCAACTTGCTTACTTTGAGGAAATACCTATTTCAGCCTAAATGCACTGAATATTTGAACTGGGTTCAAGCTATTCATCAGTGTTTTTAGTCTGCATGAATTTCAGATCTCTAACTTCAGTGCAATTAGAGGTTAACCTGATCCTTTTGTTTTAATACCAATCTAAAGCAACACAGCACAGCTTTTTGCAAAGCCAGTAGAAAAAACACAATGCAAATAATATTCTGATTGCTTTGGTAAATCTCTGGTATTTAAAACAATTGAGTATATCAAGTTCATATGTGGCATTAATTACACTGCACCATTATGGATCAAGAACAGCTGAAAAGGAAGGAATTGCTGGGGTGATAGATAATCTGTGGAATATTTGTGAAAATTTGGCCACGTGTGCCTGGAGTTTTGCACATCATCTGGGCTCTGGTCTGATTAAAGTTGCACAAACAGATTTCTTGGGGAAGCTCTTTATAAACTTGATCTGATTGGTCATGCCCTTTAGAACCATGTTCCCTAATTTGTCCTGTTCCCAAATTCTAGGTGGTAGAGGAGTTGTTTGTGTTTTATTTTGGCTTGTGTTGTGGTGTTGGTGGGGCAAGTTAAACATTTTTTTGTTTTGTTTGTTCAGCTTGATGTGCAGTGCTTTAATCAAGGTGTCTCCCTTACACGCTATATTCCCATCAGCATGGGTAACCCTAGGACACAAATTTATTCTGGAAGAGAGTAATAAAAATGAATGTTGTCAGTGTCTGTGGAAAATGAGCACTGGATCTCCAGCTAATCAGGTTATTTCAGGCTAGTTAAGCATATTTCTGATTCCAAATTTGTTTGTATTTGTTAATGTATTTCAGTCTAAGATGCTCTGTGTGATGCTTTCGTGATGTTAGAGAGTTTTGGAATGGGATATTTGACTTGTTCTGCAAAGAATGCATCTGCTCACTAAATAAAATTAGAAAATGCTTAATCTGTAATTTTTACTATACCAAGACATCAAGGAAAGGAGAGGGTTTTACTGGCAATGGAAAAGCTACTAAAATTTTTAGACTTATGCGAATATGTAGAATAACTCTACATGGAGCTTTTTATTAGTGAAATAGTCCTCCCTTCATTAAAACACTTTACTAGAAAGGCAGAGGGCAAAATTGGCTAGGCGTTTTAATTATCCCAAGTTTTCCATGCAAGCCCTCATCTTGTGGTGTGGTTGTTTTCTTTAATAACCTCCCAAATACCTGTAAGGTTTGAAAGCGGTAAAACTCCCTGTAGGGCTACAGAAATCCATTCCAGCCTCACCTTTGGAAGTGAAAGGTCAGTGCAAAAACATTGACTTTTCATGCATGCCATAACTGAGACTTTCGCCTTGTTGTTTCTGTTTCTTGCTTTGGAACCAACTCATCCACTTGCACCTCCCATACTTCCAGAGCATTCCTGCTTAAGTGAGGGACACTCAGGTAAAATATTTATTATTACAGATTACTCCAGTGAGCTATAGTCGCAACAGATTGAAACCATGCATGTCACCAGCAAAAGCCAAGGGCAGAGAGGAATTACCCTTTTGGAATATTAAATTGCAAATATCAGAAATCCACGATAAAGAAAAGCCTAGCCCTTATTTTTCAGCTACATTTATTTTCCAGGCTATGAAAAGGAGCAACTGAGTTAGTTTTCTTGAAGAATACTTCAAACCCTTTGTTGAAAGATACTGCTTAATAGTGAAATACTGGCAATTCCTGAAAATTCAGGGCTGTGGGAGAGTTGCTGCCCGTTATTTGGCTAATCTGGGCATGCTGTCACACTGTTCTTTTAATAGGTGTGTTTGTGAAACCAGAATAAAGCTTGCGTGATCGCTGGTGATGATATCTGATACCCAGTTTCACAGCAAACTGTGGCAGTAAGGGACTGAAACAATTTTTCCCTAAGTTATACTGAGATTCTCACGAATCATCCTTTTGTCTGTCCCCAAAACGTGGGTGCCACTGCCTCGGTGCCGAACACTGCTGCGACTGTGTAGTCTCTGTTTCTCCATGAGAAGACAGAAACCATCTGGTCTGAAACACAGCCCCCTTTGAAAATACATATCCCATTATGTTAGCTCTGAAACAGCCTGAGCAGCTCTGCCTCTGAAGAGAGGAGATGGTGTCTTGACATGGAGAAAACTTTTTTTTTTTTTTTTTTTAATCCCTTTAAATTTTTTTTTTTCTTTTACTGAGGGTATGGGGAGAAACACCAAGAATATTCTTTATTATTGTGATTTTTATCCTGAATTTGTCTTGCCAATGAAATTGCTCTCACAGAGATCATGCTAGCAGGATGACTTATTCCCTTCTTTTGCAGTGGGGTGTGGTGGGTCCCCAGTGATGTCCTGTGGACTGAGATTCTGTGTGCTGGGGGACAACACAATCCTTTCCCAACCTCCCCTTTGTCTTCTTGTCAGTGCCAGGCAGGTCAGGCACACAGAGCAGCAGGCTGTGTGGCTTCAGGCCACCTGTACACTCTTCCTCTTTCTCTCCATCCTCCTCCCCCCGTAGCTCACGAGCTCCTCGTTGCTCTTGTCCATTTGCCTCTCTCATCAGAAAAGCCACACAAGGGACTGCCTGGGCACCTTCCTCAGCCCTGTGCTTTGGGAAAAGATCCAGCAGGCAACTGCTCTGCTTTGCTCTCTATTCAGCACTCACAACTCCTCCTGCATGGAGAGCAGGGGGTGAGGTGGGTGGACATGAGACCCCATGTGATGCTGCAGCACACCTGGTGCTCTCTGGCTGGAAATGTTCCCTTCTGATTTATGGCAGTGAGTACAGAATTAGGTTTACTTTGTTCCTCCTGCCTCTATTTCTCCTGACTGGTATTCATAGGACTAGCAAGTTATGCTGGTTTAAAAAAAAAAAAAATAAAACCAAACAAAAACCCCCTGATGTTCTATGACTCCCTCTTTAGCAAGATACAGACACAAATGGCTGTGCAAAGGTTGCTAAATGCAAATTTTGTGTTATAATTAGGTCTCTGCTATTGTTTTCCACTTTTTAAAAAGCCTAGAGTTTCTTTTTTTTTTATACTTATTTGCCTTTTTGCTCCAAAGGTGCAGGTTTTGCTTAGCTTCTGCAACAGGCCTTCTGATGACAGCAGAATTGTGAGTTTGGTTTGATAAATCAGTGGCTGGACTGCTTGGAAGTGGATGTACTCAGCTGTGCAGGGCATAAAAAAAAAACCTCACAAACCCAACAAGCACAACAACTCAAACCCCTCATTTTGAGCCCTTCATTTGGTTATGACAGGCAGCACTCGTGGTTCTTCCCTCTGAGGATGTGAAGTGCAGGCAGCCAGGAACATATACGAGGTAACCATTACGTTTAAGTCAACACAAGAACATGCCAGGAATGTTGCTGATGCTTTAAGAATGCACCTAATTAATTTAAAACTACTTCTGTGGGTATTATTCTCTAACCTAACCCTGAAAGGAATTGCCATTTCCTTTTTAACAGAGGTAAAGCAAAGCAGGCTGCTCTGTTTAGGTGGGAGAGCTGCCTGATTTTCAGGGCAGGTAAGGCAGATTAATAACAGGCCACTCATAAGAAGGTTTCAGATCTCACTGTCAGAGGGTAATAATTAATGATCAAATGTTAATGGAGATGCTGGGCTGTTGATGCCATTAATTCAGCTCAGTGGAGCCAGTCCTGCCCAGGACCTGCCACAGCTGTCACTGCATTTGCTTAATTATTCCAGGGCCTTCAGGCTCTTTTTCCCTTTCTCCTGCTAACTGCAGGACAGTATGTTTCCACTGAAGCAGAATTATGAAGAACGCCCCGATTCCCGGGCACTGCCTGCCCGGCTCCACACGCAGACCTACAGGCAACAGAGATGACCACAAAGTTAAACAAATAACCTCTCTCTGCCTCTCCACAAAGTCATTTTTTTTTTTTTTTTCCCTAGAAAGAAGAGGGATAATTAAAAGTAGCTCAGGATGGGAGGGTGGCAGGGCTGGGGGTGCCTCAGCACCATGGCCTGGGTCCCTTGTTGGTGTCATGGATGCTTTGCTGCCCTGGGGGTTTTGAAGTGCTGGTCCATACTGGCAGCTCATTTATAGATTTCTGCATACTGGTAGGGACTTCCTACCAGCTTGGACCAGCTAGTAAATTCATAATTCCTTCCAGTTTAGAATTCCTACCTGCTGGTAGGCATCTGAGATATTCCCAAGGACTGTTACAATGAAGCATCAACCAGTTCTTCGTTGAATGTGAATGTTAAAGAGGGCAAGAGTAACAAAATTCCAGTGAAGTCCCAAAATCTGGAGAGTCGTAATCCTTGGAGCCAGCAGTCCAGGGCAGAGGATCTCGGACTAGGGATGAAAATTTGATTGGTTAAAAGGATGTTGTTGTCAGACTTGAGGATAGAGAAATGGTAGTTTTCAGTGTTTAACTTCATACACTCCTGTTAAAACTCAAGAAATATCCTAATAGGTCTTGCAAGCAATTTTTAAAACTTTCTTTTTAATGTTTTGCCTCTTTTTCTGATGCAAAACCCCCTGATATTTCTCCCCATTCTTCTTAAAGGACATACTAATTATTTTAATTCCCTTGTCTCTACTATCTCCCTAAAAAGAAAACAACAAATCAAAACAAAAAAACCCACATACCCCCACCAAAAAAAAAAAAGCAGAAAGGTTTTTTTTTTTTTTGTTTAATTTCCAATTCTGAGGAGTGCTGCATTTTAAAACCAGTCCAGTGTGTCTTGAGCTGCAAGGCTGGAATGCTTCTTGACTCGCTTCCAACCTGAAGTGCTTAAAAAAATGTGAAGCACTACAACAATTTTAAATCACTCTATACACTGCACATGGTGATTTAAAATAATTGAAGCTCTTCAAATTTTTATATGCCCTTGAATTTGGAAGTGATCAAGGTTCTGAGCATGTGCAATGCACAATGATTTAAAATTATTAGAGCTCTTCAAATTTATCATAAGTGTTTCAGCTTGAAAGTGATAGGGAATCTGGACTTCAGCAGTGTAAAGTGATTTAAAATTATCAGAGCACTACAGATGTTTTATAGGTGCTTTAATTTGGAACTGATCTCAGTTCTGGACTATACCAATGTATAGCATATTACTTTTAAAATCACTGAAGCAGTTTCATATTTTCCCAACTGGTTTTCTTAAAGTCAAACAACTTTGATAATTTTAAAATACATTTTGTTGCAAGTGGCCCTCTTTTAAGAGAATATTTTACACTCTGTAATGGTAGCAGAAGTGATTGCAGTTAGGCTGCAATTTGCCTCTGTGACTTTTTAAAAGGGATCAAAGGATCACACACGGATGCTTTGTGGCTTTACCTTTCCCAACACATCTCCTGTGGAAGTGATGTAAACCTGGTGTTGGAGATCCACACCCAAACTTGTGCCCACAACCCAGAGAACACAAGTTCTGTCCATGTGTGCATAAATTAGGTAATAGCAAGTGCAAATGGGTTTTTAACCACACAATTACCCAGCTTGGGGGTGTAAATAC
Organism: Vidua macroura; assembly: GCF_024509145.1. Lineage (NCBI taxonomy): Eukaryota > Metazoa > Chordata > Aves > Passeriformes > Viduidae > Vidua > Vidua macroura. The sequence continues at coordinate 37,437,734 of NC_071577.1, forward strand.
CCACCTGCTGCTGATTTCACCAGGATGGTTTTGGTGTGCATCCTGGTGATTTCTTCTTGGATGTCTTAGGAGGCTTAGGAAAAGAGGATAAAATACTCTGGAATCTGAAATATGGAAAAAGGACCTTTTAGAAGAATTATTGCTGAATTCATAGAATCATAAAATCCAAGAATGGTTTTGGTTGGAAGGAACCTTAAATATCTGCTTGTTCCACCCACCCTGTCAAAGACAAAGACACCTCCCACTAGATTTGGTTGCTCCAAGTACCATCCAACCTGGCCTTGGACATTTCCAGGGATGGGGCAGCCACAGCTCCTTTGGGCAGCAATTCAGTTGAGATTAAGGAGTGTGGACTATGCTATTACCTACAAGCTTAGGTAATTACATAACTTACATAAACCTACTCTTTCCAAGCAAAAATGCCATGCAAGTTATGCTTAAAATAGTGTTTGAAGCCATGATTTGATTGTTTGGAAGAATTGTTTGGTGCTGAGGTCTTTGTGTAATGCTTTTGTATTACTTATAGCCATATTTATACTGGAGATGAGTCTTTTTTGCTTGGATGAAGACAGGCAAGGGCTTCATGTTACCTCCCCTTTTCTTTGGGATAGCTGTTGGCAGCATTTTTGAAGATGTTTTTGTTGTGAGAGCTATGGGGGAGCCTTGTTTGCTGAAGATGAAATAGATGCTTCTGGAAACTCGAGGCTGCTGGGTCTGGGTTAGGGACTAGCACAGTCAGTGATCACTCACTTCAGCGTGGTCAATGATCACTGAGTGGTCATTGTCCTCCTTTTCCTGCTTCTCAAATACTCCCTGATTTTCACCTAAGGCTACAGTCAGAGAGGTAAAATCTCTTTTTCTTTTTCTGTTGACTTCCTATTCTTGGGAAATATTTTAGTTTTGATTAAAGGGGGAGGAAAAAAAAGTCGAGTAAATGAAAATTAACTCACACACAGAAAAGAACAACCTCCATTTGAATTAAAAATTTCTAACACAGAGGAGTCATTTGACCTGTGTTCTAGTTCTCTGGCTCTCCAAGTCACTGTGAGAGTAGAAATTTAACAGGATTAGGAATAAAAGATTCTAATAATAGCAAGTATTTTACATTTAGGATTATGATGGAAGATACCATCATTAACCTTAGCCCTAGGACTTGTTCTAACACCATTAACATCCTGACCTAGAGCTTAACACCATCCTGTTTTCCTGGGTTGGCGAAATACTTGGCTTTGTCTTAAATTTTCCTTTTTTTTTTTTTTTTTTTTTTTCCCTTATTACAAAAAGCAAGTTGAACAGTTTGTGAGTTTGTGTTTGTTTAGTGTTTTAAGGTCTTTCTCTTTTGATGTTTCTCCTTTGGGATAAGGAGCTTATGATGAGAGGGGGAACAGTAGTCATCGTTTTCAGGTTTAGGCGAGGGACATTTAAATGCAGGAGGTTTAGTTAGGTGGCCTATTTCTGCTGCAGATCAATGGTGTTGAGGGCTTGGCTGTCCTTTGTACTTGGAAAATCTCTTGCTAGATGTGTGAAGTCAGGGACACAAAGCCATACATGGGCAGCAAAGTAACTTGCTTTATATTGAAATATCCTTCCTCTGTGATTTTTGTCTCCAAAAGGGCTGATTTGGGGTTGACAAGTTATGGGTTTTGGAGCTAAGCCAGTGTTTTGAGTGGGGTATACTTCAGTTCTGGCTTTTTGCTTAATTTTGAGGGGGAAAAGCTGAACCCAGACTCAGAGTCCACCTGCTTTGGTGCTAGAGCCTCTGCTTTTAAGGGGTAGGAAAGTTGAGGAGGGGGACGTGTATGTGGGGGGTCTGTGTGAGGGGGAGTGAGGAAGCTATAGTTGGGTAAAGCAGTGCATTCAACACTAATTTCTACAGCATTTCTCATGTACCATTTCTGATAAAAACATATTTTAACATCAGTTCTGTCATATGGTCTGACTAGGTAAAGCAAACTAAGAGAAGGCTGTGTAATTTATACTCTGTCAATATTTCAGCGTTTCAAACCAGCAAATTTAAGAACTTTATTCACAGCATTCACTGATATCAAGAATATTTAAGTCACAATGACCCTTTTGTACTTTTCCACTGATTACTGGGTTTGGCCATAACAGGACTTATGTCTCTTTCTTGCAGAAGGTGTTAGGGTTTTGGGGATGGCACCAAATGCCAAGATTTTATTCCCAGCTGAAACATGGTGTGACAGAGCATCACATTCTTCCTCACCTCTGCCAAGCAGTGGCTCAGAGATAAAAGTCACTCTTACAAATTAAATCCATCACCCCCAATACAGTTTTGTCCCACATTACTTGTCATGGGCCAGGCTCACAACTGCTTGGTTCAATCTAACTCAACTTGTGTTTGCAGCAGTAGGAGCTCATCCAAGTTAAGAACCTGGCTCTGCACAGCATCCTTTTGTTGATCTCTAGGAATTGCTACAAAGATTTTTGTTAGCCTCATGATTACTGGTCAAAAACTTCAGGCTTTTTTTTTTGTTGCTGGTGTTGACCCACTTCTCCCCAACTTGTGAGTACAGTGAAGATGGGCAGTGGAGCAGAATAACTACTCTTCAGGTATATAATGCTGTGAATAATTTGTACTCTAAACTAGATTCTGCAAAGGGAGGATATAAAAGGAATTTTAATACACAAATCATCTTTAATGGATATTGTCAAAAAATAGTGAGAACTCAACTCCTCCCCCATATTCCTATTCCATTTACAAAGTGTATGAGAAATTACAGTCTTAATAAACACAGAAAAGTGACAAATTGTTGCAGCATGAAGTGAACGATGATATATGGATACCACAAATCCTTAATTAGGTAGGTTTTATTTAAAGTTGACATAAATTACATTTTTCTAATTAATTTTTTACCTGTTCAAAGAACTTGATCTCTTTTGCAGTTAAAAGGACATGTCACTTGGCCATTACCTTTTTTTTTTAACAAAAAGAGAGTCCTAAAATAATATGAGGTACATTATTTTTTATATGCAGTGGTAACAGACTTGCACTTTTAATTTGACTGTGTTAAATGTTATGGAAGAAGCAGGTCACATGAGGGTGAACTGTCTTTATTGTTATCCTAATATGTTTAAAGGGAGACATTCAAGCCATACTAATTTGTGTGATAATAACACCCTCATCTGGGCGGTCCCAAGCCGAGGAAATCACTTCATCTCATTCAGCCTTTTGCTGAGTTATATTACATGTATTACCCTGCATTAGCAGGCTATGTAAATTTGCTGTCCTTTGAATGGCAGTTTATTATGATGGTGCCTCATAGGTAGAGTGGTGCAGGCAGCTTAAAGCAGGTTTCCCTCTTCAAAATATGCATCTTTCTTGAATTTGAAAACCGAAAAGCAATTATTTGAAAATGGCAATTCTCCCACTTGTGGGGGAAAGCTGTCAGTTGTTATTAAGAGGGCTCCAAAGGTCTGTGACAATCGGTTCTGTTTTCCAAGCTGTGCTACGTTTCAAGCTGGTCTCACTTGTGTGTGGTGGTTTTGCTTCTCTGAGAGAAGAGAATTGGGAAAGTGAGGAAATTCAGTCACTGGAGCCATTTTGGCCCAGTCTCTGCATGATGAACGTGTGTTTTCTCATGCAGCATCTCCATGTGTATGCTCATGGTGAAAAGCCACTGAAATTTCCCTGAAAAGTCCAATTGAGTGAGGCTTTTGCCTGTGTGGGGAAAAAATGGTGCAGTGGTCATGGGCAGCATGCTGGTTCCTCTGCTCGGGTGACTGGAGAGGATATCTGCCCAGAAATATCTCTAATCCAGTTAATTGTGGGAATCTACTACAGCAGTTGTATTTCTGACAAAGCATTTCCACCTGGCACAGCAGGGCTTGTTCATAAACTGAATTATTATCAATCATCAGATGAGGATTGCATATTTAACTTGGCTTGTGTTATTCTTCTTATCCCCCCCCCCCCCACTTAGTTTTATTCTTTTTGTAAGTGAAAATTTCAAAGGCTGCTGGGCATTGTATTTCCATTAAAAACTCCAAATCTTTTCTGTAAGTTAACCTATTAAAAACAAACAAAATAATTAAAAAATGCAAAACACCAAACAACAACCCCAAAAAATCCCAACAAACCCCCTAAACTCCTTCACACCTTGTAAGCCAAATTTTTAACAATTCATGCTTCAAAAAAAGTCTATTAAATTGTATTTTCATGGAACCTAAGTAAATTTGGAGACAGTTTTATAAAAGTTGCTGCTATGTATTGTTATTTTAAGATTCATCCAGAGGCTGATTATATCATGGCCTAGGTTAAAGAGATGTTGAATACATGCTTAAAAGTTGGCAACATATTGAATTCACAGGTTAAAGTACTTAGGACGTGCATGAAAAGAATCTCAAAGGTATCTTAGAAAATTGCAAACTCTTTTTTATTTGAATAAACTAAACATACTGTCCCCGGGAAGGTGCAGTGCCTGAACATTGTATTTATATATAGAAAATTATAAACCCAAGTCAAAACCCACTGACCATTGGATGAATTTCCTAGGGGATGTTATGATCTGGTTTGTAGGAAGCATATCCATTGTCTGCTGAATTTTTTTATGGCGAGGATTTTTTTTTTTTTAAATAATGAAACAAAATTTGTTGTCTCACAAGTGCCTGGCCCAAGTGTGTAAGTGCAGAGGAAGCAGAGGACAAGCCAGTCGTGCCCTGCTTTACTCTGCTGTGCCTCATGGGTTTCACAGCTCTGTCTGGCTCCTCTGTGTGTGTGTCTGTGTGTGTTGTAGCAAAAAGCCCATGAACAAGCTATGGATGGAGCATTTGCCTCTTGAATTTTTGTGCTTTTGTTGATTTGTCACATAAATGTTATATAAATGTAGCTCTCTATGTGTTAATATTACATACTGTTGAGGTGCTCTCAGTCCCCTCAGCATTCACGAGGACTATTTAAAAATTAACTAAAAAGCAGGTTCCACCATTTTATGGCATTACCTGGTTTAACGTGAGCACATGAATTATTAACTGTCTGTCTCGTTAAGTACAAGATCAGTGCCTTTTCCTGTAGATGGGGAGAAAAAAGCATGCAATGTAGGAGTACTCTGTAAAGCAGTAGTAAAATAAAATAATAATAATAATAGAAAACAAGTTCAAAAGTGAGTATGAAGTGTAGGCCTTGTGTGGCTTCTTGTGAGGCAAAGGGGCCTTTCCTCAAACTAGTTGAGCTCTCATTGCCAAGGTGCTCATGAAATAAAAGCCATAAAAGTTTGCATGTTTCCTAACTTATCTGGATGATGAGAAATTTGAGCTGAATAATTTATGTAGAGCAAATGCTGTGAAGGTCTGTGAACTGTATTTCTGGCCTACCCGTAGAAATCATTTAATCCCAGCATGGTGCGTTGACAGTGGATTTTGGAATTGCCTTTGCAAACACCTACAGTGCTAAGAGCTCATCACATAACTCCCTCAAACAGAGGTGAGGGGCTCAGCTTTCCCATCAGGTGGTGCCTGGAAAACAGATATCTATCTCTGTTCCAAGGAAAACACTCCTTTAATCTACAATGTGAAGCAGTGCTTTATTGTCGATCTCTTTGGAGTAAGAGAAATCAGTCTGAAAGTGAAGAAACAAGAGGATTTTAAAATCTGTTTATAACCAGATTGCCTCTTAGACAGGTTCAAATTGTCTCCATATCATGAATAAATGTAGGTCTGTCACAAAACTACAGTAGCCCAGTACTGGATGTGGGGAAGTCAAGTGGTTTATGACTGGCAAAGTCCTTGATATCTACTAGAAATCACTGGGCATTTCTACTTTTCTCATGATACTTGGAAATAGAGGAACCAGGGCGGTGATAAGTTTCTGCTTTCTGAAAATGAAATGCCAGCATCATTCCAGGAAGCCAAGTATGTTTTTAAGGTTTTGAAAAAAAATGAGTTGAAAAGTCCAGTCTCTACACGGTGGTATTGGTACATTTGACCTGAGCAAATATTAACTAAAGAGCTGTTGAAGCAGTGGAGTTCAGAGGGAAATGAAAAGTGTTCCTGGAGGGTCATTCCCTGTCACTCCTCAGCTCAGCCACTGCCCTTTCCCTTTATCTTCTGCTCATCAAGCACTTGCACTGATCAGTGCCTGTGCACAAGAGTGCCTGGTGAATTGATAGTCCCCCTGTCCTCAATATTACTGTGTTGGGTTTTTCTCTTGTCATTTCATCACTTCTGTCTACCCCATCCTTCCCTTTTTTTTTATTTTTAATTTTTTTAAGGTTATCTTAGAATCCCAGCTCTGTCAGAAATGGTCACTTCTTCCTCCTGTACCATTTAGAAATCACATGGAGCCAAAAATTTGCAGTGTTTGCTCATCAGCTACAGGGGAAATGGAGAGCAGCTGTTTTTTTTTTTTTTTTTCTTGTGAAAGGCAGAAAAAAAAGTGAGATCAAAGCATTAACTCTTTTCTCAATTACATATATAGTATTTGTTGCAATTTTTTTTTTGTTTTTGTTTTGTTTAGTTTTAGAGTGTTTTTTCTTTCAAGCTTTTTCCCTGTTCTGAACTATAATTTTCTTGTGGAGAAGGTTCACTTTTCTTTTTTCCTTAGTCATTCTTGACCTGTGGCTCGTGCATGGGGCTCCTGATTGTCCAGCTGATTTTAAACCTTTGTGAGTGTGGAGCAATACTTTGCTCCCAAACGAGGGAACAAGGCCATTCTCTATACTCATGTGAAGCTCTGTGTCTAAATCACACCATATAAAATCCACTTCTCAGCAAAATCTTGAGGCTGCAGCAGTGCACAACTGCAAACTCCCCCAGAGGACCGAAGCGTCCCACAAATTGTGGCAAATTTCCCACAAAGTCACGAAAATTGCAACAAAATTCATGGGAAAAGAGACAGGAAGTGATTTTTCCCTGCCTGGGGAGAACTGTTGTAGAGGTCTGACCTGCAGGTTCTCACAAAAGTTGGAGCGGGGAAAAAAATTACATTTTTAATGTTGCACTATGGAATATCTCTCTTTTTCCTATTTCCTATTTAGGGGGAAAGCACTAAAAATGTAGTATGTGTTTTGGATGTTTGTTTTTCACCGGTGTGATGCAGCTACAGGTACATGTAATAGTACAGCAAAATACAGGGGTCCTGGATAACATGACTGCTGCTGATTGTACCACGACAACTTGTCGTCTCCCCAAAGCAGCACTGCTTGAACCACTGCCATTTCAAATATTAGCAGAAAGCCACATATTCTTTCATGCTTCGGTTATAAAGGGAGTGTATAAATTATTTAATTGGGAGAAAGTATTGCATTAATATATTTACACTTCTAATGCATTTACAGAAACGTGCTCCTCCCTAGTGAGAATAATAAAACATCGGTGTAAAGTTGCACCGGAGACACAACTGCGGATTGCGAGGAGTTCTACCCAGGGAAGCAGCCCCCTTTTCATCCTCTTCTAGAAGGTGGTTGCTGCATTTTTAGAGCAAGACACAGCTGCCTGCTGTACCCTTGCTGGAGCTCTGCCAGAGCCTGCTTTTCCCTCAAGAAACATGTGGTTGTTATACATCCGTCTATTTTGCCTCGCTGCTCCCTTCATCTCAAGGGCAACTGCTCTCTGCAGATCACTTGTACCCTCCCAAACTGAGTTTGGGGTAATGGCCCCGTGGATGCCATGTGTCTTAATCTGATTGCCAATGTCAACTCAAAGGAATGTGTTCCCCTAAAAGTCTTCTAATTTAAGTGCACCGAGGCTTTTGCACTAGTCTAGTTAACTAGCACCCAGGCTTGTGATCTGCTTAGGCTTATGTTTCACAGGTACAGCTAGAATTCTGAAATATTTTAAACCATATGCCTGTTTGCCTCAAAGAAGAGGCTCTGTTTTTTAAATTTCATTTAATCCTTTCTGGTTTTACACTTTAAGGCAATGGATTCTCAGCTGCTGCAAAAGCATTGAAATTAGAGTCCAGATTAACCACAGACTTCAAGAATAGTATCAACGCTGAAAGTGGTTTTGAATGGGATGTGGGTGTTTACTAGGAATGTTCTGCTGCACCAAACCCACTCTTGGGTTGGATAGGGGCTGAGTTAATAAAGGAGTGAGCCAAAATGATCAAGGAATACTGTAAGGCCCATGTGTGTCCAGCGGCTGTGGTCACAGTTTACTTGCCAGAACAGAAATGTGAATAGGAAATGGCCACCCTGAATAGAGATCATGTGTGCTGTCCACACTTTTCCACAGAGCCAGTGGAGTTACCTGGCAGGGTTTTGTGAGTGTGGCCAGTGGGCAGAGTGACAGCTTTCTGACGTGCTTTCCCACCTTCCTGTGATTGCAGCTCATGGAACTCCAGAGATAAGGATTTATAAAGAGATACCTTTAATGGATGTGTTGAGCCACTCCTGGCACAAGGCTTTGGTGGGAAGGAACTGGTGTATCTGTTTCATCAGGAAACGTTTCTCAGATTTAGGTTAGAGGTTTGGATCAAAGCTGAGAAAGAGGAGGTCAAGGGACAGGGTTGGTGCAGCCAGGTTTGGTGTCCTGACACACTCATGTGGGAATGGAGCCCACCACAGTGCTCTGTGCTTTTTCTGCTGTGGGTTTGAAGAGCTGCTCTGGTGGAATTTAGTGAAGGCTGTTAATTTCTTCTTACAGTTTCGCCTGCATTTCTCGTTCTGTTCTTTACTTTCTTTGTGGCTAGGCCTGGGCAGGTAAATAATGAATGTGTTTCAAGTGTGCTGCTGGCTGCAGGAAAATCACTCCACCTTCAATTTGTACTCTAGGTAGAATAAACTCATCTTCCAGTCTGAATTCCATCATATTTTTCTTTTTTAAGTCAGTGCTTGTGAGGAACCAAGGCAAAGCCACTCTGAATGTGGATTCACTGCTGAGAGTTGGGGACCTTCTCTTGCTGCCCTGACCTAGACTTTTGCTGTAGACCAAGCCCTGAGCAACCTGGCCTAGTGGAAGGTGTCCCTGCCCGTGGCAGGGGTTTGGAATGAGACGATCTTTAAGGTCCCTTCCAAACCAAATTTTCCTGTAATTCTGTGAAAGTGCATCTATGTTAGTACTTAAACTCTGAGGGGACTTGCCAACAGCTCTTGGCAATTTTATTGCTCGTGTTATTTTGATCATGCCCGTATAGCACCAAAAAGTACATACATTTACTAAAAATATTAACAAAATATCTAAAAAAAAACCCCAAAAACCTAAAACAAATTAAGTCAAGCAAAGCTTCTCTCTCTCTCAAGCCTGAATTTCAGTGGAAACATTTCTGATGCTTTCTTTTTAATAGGATAAAGATGTGCACTAAAGTGCAACTGGATTTATGACAGAATGACCCTCTGTTCATTTACTGTTTCCAGGAGAGCAGCAGCCTTCAGCACACTCTTCCCAGCTTCCTGAAAGGTGTTGCAGCTCTGCCTCAGAGGTCTCATATCCAGGATAACAGTGATTTACCTTATTTACTTGGAGCTGACCTCCCCTTTAGTATACTGCTCCTTCACTTAGTCAGCTCGATGGGTGCCAGATATTGTTCTCCTGCAGGAAGTTCTTCCTGGAATTCTGCAGCAAACCAAAGGCTGAGAGAGTGGGAAAATGAAAATAAGGTCAACTTTCCCTTAGGACTAGAGAATAAAAGACATACACTGACACTATTTGAGACCTCCTTCCCAGAAAAATAGAAGCTACAAATATGGCCAGATTACACAAACTGATTCCAGTACTTAATTAGTTCTTACCATTCCTTTTTTTTTCCTAAGATGAATTTCACCTAGCCTGTGTTTTAAAGGAAAGAATGAAGTGATTTATGTCTAGTAAAAATACATTTGGAGATTTTTTTTTGTCTGATTTTAGTATGAAGAAATATTAATATGCACTGAGTATTACTCAATACAATCAAGAATTTGCAAAATAAGGGGCTCAGCAGATAACTTGCGTAAGGCAGAACAGCATTATTTATTTGTGCTAAGAATTGCACTTTTAGTCCAACTTCAAATAAGCAAATATTCCTGGCAGGTCTTAGCTAACACCCTCCTTGCTATCCAGGGAAAATGTGAGACGTCCCTGAGAAGCCCCATAGTCTGAGCCATGCTGAACATGCCTCAGTGACAGGCTGAAGTCATACATATATATATTTTTAGGATATTTATAGTTCCTTTCACCCCACTTGGACTCAGTTTTCAGAAATTATGAATCATCATTTTTGATAAAACAGAAAATAGAAGCGGCAAGGAAAAAGACGTCGTCCATATTTCCTAGGAATTGTTGCCGAGCATCAGTTTGTCAAACACGACTCCTCTTCACATCAATCTTCACTTTCTCAAAGAGGGCCTGGAGAAAGCTTTGGGTCTGCTTTTTAAGATACAGAGGTTACTGACAAATTGCAGAACGGTGATAAAAAAATCAAGATGACGATGAGGAGGAGAGGAATACTGCGGAGTTCAGGCAATAAAAAGAGACAGAGCTGAAAAGTTACCAAGGAATGTTTCAGAGAAACAAAGGATGTGGTCTTGGGGTCTCCAGAGAGCGCAGTTATTTTATTATATTCTGTTCCTATTATCACTTTTGTTTAATTCCAGGGAGATTTTCAACAACTTAAGGAATAGATTTTGGGGCCAGCTATGCGTGCACACAACTCCTCTTGAATTCCACTGGAGTTATTTGTGGGCAACAGAGGGCAAATGTGGCCTTTGGTGGATGATTTCTGCAGCCAGCTTGTAGTGTCAATATATCCACACAAAAATGCAAGTATCCAAAAGTGACTGCTTTGGCCTCTCATTAACATGAAAGGTTCTCAAAGTGATGGGGATGTCTTATTTGCATTTTTTTCCCTCAATAACTCAAATTTTGAGGCCCTTTCCATCCCTTATGTGTCATAATCATAACTTTTAAATTTTTCTTTATTCACTGAACCAGCAAGCACACACAGTCCCTGTAAAACAGCCCTGTCAGGTACTGTTCCAATTTTACGGCAAATTTCCTGTTTTATGGATTCTTTTCCAAAAAGCTCGTCATGGTAGTCTCCAAAGAACATGAACTTTCCTTTAAAACATAAACAATTGCTGTCCTGTAAATTGTACTTTGCTTTAGTCCTGAGTTTGTCTTTATTTTTGATCTCAACAATTGTTGTTACTACTTCTTAAATGTTTTGTTTCTATTTTACGTGTTTCTTAGTAGAGTTGTTATTTTGGAGTTTCTTAAAAATATATATTTTGTTGTGTTCATCTAATTACGTAGATGCTCTTCAGATATGAGAATAAATCTAACCTTCAAACCCCTCCCCCTGCTCAGGCTGTAGTTAAAACACATGTACAGGATATCACAATTTGAAGTGTGCAAGGCATTTGTGGTTTAATTAGAATCTTAGAGGAGAAACTTGTTCACATGAATTACTAGCTGGCTTTTTAGCGGGTTGTATAAATGGTGACAAATTACATCTTTGTATTCAGGGAGAGTGTGGAGTTACTTGGTGAAAATCACTACATATGTTAAATCTTTTCAGTGTCTGCTATAAATATTGAAGATATGTGGGTATGAAATTATATGAGCGCAAACGACCCAAGAGTAATTAAAATATTTGATCTTCTTCTGTTTGCTGCAAAAAGGAAAAAAAAATCTGATTTTTAGACTGTCTTTAAAAGAAAAAATAAAGTAAGGAGAAGATAAGAAACTTCCTCTTACAGCATCAATGTTTGTGGTGAAATAGGGAGGGGCAGATAAGGTTCAAAGCAGTTAAGGGAAATCCTTGCAAACCCTGTGAAGGGCAGTACTTGGTTCATACTCTGATTTCAGTGGTGAGACCCCTTCCCTGTAAACACATGGATTTATCCTAGTGATTTTTGTGGATACTTTTTCCCTACATTTACTTTATGTGTGTATTTTTTTTTGTTTGCTGAAAATACTTAACATTTTCCTCCTCAAATAAGAGATACTGCTGAAGGCAGTTCTTGCAGGTGGTATGCTAAAATTTTGGGGTTGTGAAGGTCTGTGATGTCTTAGTAACTTGAACTAGAACACTGGAAGACTGTTTTTCCAGCAAAAAAATGATTGCCTGTCTGTGTGTTTGGTGCAGCCAGAGAAATTAAAACTACTGGCAAGAAAGTGGCTTTTGAGAACAATTGGGCATTTTTAGATTCAGTGGAATCTGCAAAGGACACTGTACTAGTTATTGGTGAACTGCTCACGCTTGGAAAAATACCCTAATGTGTCTGTCTTGAGTACAAGTGCTCATCTTCAAAAATGACACCTCTATTAAATTAACTTGTTTCTGCCAGCCTCTTGTTTACTTAGGGCTGCTTTTGCTGTTCCATAAAATGCCAATAACAGAGATGACTTACTTGGACATGTGCTCTTTGATATGTTTTTATACCATATGTATAAGAAAGGATTTAGGTCTTCTGATTAGCTCAAAAGATTTGAGTTTTGCTTTTTGCTTGCAGGTCCTTATGACCTCCAGCTCCAATGGTGCTGGGTATTTTCAGAGGCAAATTGAAGGGAGAAGCAGCAGCAGGTATCTGCTTGCTGGGAATCAGTTTAGGTATATAAGTGTATGTGCACCTATGGATATAGATTTGTATCCATTTACAATATATAAATATATGATCTGCTTTTTGTTTTTCTAGCAAGGTGGTTGTGATATTGAAATAATAAATCTCCTTAATAATGAATTTAATCCCTACAAAGCTCTTAAAGGTCTTCAGACAAACAGAGATATGACTCTTCTTGAAGGAAATGGAGATTAGTTTCATTTCTAGGCATGAACTCCACAAGAGTTTCCACTGGTAAACTTTTATGGGAGTTGTTTCCAGAGCTTTTGGACAACGCTAGGCAGCAAATCTCTACTGCTTTAGCTCGCTCTTGAATAATTCTTACTGTGCTGAAGTGCTGTATGCCCCATGTGTGGAGTTAGCTGCAAGTACATGGAAATTTACTTTGCTTATAATACATTATTTTTCTAGTTTCATTCTGGTCTCTCTTCAGACTTCCCCTGGCCTGATGGAGTGCTTTTAATGAGGAGCAAAACTTAAGACAATGCTTTGCCTGTGCCCTAAAAAAATCTCAGGTGGTAGTAGCAACATATCCTTAAATATCAAATGAAAATTCAACAGGGACAATCTTTTCTTTTAAGCAACCTCACCTTGAGGGCAAAGGTGCTTGTAAAAATATGCATAATGATTTAATCCCAACACCAAAGGAATCTCTCTAGTTTGCTCTCTCTTTTTAACTTATTGATCAATTTGTTCTTGTAAACCTACTTAACGATTCTTGGTAAACTGACTTAGTGGTTCTTTTACCTTTTGCTTCTGATAAGCTTGCCCTCTGTGTTTTCAGCAAGTTTTGTTTTCTTCCACTATTTAGGAATGTTTCCCCATGTTCAGAAGCTGCATTAGGGAGTGAAGTGCATTTACTTCAGTTTTATCTCAGGAGCTACTGAAATTCAAAATGCAGCACTCAGCAATAACTCTAGGAGAAAAAAGGAGTTAAACCTGAGAGGTACCCCTCCAGTGTCTGATGTTCTGTAGGTGTGACTCTGTGAGGTGTATTTCTTTTTAATTGTGGATAAATAACTCCTGAATATTTCCATAGCAATTCCCATTGCTTGAATAGGTCGCTTGTCTCTTTGCTTTTCTGCTATTCTGGTTTGAGCGCTTACAGACAATCTTGGCAAAGCCCCTCTCCTACACTGGCTCTCTATGAACATCTCCCTCCAGATATCATGCAGAGGAGGAAAAAAGAATTGGTGCTTGGGTTTGTTTGTTGTGGTTTGGGTCCCACGGCCGCTCGCGCTGAGCTGAGACATGAGGTTCGTCACTTTCTGAGCGCCAGGAGAAAGGAAGCTGCTGCTGCGGGGAAATCCGGGAGCTTCCTCTTCCTGCTGGTCAGCCTCTTTCTTCCCGAGGTTGGCCCCTTTCCCAATGGGCTGCTAAGAGCCCAAAGCTCACTGGATGAAATCCTGGCCTAATTAAAACCGGTGCCAAACCTCCCATTGACTTCAAGGCTCTCGCCCAGCGCGTCATCGCGTCCAAGGCCCGCCTCGCTCCATTGTTTATGGGATTGTTCCAATGGCTTTTCTTGGGCGACACTCAAACGGCTCACAGCTCTCCTCCCCTGCGGACAGGCAGCCGGCTCCAAACCCAGTTCCTCATCAGGCAGCGTTTTATCAGTTTTAGCATAATATCTTTGTAAATTAGGCCAAAACAAGTCCCGGATTCTCAGCGGTTCCTCTGTAGCAGCAGTCTGGAAGTGTGAACTTTTCTGGATTTATTTTGTTTTGCTTGTGTGGAGAGGCTGGGAGATCCCCGTGTGATGCCTCCTGCACTGTAATTGCACGCGTGCAAATTTTGGCAGTGGGAATATATTAAAGAGCCAGTAGAAATGGTAGGAGGATAGAAAAGGAAAGGGTTGAGTCCAGAAAGTATCAGATGCAGCTTTGACAAAGCAAAAAGTGTCCTCATGTGGTGTAGTTCAGGGGCAATGTTCATGTTGATGTAAGAACTTTGTAGGAATTTCCTCTTTGGAGTTGTTGATGTGAAAAGCAGTTAAAAAAACTTGAAGAAATTGATTATTAATAACTGAAAATGTTGGTTTCTTAGAGCTTTTTTTTCCCCTTTGACTTTCATAATATATCTGTGTTGGTTTTGCTTTGTTTTGCTTTGGTTTCTTTTTTTGAGGAAAAGGGGCCTTTTCACTTGATTAAGCCATCTACTTGAACTTGTTTGGTGCCATGTGTTACAAAAACAAAAGCAAATATAAACATAAAACAAACGATTAAGCAAGTGAAAAGAATCCTGAAATGAAATATTCAGGCTTGATTTGTGAGTGGGTCACTCTGTGGTCCCTCTGACCTCAAACACAACAGCAAAACACGTTCTTGAAAACCGCTGGAAAGTAAACAGTGCTCTTGGCTGGTGATGCTGAGGGACTGGGTCCTGCCCATGTCCTGAGCATCTACCCTGACCTCTACAGATCCCCTGTCAGGTTGTATTTCCCTGTTCTTCTTCCAGGAAAATGATTTCTAAACCATTCTGGAAATGCTTTCAGTTTAAACTCTTAACATTTGCTTCCTACAACTGTTTTAGCAAAGATGGGAGTGAGGTGTTTGATGTGGGGAATTTGATTTGCATCAGGAGCTGTGTGCTGAGATGTGTACAAGGAGTGCTTCTAAAAGAGATAGGACCAGGTCCTGCCTTCCTCGAGGGCAAGGATCTCTGATGCAATTGATGGACTTCGAGATGTGCAGGAGTGGTAGTACCTGTAGCGCAAACCACCAGCCCATTTGAGAGCTGGTGTGCCCTTTGATTTCTGTGTAGGAAAGCATAAAATCCCTTTAATTTGTCATTTACTCTTGGTTCTACAGGATGAATCTGTGTATGCCACAGCTTTTGTCTTGCAGAGTAATTTTTGAACCTTGTAGTGGTTCAAAAAAGCAGGAGAAAGGAGACTGAAGCATCAGGAATTCCCCTGAAAATGAGCTTCTTATCTCCTTTAAAAAAAAGGCAAGTGAGAAATTATTTCATAGATTTAATAAACAGTTCAAAGTCTCCTGCAGGACCTCTCATACTATGCATGTTTTTCATTGTTCTTTAATGAGTAAATGACCCGTTAATGTGCACGAGAACATATCAGAAGCACATGGCAGTGAAGAAGCTTGGGTGGTAGTAGATTTGATCAAAGATTTTCAAATCTGACCCCAAGTATTTGATGAAAAAGATTAACATGGAGACAATTTACCAAACAAATACAGCATTAAGAGCCAAGAGACAGGCTGAGGGAATTGAAGGCTCCAGATTGCCCACATAAAGAATATCATTAAACATAAGGAAAACAAAGCTAGAATAAATGTCTGGGATGTGGAGTCCCACGGAACAGGACTTGTGCTGCCGATTGACTTTTTTTTTTTTTTAATGCTATTTTTAATATAGTATGTAATTCTTTTCTTTTCCTCCCAAATAATAATAATAAAAAAGGTTCTTCCTGTGACCTGGGTTCTAACCGTGTTACTCTAAGCATTTAAAAAGATTTCTGGAGCAGAATTGGTTAATTAGTGCTTTGTGTTACATATGACCCAACCAGAGATAAAAAGGTTTAAAGGTCTCTTGTAACCCTGCAATGCCATTTGTAACACAAAAATAACCCCCTTTCATTACTGGCATGCCACTGTAGCAGGCAGGTTATTTTTTCCCTTCGCTGCAATGAGGGCAGCTTTCGCATCAGAAGAATTCTTGGCAAATTAATGCGCTACCTCTTGGGCTAATTAAATTAGAAAGGATCAAAAATACAGAGCAGCTTTTGTGGTGGACACAATGTTGTGCTTCATGCATCTTGCTCAGAGAGGAATTTCTGCCATTTAGCCCCTTTTTGCCTCTAGCAGAGTTCTGGACTCTCTAACACAGTCAAGTTCCTAATTTGCCTCAATGAGAGAGAATTATTAACTGATAATAAGAAAAGGAGCATTCACAGCTCCAGGCTGGGCTGTGTGGAAAAGGGTGAGCTACACAGCACCTGAAGCGCATGCAATTTTTATTAATTCCTGCCTAAAACAACGCATTCAGGAGTAAAATTGCTGTGCAAATGACAAAAACAATTATAATTTTGATTCTTTGGTTCTGAAAATATGAACTGCTTTATCTTAAATATGACTAGATTAAACTAGTAATAAGTTCACCTCTCCTTGAGCCTGCACAGAGCAGTTTTGGTTGTGGCAAGTGCATTTCATTTTGAAGTTGGTTCCACTTAAATTGATTGTTCTTGTCTTTAGAAGTATTTTTGAAAGCGAGAGAGGTGTAGTTTTTCATTTATGCTGGCGACTGCATAAACTGCTTTTACTCATTGCAAATAGAAATTGTGCTGCTTGGAGAAAACGATCTATACAATAAAAAGTATTAAAGTGGATGTAGGATACTGCAAAGCAATGCAGCAAGAGTGCCCATAGATGGCCATAAGGTTGTAGTAGGATATTTTTATATTTTTTATCCCAAAAGCCATTTCTTCTTAGCACAGAGAGATGTTCCCTAACTGATGTTGCTGTCAGAGTTGGACAGGGCTGTGCTCCTCTTCCAAACGCAATTCATGGCCATGACCAAGCAGGCCTTGCTCTTAGATAGGGGAAACATTTATTAAAGCTAATGGGAGTTGGCTGGACAGAGAAAAACGGTATGAAGACCCTTCACGTAAAGCTTGAAAAATAATTCTTCGTCCAAGAACTACTGAACTCTGCTTTCAAAGCATTGAAACTTCTGTTTGTTTTTTTTTCTATGCAGATATTGTTTTTCTGTGGTCAGTATTTTTGCCCTTAATGGTTCCACTCGCTGCCATACTGGAGTCTACAAAACTTTCCAGACTCATCTCTATCTGCTTTATTTTTGATTTCAAGCATATGTGTCTGAAAAAGATAAATTCCAATATTTTGAAATAGTCAGGAGGGCAGATATTGAAAGTTACAGCAGATTCAGGGTAACAGCCCCTTCACTAGTGATTCACATGGAATTTGGGAATAGAGAGACTTGGATTTTCTTTTTTTTTTTTCAGAAAACCAACACTGTGCTGTTTTAATAACTTGTGATTTCATCAGCATGCTCAGCATCTCCTCAAATGACTTTTGCATATATTTAATTTGGAGGGGGGAAAAGCATAAGTGAAAATCTGGCATCTGGGTATTTTTTTGGGAACATGTGAAACATGAACATGTGAACATGTGGCACACGTGATTTGCATGACTTGTGACTGTCTGCATTTATATAATAATTATTATATTAATAATGATAGAAATACAATGAGTAACCATAGTTCTAAAGGCAGCCCCTGTCCTGGAAAATTTTGCAAACTGAAAACTTGTGGAAGAGAAAATAGAGGGAAGGGAGAGTTGAGGAAGAAACAGACTTGGCTACAGGAAGCAGGAGAGAAGCAGTGGGGTTGGGAGCAGGATAGTACCCGATACCCAGTCCCACCACCTGTGCTCTGCTCCTGCTGCTCATCTAAAAACCTAAAAATCTTTGGGCAGAGTGGAGGGAGGGGAAAAACCTCTGTGAATAAAAGGATTTAAAAACTGATCTCATGTATTCCCTATTTCCTTGAAGGTAAAAAATCCTGAAAAACAAGCAGCCCAAGAAACACTCCAGAGAGTCCAATTGTTTCAGTTAATTATTCTGAAATAAACTATTCTTGATATGTATATAGGTGGGAGATTATGACACCTCTTACAGCTTTTTAATTT
Source organism: Vidua macroura (assembly GCF_024509145.1). NCBI lineage: Eukaryota > Metazoa > Chordata > Aves > Passeriformes > Viduidae > Vidua > Vidua macroura. The sequence continues at coordinate 37,455,894 of NC_071577.1, forward strand.
TTTTTTTCTTTTTTCTTCACATTACTGTTACAGTACTGATTGACCAAGCCTTCATGGAACTTTTAGGACTGCAAAAAAACCTGGAGATCTCTGATATTGTGCTAAGGGCACTGGGCTGTGTGCTGGGGTTGTGCCCTGTTTATTTGAGTGAAAAGGAGGGTGAAATGAAACTCTGTGTTGTTTGGGGCTTGGAAGCCACCTGGTCTAGTGGAAGGGGCTTGGAATGAGGCGATCTTTAAGGCCCCTTTAACCCAAACCATTCCATGATTTCCAGCTGCTTAGTGAGGGATCAGCGAGACTCTTATAGTGCACTGTGGTGGAGCATAAGCATGAATGAAAGGCAAAATAAAATTATAGGAAAGTAATTTCTTAACTAGAACTGAAAAATATTTTAATCAAATCATTCAGGAGTGGGAATGATCTCTTACAAGTCTGTAGAAGTCTTTTGAAATATTATTTCCTGTACACTCATTAGAGCAATCTGGTAAAAGGAAACGATGATTATGCACATAATTTAGGAAAGAGAAGAAAAACTTGGATATTTCAAGCGAAGCTGAAAGGTTCATAGTAGTCAATCATTATGAAAAGAGAAACTCCTGACTCTGCATTTATGTTTACATGAAATCATTTTGTGGAATAATCACTTTCTCATTCTAGACCCTTACCAGGAAAATTAGGAAACTTGTGCAAAGTGATGGCCTGACTGTAGTTAGTTTTTAGACTTATCTAAAGTTCACTTTTCAGAAGCTTCCACAGCACTTGGATGGCAGAGTTTTGTATCCAGGTGACTCTCAGTAGTGTAAGACTGAACAGGAAAAGCTTCTCATGAAATCTCCCATGTACATGCAGAAAAATGAAACATTGGCTAGGTTCTGATTGCTTTTTGTGGTTTGTGATGTGAAATGAGGCTTTTGGCAAAGAAACTATCCATGAATTTTAAAGGGATAGGGAGCCCACCGTACTGATTCTTTATTCCCAGGTCATCTATGCTTGGTGCTGTTCCCTCTTATATTTGGCTTGAACTGTAGGAACAGCTTCTGGGATATTTTAATATTAAGATTTCAGTGATTTAAATAAAATATCTTACACATCAGGTTACCTTGTGAATAAAAAGTGAAGCAATCCCATGAAACCTGCAAAAGTACCACCTACATGCAAGAAATTGTCTCCATAATGGAAAATATTAGGGATAAGAAAAAAAAATAATGCAAGGTTATGGTGTTTAAGTTTAATAAATTGAAGTTTATCTGCTGCTACAACTGCATCTCCCAGTTAGTAAATTGCAATGAGATGCTTGAGATTGTAAATCCATCCTTCCTTGGGTCAGTCCTGAGCCTTGGGAGACTCAGCCAGGACCAAAGGGACTCAGCACTGCAGGGAGCCTGGATCTTCTTCTCCAGAGGTCACCTCCTTACCCCAAACATATGCACACTTTCCTCAAGCAAATTTTGTTGATGTCTGTTTGCTAAACAAATGTTGTCCTAAATGCACAAACTGTTGCACGGTTTCAAAGAAAAACCAGTTTGGTACTGATGATTCATTCCCTGAGGCTCTGCCCAGGCAGAATGATTCCCTTCGGATTTTCTTTCTTTCTGTTTTCTTTTTTTTTTTTCCTTTTTTTTTTTTTTCCCATGAAATTTCATTTCCTGGCAGTTGCAACATTTCTGAGCTGTATTGTTTGTAGTGGGGACTCCCTCTTTTAACGGCATGTTGAAGTAGATTTAGTTGGTGGCTGGGTGTGTTGGAGATGCGGGTTTAAATTTAAGTTTTCCTCAACTTGGAGGTCGGTAATGAAAAAAAAATGTACTCTGAGTCTGAAAGGTTGGATCTTGTCCTGGGTGTGGGTTACTTGAGAGTTCTTCTATTCTGCATGGGGGAACTGAGGCCTTGGAATCTTGGAAAAAGGCCTGCCTGGATGGAATTCTGAGCAACCTGGCCTGGTGGAAGTGTCCCTGCTCATGTTGGGGAGGTTGGAATGAGATAAGATTTAAGGCCCTTTCCAGAAGTTCTGTTTTGTTTCCAGTCCAGAGGCATTTTGGGATGATATAAATTGCTGTAAAAGGAAATTCATTCCATAGTTGTGCTCTTGGATCCTACTGCAAGTTCAGGATTGTGTGAGGGCTTTGCATCTGTATCTGACCTTTGTGAATTGTTGTTCCAGCAAGGCACCGATGGGGAACGCTGTCACTTTTTGGGCAGGTGTTTATCACAGGAATATTGTCCCTGCTGCTTTTTCTCATCTTTGGTATCCTTTTGGGTAATAAAGCAGTTTGCAAGTGACACAATTTCTAGAGGAACTAAGGCAACAGAGAAAATTTTGGTGTCCTGACACCACATTTTGGATTATTTTTGACTTTTTTTTTTTCTCTCCATCTCTGAAATTGCTAATAACAGATGCTTGAATTCTAGTCAAGTGAAAAATTCCAATTGATTTCAAAAGCAGTTGGATTGGATCCTAGCATCAGTTTGGCACCTATGAAAATACAAACATATGCAAGGGCCTCACTTTCAATTGCACTCAAAAACAATACTAAAAACACCCAAACCAAGAGTAAAAATTTTGAAATTACTGATTTAGAAGAAAAATCTTTGAAATTGACAGACATTTGCGATAAGAAATGTAAGGTATTGATAACAGTTTTGAACAAAAATTTGAATAAAGGCAATATTGTCTATTTGTCATGGAATTGCCTTTGACCTCAACATCCTACTTTTTTTGTGGGTTTTATGTTTAGGAGTCCTTGGTTCTGAAAGCACCACACCTTGGCTCAGATGTTTCATTTGGGTTTACTCTTGGAGTGTTCTCTTCTAGCTGGGCTCAAGCATATGGTTTGATTTTCAAGTGAAGTGACACCACTTCTTACAAATGCACATTACTCATTCCCCATGCAAGTTCAATAAAATCATGGCATCTTTTATTTTTTATTTAAAGCTGACAAAGAAGTCATACTTAAAAACCAATCTAGGAAATTACTTCATTGTCAAAATTATTTCCTCTGATCATTTCCATGCTTTAATTTTTATATTATTCTTACTGTAGCTGTGGTGGTAGACTTTTACCACTGGAATGAATGGGAAAATGACATCATAGTGAAATGTCATGTTTTTTCAGCTCTTAAATGGCTGAACTGCAATTAATCAAAATTGGTGTGATTTTTATGAAGTGATACGACCAATAATTTAGGATTTCAATTGCTACATGAAAAGTCTTACTTTTTTAAAGGCATAAACATTTACGAATACCTTTATTTTTTTTAATAAGAACTGAAGAAATTTAATATTACCAAGTAATTCCAACATCAAATATTGCATGTATGGTGTGAAATGGTAAATACAATGTTGTTAAGAGATGTCTTCTTTTCTTTGCACTGTCTGGGAGGATGATGTGCATAACTCTCTGCAAAAGATAGCTTGTTTGATGTGAAGTTGCACCGAGCAGTGTATGGGATGGCAGCCTGCCAATTAGTGATCCATTTTCTAGAAACTGAGTTTGAGGCCGTGCCAACCAGTCACATACATCTTATCTTCAGCATCACAGTGCAGCCTCGTAATTCGTGCAAAATTATGTTTGACGTTAAATTATAAACCCTTAGTGTAATAATAAAAAAAATAAATAACCCTAAAAGCAAATTAAAAATTATGTTTTCACTGGAGCAGGTTATAAGCCCACTAGAAATGTGATCTGTAGTCACCAGTCTATGGGCAAAATTCCATTTCTCAAGCATTGCTTTTCTTTTTTTCTTTTTTTTTTTTTTTTCCCCTCTCTCTACCAAGTAAAAAAAAAAGCTGCAATTCAGAAAATTAAGCTTGGTTAGTGCAAAAAGTATTTTTTTTTTAAATTTGAGGTGATGGATAAGACCATTTTTAATTAAAAAAAAGCCAGATGTGATGGGGGGGAGGTGTCTCTCTGCCACATCCCTACCTATCACAACAGCTTTACCTTTGTTCTAAAAAGTGGGGGTTTTGCAGGAAAAATAATAATAAAAAAAATAGTGAAGAGGTAAAGCAAATACTTTCCAGATGCTGTTCCAGGACCAGAATCTTGTTGTGTGACCACTGCAGTGGTCCAGTGCCACCAGGGGCAGGTCTGGGGAGGCAAAACTTCTTTCTGCCCCACGGATGGGATGCAAATGTCATTGTGAGCAAAGCTCACAGATAAACTTCAGCCTTCAGAGGCTGAGAGAGAAGGATTGGTTACAAGTAGAGTTAACCATAGTGATAAGAAATATTTTATTTATTTGTCTGTATAAATTTCATAAATTAGCCGAGAGCATATTGTGATATGCTTGTATCATGCTAGTTTTGTATTTAAACTAAAAAAATAATTGATTTCCAACAGAATTTAGGAGGATTACTTATTTTCAGAAATGTTTTGAAATAAATAAGATTTCTACTAAACATTTATACGTCTCCCCTCATAACCAAAATTCTATGTCAGGTTCACACTTTTCCTGGTTTGCTGATATTATCTGGTGGGATTAGTTTGCAGGATGAATTCACAGGCTGGCAACTTTAAAATTTTGGTGATCTTTCTGTACACAATTATAAAAGTTGGTCCTATAAGCAAAAAAAAAAAAAAAAAAAAAAGATAATTAGAATACTTCTGAACAGTCTAAGATTGTTGGCATGTAAAATTCTTCTCATTAACTAGAATTCAAGCTCCAGTGAAAATGGTTTTAGGAGGCCTTCAGTGCCCAAACATATGAAAATTAATCCAAAATCACTTAAAATGTGACTTTTACTTTACAGAGCAGACTTCACTTTAGACTTGTACCTCGAAGATTTCTTAGCACCTCTAAGTTCATACTTATCACCATCTTCTCACAAAGCTAGGGAGGTGTTCATGTTTATTTATAAAGGCCTGAAAAGCATTTGTTCACTTTGAATTCATTCTTAATTTGTTTAATTTGTTCTTAAATTGTTCCTTTGTGTGGCCATGAAGAACATATTGTGTTAACACCAAGATTCCGAGTTCATCTATTTAAATGCCCCAGCTTGGTCCATTGCAGCCTTCTCCTTGCTTGGTGGTGCCCAGCATTCCCAAAAAAAGGTTGGGATAAGCTCCATTCTCCAGGGCCAAGCACGGCACAGTGCAAATTTCCATGGCAGTGGTGCTCCTGAGCCTCCATGAGGTGGCAGGCACTGCTTCTCTGCATCCAAGAGGAGACCTCAGAACCATTGCCAGGTAACTCCAAAGACTGTTTGCACATCTTCTAGTGCCAAATTAATTCCAGCAATGGAAATTCATTTCCTAGCGTGTTCTGGGAAGGAAGAGGTGAATTAATTGCTGTGGACACCACGACACCCTCCAAACGCTACAGTTAGTCGTGGGTTCAGATTAGCATGGAACCAGTTGTAATTGGGCTCCTCTTCTTTATCATTCAAGAGCTCTTTTACATGACAACAGGATGCTCACATCTCCAAGGGATACCTTTGGCACTTCCACCGCTCTCATTTCTTCGCACACCCCTGTTCATTATTGAAATCTTGGAACCAAAGCAGGGCGTGGGGAGGTCTGTCTGTCTGCTTTATTTCACCTAAGCAAACTCTACGCTCCCTCCTTGGCACAGGAAGCGTTTACAAAAGTTGTTTAAAGAGCAATTGCTCTTCTTCACCGGGGACGCTGGTCTTTGCTCAGAATTTAAATCAGGTTTGTGGCTCAGAAGGGGAATGTGAGGCTTCTGAGCTGTGTTTATGAGGCCAATGCTGCTGATGGGCCTCAGGGAAGGAGAACTCATTGGCCTGGCTGTATGTTTAGGCAGCTCGATAGCCCCATATTGCTCTTTACCATTAAAATTGTGGGCAGAAGACAGAATTAGGAGGTTTAGAAATGCATAATGTAAATAAGCTCTGAATGCTGTCAAGTAAATGCAATTGTATTGTTGAAACTGGAGATCCTAGAGCCATACTGGCCCTGTGTCTATGGGAAAAAAATTTAACTCAGATTGCAGGTCCACAAGTGGGGTCTGCACTGCCTGCACGTGTTTTTGTTGCTGCCTATATGTTTCCTGCATGTTTTGCTATGAAGACTCACTCTCTTTATCTGTCTTGACAGATGGAATCAGTAAATGTTACATTATCAAGTTTTATCTAAAAATGTCTCCCATTGATAGCGCATTTATATCATGTCATAATAGCTCTTTGTACCAAAGCAAGGGGAGCTGGGAAAATCCTAACTAGTGAGTAAGCTTTCATTTTTAAAGTAGTAAAAAAGTTCTTTGTTCTACAGCATCCTATTTTTAGAGTGAACTTAATTAAAGTGAGTTAGGAATTTTGAAATCTGGAATAGGAAAAATTGGGTCATTATTAATTATTATGTATATAATAAATCCAGGGGCTGTGGTCTTTTTTCTTCACAATGCACGTATGTCTTCTCCTTCCTCACAGGCATTTTTCATTACCAGAGGAATCAACTTTCCTTCTCCAAGGCCTTGGCTTAGCAACTTGCTGAGCTGAGAATCGAGCTGTAAGCACACAAGGAGGGCTTTTTTTGGGGGGCTCACTCCAGACATTGTCAAGGGCATTTCTGTGCTGAACTATACATAGCACCCTGTCAAAACCCAGTTTTTCTAATGCATCTCTGCAGCCACTTTCCCTCCTCCCAGTCCTTCAACACCTTCTCCCTTTCACCTGCTCCCTGTCAGTCTGCAGTCAAGGAATGCAGGTTTCTGTAAATGGGAAGGTGAAGCTCTCGGGACCACAGGGAGTAATAATGTCCCCAGCTCATATTATTTTTCTAGTGGTGTTCATATCCCCTAATCAATATAATTCATGTTGGTTTTCTCTCCCCTTTTTCTTCCTCTGACTCTTTTTTCAGAGTCAGCATTCCTCTTGTCAACTGCTTTTTCTTTCCTGTTTTCTTTCTCCCCGTCACCCCCTGCTCCTGAGCTCCCCTGTCACCTCTCCGACCTGGATCCTTTCCTGTAGATGCTTGGTCCTGTTGTGAGCTCCCATCTGCCAAATCACCACCTCTGCTGCTGCTACACGTGTACAATGTTCACATCTGGACAGATGTGGCCTGTCCATATCACCTGGGCCTTTCTTTGCTTCTGGATCCCTGAGGAAGGGAGTGCCCAGGTAAAGCAAGGCAGAATTGCCGTGATGCAAACAGCTCATCTGCAGTTCCTGGGCTTGGAGTAGCAAATAGGATCTTTTCCAACTTGTACCATGATTTCTATTGCTGTGTGAGCCAAAAAACACTGAAGAAAGTTGAATTACTTTTTTTTTTTATAAATAACTTCTAACAAGAAAATGGAAATGCCTTTCTACCAATTTTTTTGAGTGTAGTTTTAAAAGCTCTCAAGGTTTTATTGCATCATCTTTTGAGAAATGGGGAACCACTGGGACATCAGTGGTTTTTCTCTCTCCTCTCAAACTTGTCTGTGCTCTTCATTTGGAGTTTAGTCCTGTTTGAGCTTTCCACAAAGATTTCCTAAATAATTTGTTCTAACTATGTCATGTTGGTAAGAGATTCTTCTGGTTTTACAGGCATTGCTAAACTGCCGGGGCTGCACTGGTTTGTGCTATTCAATATCTGTTTTTACCCTCATAATTCTTGGATTATTCCCTGTGACATCCTGTCAAATCTCTTCAGTTTGGACTCTTGTAAATGATGCCCCTTGGGTTTCTCTGAGTGCCTACAAACAGACAGGAAATGTTCAGCAGTGATTAAAGCCCATCAATATACTCTGTCAAGTAGCTGCTGTATTTAAAACCATAGGTGGACAGATCTTAGCAGTGGAAAATTTGGTGAGGTAAAGTAATTATGATGTTTTATTTCTAGGCTCTATAAGAGGACACAAATACCTGAACATATATACCTATATATTTATGAAAAACAATGAACTTAGAAGAATGAAAAAATAAAATAAAGACCAAGTAACTCACATATTGTATTTTGCCTCATAAACCTCTAGTTTATTTTAATTGTAGGTATAAATTACCATATGAATACCGAAGTGTACAAGTAAATATGAAAAGAAAGAAAAATGAACATTTACTGCAGCTCAACACTATTTTTTTCACTTGAATATTTGTTTTTCCATACGTGATGTGCAGTTGGAATGGAATTATGGGTAGAGAGATTATTGTTATTACTATCAGCTTTCCAGTAACAGGTAAAGGGTAATTCTTTCCTAAGCCAAAATTACTCTGTGCCAAATATCAGTTTTGAACTCCTGATCTGAGGCTTCAAATTTGTACCTGATGGATGCAGAGAAAAGACTTTTAATCTGCTCTTACATGGCATTAGAAGGAATTCTTCTGAAGTTACACATGGAGATCAGCTATGTGTTGAGGGAGGGGGGAAAAAAAAGAAAAGGTTGTTTTTTCTCTGCAAACCATGCATAAATCTCTTGTTAAATCCAGTGCTGAAGATCATGCTTTGCACATGCAGTAGCACACCCTCTGTATAATTTTACAACCCATCAACAGATATGTTGCACACTCTCAGGAAGTGAGTTGATTTAAGAATTTTGGTGCTGAGGTGGCAGATTTTCAAGGAAGATCATATTGAGAAGTGCAAAGACTACCTCAGGGGCCATGTTTCTTGTTCACTTATCTCTGTTTTTGGATCAAGAGGGTGCAGCTTATTTTGAAAAAGCCCAAACTTTGCTTTGAATGGCTTGTCCAGGAATGAGTTAGCCACAGCCCTACCTCTAGTTAGGCTTTTTTTTTTCTCACTTTAGAGGTTTTAAACGTGAATGGAAAGGTGGTTGAAAGGTAAATCATGTTGTATTTCAGGTCTCTAGAGCCTTCTGCAGCAGCTCCTTCCAGCAATGTGTGTCACCTCTGTGCTGGAGTGTGAAGCCCGCTCTGTGTTTGTGGCTGTTCAGTACTTCAGCTTCAGAACCCCAGATTTTCAGACTGCTCTTAGAGGTGTTCATCTTTCCAGGTAGGAAGAGATTAAGAGGGCAAAAACTAAGTGATTGTATCCAAATTTTAAAACCAGAGCCAAATTTCAAGAGTTATTAAATACAAAGGATGTGACTTCAGGTGCTGATTTATTTTTGAGATAGTGGCTGACAACAGATAAGATTTAGATCAGTGGTCACTCAGACTCCCAAACTTTGGGATCAGGGCTTGGATTTGGTCGGGAATTTAGACCTCTCTTTTTTTTTTTTTTGGTGCATTACACATGCATAAAACCTGTCTTTAACTAAGGGCTTTAACTACCTGCTGCAGACATTCCTTGCTGCCTTTAGGCACCAATATTCAGTTTGACAACCTATTACTCCCATCTAGACTTCACAATGGCTCCTTAGATACATTTAATTAAAATTATAGACTAGAGTTCAACCAAGAAGTGTTGAGCTAATTCCATTCCATAAGGGAAGAAATAAGATTAAAATCCAGAAGGAACCCCCCTCCCTTTCCCATTTCTCCAGAATTACCACCAGCCATGAGATTATCTCCAAGGTTTCCTGGAAATGCACAAGCCCAAAGCATGCAATGAACATCTACCCTTGAATGGAACGATCCATCACTCATTCAAACAAACAAAACCCCTTCTGAGCCTAATATCCTTAGTGTCATCATTAATTATAATATGCAATCATAATCATTTTGGAGGTAGACCTGGGGTTAATTTGGACAATCAGCTGCTGATCATTAACAGTGGCCTATTGAAGTGCATGAAAATGATCCCCTGTAGTTGCTACACGTATGAGGGAAGTAATACATTGTGTTCTTTTTTCCTATAGGCTGTGTGCCAAAGTATTAGTTTTCCCTGTGACTCCAATTCACAATTACTGGATACTCTTAGCTCTTATCGTTTTTTTTATGAACAGGTGGATAGGAAATTGTTTTGGCATAGAATAAACAGGGAGAGGTGCTGCAAAGGGTTGTCTCTATTTTAAAGGCTTGTTGCCAGCCTTTTATTATTTATTTTTTATCTTTCCCATTTTCTTTTTATAGCAGGCTTTGAAATTATACGCAGGTTTGTTTTGTCAGAAGCACGGAGAAGGGGTCTTTTGTGGCAGTCATTTGTGTCACTCTCCTTCTACCTGCACTGACACTGTGCTGCTCCTCAGGACCTTTGCTTCATTTGACTGGTGAAAACTGATCTTAGCAAAACCCCAAAAGTAGAAAAAGATGTGTCAAAATCTTAAATCTCTGCTTTTGTGTTTGAGCGTCCACAAAGCAGATAGGGGCTGTCAACATATGTATGTATATGTTAATATACCTGTAAAATGGAGGGGGATGTTTACTTGAAAACATAAATAAATTCAAAATATTTTTCCATTTCACAACATCAGAGTATACAGTTGCGAAGGCAACAGTTTAAAATTATGAAACTTTGAAATATTCCTATGGTATTTGAGTGGATAGGCCTGCAGGATTCATCCTAATTAAATTGTGTGTCCTGTGATTTGGTCGCCTTTAGTGAAATCACAAAGTAAGTTGTTTGTATATGAAGCTATAAATAAAAACGAGTGTATCCAAGAGGTTCCTTTCCTCAAAGTAAATTACAAATTAGTAAGTGGTGGCCAAAATGACTTTAATAAAAGAGCTGATTCTCATATAATGGGAGGCTGAATAAAATTAGATGTCTCCAGCAATCTCTTTTTCCTGTGTCTAAGAAGGATTTCCCAAATCAAGGCTGCCAATCACATGTTATGTTTGAACTACAGTGAATTGAACTGGTTCAAAGTAACAGAAGGAAAAAAAATTATATGAATGATCACATCAATTCTTTCTCTTCTCTCTTTCAGGATTACTGTCTGGGAAAAAGGATGCTGTATCTGAAATGGAACAAGGTAGTGATATAGTGAAAGGCAGAAAAAAGCTACAGTTGGAGGATATTTAGACTTTTTTAAAAAACATTTTTGCCCGTGTACTAGTGCCGAGGAAACATGAATGGGCACAAACGTCTATTTTTAATGAAAGAAAAGAGTTGATTCACTCTCAGGCAGCAGTAACGTAACTTATTTTGTAACAGCAAGAGCCAAGCATATGGTATTCATCATTAGCAGTAGCAACAGAAGCCGTTTCTGCCGGGCCGGGGCTGGAGAGCCCTGCCTCGCTGGGCTCCCACCTTCCTCTGGCAGCCCTGCCCTGGCACCACTGCTCCGTTCTTAGGGCTTCCCTAAAAACAGGGGCCACACAAGATTAAGAGAATAAAAGTGGATATACTTACTGAAGGGCCTTCAGGTGCATTAAGGGCTGATGAACCCTCCCTGAGGGGCTACACCCAAAATGGACAGCAGGTCATGAGTTTTTCACACTTTTATAAGTTTGGTCCATTTGCGTATTGTGAGTTAATCTTCCAATTACAGCTTCAGGCCATGAAGTCGTTTACCCCAAGTTTGCTTCTCCCCAATTTACTTTTTTATACTTTTCTAGATCTGAGAGAGTGAGGTGTCCTTGATTCCCAGGCCTAGAGAGGAATTGTTTTGTCTAATCAAAATCTCAAGACAGCAGCTAACACGCTATATGGCAATTTAGAGTCATACACTAAAGAATTGCAGGATTACAAATATATGAAAAATATAAAAGCTAAAATCCTACATCATCACTACCAGTGTCCATGGCCCCACTGTGTCATCTAAGATTCCAACCCCATGACCTGTTCTTGTATTTGTGGCCTTCTCAGTGAAACCAGTTCCATAATTAATGGTGTTCTACCTTTGTTTGCCCCTTTTTCGTGCTACTGGTTGTGAACTGTATTCATCTACAGGGCTATCAGGTCTATCTGAAGAAGCACTATGTGACAAGAAGAGCTTTCTATTTATTTTTCCCACCTCCTCTCTTAGTAATTGGCTGGGCAGCTTGGAGATGTGAATCAAAGCTGGAGCTGTCAGTGAGCAGCTTTTAAAATGTCCTTATCATTCCCCATTATCATTATGCTTACACACTACACCAGCAGCTAAGCTTTGGCTTGATAGCCACAGCCATCATCTCTATTCCTCTATAGCTTTCAAAATGTTCCTGTAAAACAGAAATTCCTGGCAATACATCAGGATGGAGACAAATGTTTAATATCCATGTTACTAATGGTAAAACTGAGACACAGCTTGTTCTAAGTGGCCAAACCCAAGTGTGTCGTGCAGTGAGAGATCTCCACGTGGCTAGCAGCCCTGCTAGGTGCCTGTCACACCAGCCCTTGCTGGAACAACCCAACCCCTGCCCCTGCAGACACCTCTGTTCACTCATCAATGACCTTGGGTGTGCATTCAGCAGTTACTCTGGTGCTGCATTAAATTCCACTCGAGATGAGAGGAGGTTTTATACAGATCTTTGTATTCAGATATCAAGCTGGATGGCAAACTTTTTCCTGCCTTGCAATGGGATTTGGAGTGGGGAAAACTTGAGCTCTGGGCTTTATTGTGTTTGTGGATACTTAGCAATTGGAGATGAGGAGCATGTAAATTGTTTTTTATAAAAGCATAGAGTTGCTAAAATTGCACATAAGCTACAAAAAGAGGTGGGTTGAGGCCCTGGCACAGGGTGTCCAGAGAAGCTGTGGCTGCCTCATCCCATCCCTGCCAAGGCTGCGCTGGACAGGGCTTGGAGAAACCTGGGGTAGTGGAAGGTGTTGCTGCCCATGGCAGCAGTTGGAATGAGATGAGCTTTAAGGTTCCTTCGAATCCAACCTGTTCAATTATTTTAGAATCAATTGTAACCTTTATTGCCTGTTAACATTCTCCTTCACAACTTTTATTCTTATGAAAAGTCACTTATTCTTCAACATCAAGCTTTCCTCTGCTCATTTCTGTATTCATTTAAACTGAGAGATGAATCCAACCATGGGCTGGCCTGTGAGCACTCTATTGTTGTTGTCCTCAAAATTCCAATACAGTTTGTACTTTGTTTTTACACAATCCCATGATATTGCGTAAAATATTGTTATGTTATGCTGTTACTAGATTGTGTCAAATCAGGAGAATACATGGAGGCTGCCATTCATCTCAGAATATTTTAATTAGTGGGTTTCTTTATCTGTCTTAAATTACAAATTTCCTCCTTGAAACTATAAAAGGACCTCATTAGTTCTGTCTCTGTGTTGCACTTGAGCAGTGCTAGAAATTTAAGTTTGTGACTGAAATGTGAGTTTTGCTTTCAGTACCTTTATGTTCTAGTCTCTCTCTTCCTTCACCATCCCCCATATGAAACAATGCTTCTATCTTTCCTTTTCTGCTAAAGGCTGGTTTGTAATGATGGTAGGATTTTGTGAATACTAATACAGGTATTTGTATTCTCTAAAGGGAAGGCAACATCGGTTCTGGTCTGTAAATATGTACAACACTTTATGACTTTCATGAAATATTGGAGGAATGCAGAGATGAGAAGTTTAGTAGTATGGTAAGAAAGCCAAAATCCAAACAATGCTTCAAAGGCTTTAAAAATAAATCTTTATGTTGGTGTTGACAAAACTGAAGTAGTGCCATTTGAGACAGATTTTTCCATTGAGAGGCAATTTCAAAAGCACAATTATATTCATATTTGGCCAAAGTGGAGTCCTATCTGAGGCCACCTAGATGCAGAGCAAGCTGAATTAATGCACCAGCCTCTATTCAGAGCCAAGGGACCTCTGTTGCTTCCAAGGAAGATTCCCCTCATATGCAAGCTTGTAGAAGAACTGATGATTTATTCCATAGCAAAAAATCTCCCAGTTACTCTGAGATGAAAAAATTTCTGTGTTTCTGCTTTGGACCATTTTGCTCACCAAAATTTGGGTATTTGCTTGGCTGAGGCAAACCATTAGCCCTTGTTTGATACCAAGGTCTGAAAGCCATTAATGCAACAAATTAATAGTTTAAGGCAAACTTTACATGAATTTTTTTTTAATGATAGGTTATTTCTTCTTCACTCCCTTTGAAATTTTTCCAATCCATGTAAATATTTGTGAAGAAACTGAACTGACTCAGTTTTTTACTTGAAAAGGAAGATGTGATGGGTCCAGCCTCTGTGGTCAGGTGATGCTGAATGCCCATCTAGGAAATCCTGTGATCCACCAAATAAGGTGGTAAACTTTCCCTGTTGGCCCCATAGCTTGAAGAAAAGCAGGAGCAATTAAGATAATCAACTAAATTGGAACAAAAAAAAAAAAACAAAACAAACAAAAAAAAAACAAACCACAAACAAAAACTGGGGGAAAATGTGGGAAGCAGAGGAATTTCCCTTGCAAATCCAAGGCTATGGATTTCCATCCTTACCTTGCACCTCTTGGGCAGAGGAAGAGGAGGGTGATCAGAGCAGGTGGCTCTGCTCTGCCCTTTTATTCCCTGGGGAGGAGGGGGTGCAGCATCCTGGACCTTCAGACTTGTGGCTGTTATGGGATGGTCTGAGCCCTTTGGAGACTTGGTGGGAGCAGGCAAATTGTTACCCAGTTTCTGTTGCCAAGCTGCACACCACAAATGTGTCTGTAAGCCCTGAGAAATAAATATGACTGCAGCTTTGTTTATAAGTGGCATAAAAACAACAGAAACAGGCAGTCAACCAGCTTTTATAAATTACAATTTTAAACTGAAAACATAGTTTGAGGTCAAGGCTGCTGCTCTGATTTCCAGGAATTTTTTTTTTTCTTTGAATTCCCTGATTTTTTACCTCTTCCTCCTTCATGAACTTTTACCAATGTTCAAATATTCAAAGCAGAAATAAATGAGGAATAAGGAGTACTATTCTTAGAGGGTAAAAGATGAGGATTTCAAATTAAATTGTGGGGCATTTTAGCTCTTTGAGCAACTTCAAGTTTTCCTGAAGTAAAAGGTGTGCAGCCCTTCAGATTTTGCTGTTGTATTTTGGAACTTCAGCTGCAGATGTGTTTGTGAGCAGCCAAAATGGCCTTTGCAGCACATTGGGGAACAAAGATTTCAAATCAGTTGTTTAAATAATTAAAAAAACCCCTAAATTCCTAACAACAATTCCAGTACTGCTGTAAAATTCTCCCAAAATGAAAGGTGTTGTGCTTGCATCGCTGATATTGGTAGTAGATATAAGAATTTGTATGAACTTTTACTAATTAATCTCAACTGTTTATTTAAATGGAACAATATTTGCTTTTGTTGTTTCTTATGCAGATGTCCTCTCTTTAGTTTTCTTTTTTTTTTCCCCTTTTAAGCTTTTAAAGCTTTTTATTGCTGCCTAATCCCTTCCAATGTACTGTATATCACATTTATGAAATGTATGGGTAGCAGAGAGAAGCAGACAACTTTGTTTTTAAACAAAGACCCCAGGATAAGGGGCAATGTTTTTCCCCTCACAGGTGATGGAGTACGTACAAAGAATGCAGCGGATAATGGCAGTCCTGTCCTCTGAACAGATGGTGATGGTCCTGTTGCTAGGATAAGGCCTGAAGAATTTAGTTTTTAATTCCACATTATTTGCCTCAGTGCCATGAATATCCCTAGGTTTCCTCGGGCAAAAATACAACAAATACACAGAAAGAGAAAGAGAAGTGACATGCGGATAGAAAAGGAGACAGAGCACGGGAAAGGACTGGAGCCAGGTCAATAGAAGCTTTTGGGAAAATGTCTGCTCAGCTGTCTGCAATCACCTGGGTTTGAAAGGCAGGCAGGAAGGAAGATTGGTTTGGCATGAGAACGAGGCCTTTGATGCTTTAGATACCACAGAGAAAAATACGCATTTCTTCCCATTAGAAGTCTGTTGACTTTCCTAATTAAGATAAACGTGTTTCTGAAGAAGTTAGCTCTCACAGTACTACATTTGTAAAAACAACCATGCTTTTAAAATATATACACAGACAAGGACGTGTGCCAAGAACTAGTGCTGGTGTGGTCTTACAAATCACTTTACAGGAATATTTTTAAATCATTGCTTTATTTAAAAGTGAGTGGATTTCATTCCCTCCAGTCAATTAAATATCTAATTTCAACTCAAGTAGATAATAACCAAAGTATTTTTATATAAATGAATGAACAGTTAGAAAACTGTTAAACATACAGCCCTCAAGCATGAAAAATATATTCGTTTAACTGTTTTATTCTTTTATCACTAATTTACTACAGAGATTTTTGCACTTACATCATTTTCAGTTTTGGCACTGGAGGAAAGAAATCTTATTTTAAAAAAATAATTCAGATTGAAATTCTCAAAGATCCCTGTGCCACCAGAATTATTCCATCAGCCATATTAAGGATGTGGTGGATGGTGCTGGTGGAGTTGTGATCTTTCTACAATGGCAGTTTTGAAAAAAAAACCAAAACTGTGAAAACTTCCAGTGCTCCAGTTCCCACAACAAAGCACATAATAAATGTTAAAAAAACATGTTGAATTCATAAAAGGACACAATGCCTGTAAAATATGCAATACCTGAGGTTTGGGGGATTAATTGCAATATTCTCCCGTTTCTAGGTGCCTGCACAGAGCCAGACTGTATTAAGTGATTTAAAGGACTCCCATATCAGATGCTCTAGGACTGGTGAGTGTCTGGTTCAAATTGTTGATTTTTCCTCCATAGTAATTCTGCTAATTGGGGTGTGATCCATGCTATCCTCATCATGATTTATCACACAACAATGTTATGAGAAGGAAATTACATGACTCAAACGTCTCATTTTTTGTGCTTAAAAATAAGTTGAGGAAAATGTGGATGAGACTTTATGGGACAGCAACTGCACTGTGTACCGCAATACATTGTATATGTTATTTACATTGTGTGTGTTTATGCATATATATAATTCATGTTTTTGTCCTCAAAAGTTGACAGAATTTAATTTTATCAATAATGGGGTGCTATGTTTCAGTCAGGGTTTCAAAACTAGCTCATTTGGAACAGAAACTTTTCCTGGTCTTCAAGCAGTTTCTGTTTTCATTATCTTTCCAGAAATAACATTAAATGATATAAAATGGATCAGCATTTATTGATATTCAGTTCTCTGGGTATCACATTGTCTTGGAACCTCATAATCACCATCAGGCAAGAAAATAATCATGAACACAATCTCACTAATATATTCTCTTTCCAAGCACCTCAGTTTTTGGTGAAATTGGTGATTGGTTCATATAATTTCTTCTCCCTCATCTTTATCATCCTGAAAAATGTTCAACCAGCTTTTTGAATGTTTGTTTTCTTTCTTAGCACCTCTAGATGTTCTCAATTCTCATTTTTTTAGGGCATAGTCACTTATTCTACCACATTCAGAGGATTAAAAGAATTTTGCTTAATTATCAGGTGCTCATCAGAGGGATGACATCTGACTACCTGAGGGACACAACTCCAACCTCTACATGTCTTGGTGAGGCTGCTGAATAGATGCATTTTTCAGTTTATTGTACGAAATGATGGGGTGAATTTGGTTCACAGCCCTTCATGTGTAAATAAATAAAAATACCTCTGAAACTTGATCGGAGATGAAAGGAACCATTTCCGTCGGAGAGAGGGAGAAGTGGTTTCCCATGCCGTGTGCTTTGTGATACACACAGAAGCCTTTGTGGCTCATCTTGTTTATCCTTCCTATTCTAAGCAGGAGTCAGACACATGCCTTAAAATGGGATAATGTGTCACTTCTGACATTGCTCTTTTCATGTAGTTTGTGTTCTTTCCTTAAATATTGGCTGTTCTTTTAGAAGCCCGTTGTGCAGAGATGTATGTGCTATTCTTCTTGATTCCTGGTTCATACAGTATCATATTCTGTGATCTTTTCAGATTATTAGGATGGAATTCAGATTAGAAAATGTTTTATGTTTTAAGCTCATTACAATGGTACATGAATTTCCTTAAAAACACAGTTTTCTTTGCTTGCTAGCCTTAGACATTTTTTTTTAATACAAAAGCAAAAGGTGCCAGTGGCACAGCTACCTCATGTAATGAAACACATAGATTTCTCTTCTACTTATTTTATTTCCCGCATTCATCATTCATATTTAATGCCACAGGCATTTGACTTCTTAATTCCCTATATTGAATTGAAGAGGCATGCACAGCATGCACTCCAGTTTAATGACTTGTAATTCTTCTTCATTGATGACACACTTTTTCACCTGGAAAACTTGTGGTGCCAAACTTCCTCTCACATGTGTGATGCAGTCAGTATCCTTAACAAGGTGGTGATGGCTGGAGAGAGGAATGACTGGAAAGTGTAAGGTCCTAACCTTAAATGCCTCTTGGACTGAGAAAACATTAGTCTAAGGGTTTTTCTGGTGATAGATATGAATATATTAATTTTTTTTTTTCTATTGTTGAACCTCAGTTACTGTTTCTCCCCTGCTGGCTCTAGGACATGCCTCTTTGCTTATTCATTCTCTTTTTGTGAGCCAAATTTCGAGTAATACACAACTTTCCCACCCTAAGATAATTAGCATTAATCTACTGAGTAGGTTTGGCAATAATATTTCCAACAAAAAGGTTTTGTAGACTTCAGCAGGACTAGAAGATCATATGAAGGATAAATTGCAGTGTCTGACGTCAGTATTTTGGACTAAGATATGATGGACTAAGCACTATCCTGACATTATTGTTTTTTTACAGACATCTCATAGGACTGTCGTACTTAAGGTTAGCTACTTGTAGAAGCTTAAGATTTTGGAATAAAATATTCTGTAGAACTACAAAGCATTCAGGCCATTATAAGAACATTGCACCTTTCCAGGTTTTCAAAGCACTTTAGAAGCATTTGCCAACCCTCATAGCACTGAAACATGGGAAGTCTTATCTTTTATTGATTTCCCAAGTGGGTTGACTGAGACACTGAAGAGTCCTGGTTTGCTAACTGTGAGCACTCTGATAGCCCAATGCAACGTCTGAAGGAAAACAAAAAATGACACTGAACTTCCCCACGAACTATTACAGGAAAACCTTTTGGAGAGCTTCCCTCAGGAAAACAGAGAGAAAGACACAGAGATGAAGTTGCCTGGTTATTCAGGCAGAGCACTCCTGAATGGGAACAGGAGGATGTGGAGGGATTTTGTAATTAAAGTCAGCTCCAGAGTAGAGCAAAATCCTTCTTTCAAAACTTGTCAAGGTGTGTGCTCTTCATGAGGATAAGTGGCACGTGGATGGAGGGGGGAGAAGATTTTTTTGGAAGAGGAGGGCTAGGTAGGAGAACAAGTCCAGTTTGGTTCCTTGTGTTCCAGGAAAGGTGGATGTTTCTGATCCTTTTCAATCTAACATCATTTTTTCAGCAAGCTCCAAGAAGTGAAAGAATTTATACTTGAGTGAGTGCAGTGATCACGAGAAAATGAGTGCTATTCTGTTC
This sequence comes from Vidua macroura, assembly GCF_024509145.1. Lineage (NCBI taxonomy): Eukaryota > Metazoa > Chordata > Aves > Passeriformes > Viduidae > Vidua > Vidua macroura. Next base: position 37,475,051 of record NC_071577.1, read on the forward strand.
ATGAATGGTGATTTAACTGTAGTCTTAGTAATAGCCTTGAAGTTTTCCTTTGGAATATATCCTAAAGGACTAAAAGATAAATTAATGGTATATGTTGGAAAATATCTTCAAACATTTCAGCATAAAAGTATGAAGCTTATGTCTAGGAGGGATTTCAGAGGTCATCTATTTGCAACTCCTGTCCCAAGGCAGGAGCAGCTCTACCTAAAATGTGCTTTGGTTGTCAGGTGGTTTTTTAGCCTTGGAAATTTTCCATTATTTTCATAACTTTCCAATAGTTCTCCCTTCCACCCCCTGCCCTTGAAGATCTTAATGTATTTAGTGTTCTGATTTCTCTTTAGCAGTTAGAAATGTCTCAGAAAGTGGTTATTAATAAATCATTAAAAGTTTGCATCTCATTTCATTTCCTTGCTGCTCTACTACTCTTTATTTCCAACCATAGTACAAAGTCATTTTGAAAACAGAAGGAGGAATCTTTCACAACTGAGTGAAAGATTAGAGTCAAATCTAAATGATGGGGGTAAACCCAGAGATTATTTTCCTTTACCTGGAATACTCTTTGTTATTCAAGTTATTTGCTTAGATTAAAAGATTTCTTAGCCTGATCTTGTTTTAGCTGGCAGTGGTGAAGAAGAAATAATGCAAGGCTTTACAAGCTGCATGTCTTGAACATGGAGTCACTTCACCAGTAGGGCTTTCCTGGGAATAGGGAACAGCAAGGTTGAATATAAGGCTTGATAACTACAGATATTTTCAGTAGCACCAAAGGAGGTATGGGAAGTGATGAAAAAACTTATGAAAGGTAAACGGACTATAATTCATACTAAATATCTCCCCTTGTGCAGAAGCTCTTTTTAAATTACTCAGATAAATGAGCTCATTTATGGAATATTTTGTACTGCATGAACTTATATGGGCACCTGTCATGTATATATATTTTTAATACTGAACTCATATAGACGGCTTAAAGTCCCCCTTGCCCTTTAGTAAATTTAAATCTCCCACAAAGCTGCTGTACAGTAGTCATAAAGAAACATTTATGGTTCAACATAATTTCCCTTCATTTCTTTTTCTCTTTCTTTTAAAAAAAAAGGCAGTTTAAAAGTAATAAAGCACTTCCTTCTGTAAATCTTTGATCTTTTTTCTTCCTAAGGGAAGATTAATTTGTAAATATGCTAATGGATTTTTATAATATGAAACCTTCATAAGAAAAACTACATTAGTTCATATGAATGAACACATCTATCTTATTCAATTTATAAACTAATGGCTGAGAGCATCAACAATGCATTCTGCTCAGTCTCCTGTCCAAAATCACTGCCTGTGTTTCAAAGACAGCACCAAATTTTGCGAAAAAATGTAAGTTTGGCCAATTTTATTTTCCCTTTTTTTTTTTTTTTTTTTTTTTTAATTTATTTGCAATAGTGAGATTTGCTGCTGCTCCAGCCAGGTGAGTACTCTGGTCTGAGGAAATGCCATGTGGTGGGAGTTGCATTATGTGGATGTAATGCACCCAGCTGCATGCCTTCCTGATGAATCCTGGTGGTTTCCAGCAGGGTGCTGAGCCTGTAAGCACAGTGATCTCTCAGACAGGCACCCTCAGAAGCTGAATGGCAGCAAAGTGTTCTTCCAGGTTGCTTACATCGCTGAGAAGCTGACTCTCACCAGCTCCTCGCTGGGACAGTGATCCTGCCAATTTCTTTCCAGCTGGAAGCCTTGGAGGACTTGGGCTCCAGCACTGCAGGAGTTGGGTGCAGTGATCCTTGTGGATCCCTTCCAGCTCAGGACATTCTGTGCTGTTGTGTCTCTCTACTCCCCCAGCCACTGTGGCTGCACTGGGCCCAAACTGCCCTCTCTGCTCCATGGCAGGAGGGGATGGGGCATGGGCAAGGACTTCGTGGGGGGATTCAACCCAAGCTGCACACAAAAGCAGTGAAAAGTGGTTCACTGGAGAGTTTTCCTACTCTGTTTGTGTCCTGGGTGCCTCTAGGCAATCCAGAGCTCCTTCCTCATTCCCCTTTTCTCTTCCCAAGCCCACATTTCATCTCTTCCCATGTTCTTGCCTGTATTTGATTTATTCTGGTGCTTAGCTGAGAAGCCATAGAGAGTTGAGGTTTGCTCCAGTCCTTCCTGCCAGTGGTGGCTGTGGCATCTCTTCTGGGACAATGGGTCTGGCAGTGGAGAGGACACAGAGAGGCTGGGGCAGAACCTTCTGTGTCCATCATTTTCTTTCTGACAAGGTCTCTTTACTGTTTAATTTTCTCTGTGATCTTTTTCTCCTGGTGTTCCTTTGCCTCTTTCCTTTTCTGAAGTAAACAATCCTAATAGAAGCTTGTAATAGAAATTATTAAATGAATGTAAAAATCAGAGTGTGTGTGTTGATTCAGAGGGGCTGTGATGTGTGACAGCGTGGTCACGCCGTGGCACCCCAGCCCACAGGGAAATGCTGCTCTTAGCCATGGGCTCGTCTCTCTGCCTCTCCACCAGGAAGAAATCCACATACTTTGGTTTTATTCCCTTCAATATCTGGCATATTTTAAAATAAAAAGTGTGTGTGGAGGATTTAAATTGATTTTGAATTTAGCCCTAATTTTGATCCAATTTTGTTTGCAGAATGAAGCTTAGCGCCAGAGGAATCTAAGTGGTGCCCTTGTACCTCTAAGCACCTCTAAGCTTTATACAGTGATTTTTCAGGCCTGGTTTATTAAGGTAAGCACAGATATGTTGAACTTCAAGCCAGCATAACCAATGAGGGATTGTTTGATGTGCTCGGGGTACTCAGCGCTGCCGTCGTTAGCAGCTTCTTTTCCCAAGGGCTGACAGATTTGTGTCCGGCTCCAGCTCGTGGCTTTTATCCTGCTGCCATAAACAAAAGGTGTGCATTTCTTCAGGCGTGCAGCTTACCCAGACTCCTTCCCTCGTTTGATGCTATCGTGCTCTGGATAAGAATAGAATTGTAATGTGCACCTTGAGGCTGGAGAAAAGGAACACAAGCAGACAACCCACAGCTGATTCCTAATAGGGGTGGGTGGGGAAGGAAGTGTCAAATGCTGCTCAGAATAGATGAATATTATAAAGGGGTCTGGAAAGATCAGAAATAAGAGAAATTCAGATATTTTATTTCTTTTCCCCTTTCTTTTCTGTTCAGGAAATTCTTTGCAGGGCTTCTCAATAAGAGTGGGGGTGGAGGGTGAGCAGAGGGAAACTGGTGGGAGAGATGTCGCTGCTGTAATGGACAGAGCTGAGCCTGCAGTGCCACAGAGCCTGTTCTCTTTAAAAAAAGAAAAGGCAGGGGGTGGAGGGAGGCTCAGGCTTTTCTCTAGCAAAGTTTTCTTCCCAACAGTCAAAAATAATAGAAAGTAGACATAGAAGAGATCTGTTAATTGATCTTGTCCATATCTTGCCCGACACAGGGTTATTCCCTGCAGCATATTTACTAGTGCTGAGTTCAGCTTTGTTTTTAAAACCTCCAGTGACAATCTCCCGAGGGAAGTGGTGAAAGCCTGACTCTACAGCCTACTACATCTCCTTGTCGATCTGCTTTGCAGAGGGAGACTCTCACAAACCAGGAAATATTTTCTGACGTTCAGCCTACACCCCTCTTTTTTTTTTTTTTTTTTTTTTCTTTCATTTCTGTCTTATTAATTCTATTTATACTCCTCTGTATCAGGCAAAATAATGTCCTTCCAGGAGCACACCATGAGTTCTAACACCGAAAGGTTATGTTCTTGAGAAAGAAGAGCTTTGCCTCATGTTGATTCATTCTCAACCAAAGTAAATGTATAATTTAACTCCCTGATCTATTGCTGGCTCATAGGTGGTTGTTAAACAACTGCAGGTAATTTTAGGTAAGCTTCTAAACTCAAGATATTCTACATAAAGAGCTAATAAATCAATAGGATGAATCCTTAGCACTTTTAAAAATTTAATTTCTATTATCTATATTTTTTCTTACTCCATTTCATCAATAGAAATCTTTCTGCAAAGCATGTCCTTTCTCATTGCCTTTCCCCCGCTCCTAATCTTAGCAAAAGATCATGATTTGGTCAAGGTCCTATTTAAATAGTTTTGGGGTTGCCAACATGGTGTGTTCTGATATTCAGATCTCATAATCCAATTTTGAAATTAAAGAGCTCGGGGCAAAAACACTCGCACAACTGAAATGCATGTTTTTGAGCACTGTGCCAGTGTTTTCTTAAGAGTAATATACCAAAACTCCTCTTTCTTTCCCAATTAATATAACAAATGTCATGCACAAAATCTCCCCTTTTTAACTCGTGCCCCGTGTGAGCACAAGAGACAGAGGAAATGTAAGCTGGGCTACGATTTCAGGGAAGGTATCCGAATTCCAGCTGAATGCAGAAAATATGCAGAAGAGCAACTGATTTATAGTGCCTCATTTGCTGTCTTAGCAGAACGATGTTCTCTGTATTCCCAACAATAAAAGCAACAGCAAGGAAAAAATAAGTCGGCGTGTTTCCCCCTCATACCAAGGCTTTTTCTCCACTCTGCCCAAGTCATTATTTCAAATTTCTCAGTATTAAATCTAAAGGTTCATCAACTCACATCTTTACAGCTCTGTCTTTCTGTATACAGGACCCTGTCTGCCTGTTTCCTCTATTGCACTATTTTGTTTGTACTACTGTAATCATTTTGCTGGCCCAGATCTGTGTGGGTGTGCTGGCAGCTTTACAACAAAGTTACATGGGAACTGAGTTAAGGTTGAATATTTATTAGAAGAAGCCATCTGGCGTCAGGCTGTCTGTACAGGGGGGCTTATTTCTTTAGTAGTCTCTCCTTTTTCTTTCTAGCTCTTCCTCCCTCTCTCTCCGTTTCTCATTTACGTGCCGCATATATGTGAAAAGTGGAACACACATCTTGACATATTGATTTGATTCTTGATATTTATAGCAATTAACCCCTCTCATGTGATTATCCCTGTCGCCTCACCCCATACCTCTCTCTCTCTCCCCCCCCCACTCTGTTCCCGTGGTGGGGGATGCTCAGGGTCTGTTCCCATGGTGGCAGCCCCCCGGATGCTGCAGGGCTCCCTTCCCTCTCGTGCTGCTTCCCACAGCTCCAGTTTTGCTTAAACATCTCTCTCCTGCTCCTTCCACACTTTCCCTCCTCCAGCTCGTGAGCTCATAAAAGAGTGCTGCGCTCCAAAAAACTCCCGACTCACCATATTAAACAAACTAGCCAGCAGAAGGGTGTCCGTGCTATTTCACCATTTGTATGACATCGCCAGGCTTCAAAGTGCAGCGCTAAATTGCCAAAAGATGTTTACTTTACTTGCTTAAGAGCTCCTCGTAATTCAATTGTTCTCTCTCCCGCAGTAGAAGCACACATGTATCCTGAGCCGTGCTCTTGTGAGCTCCCACTACTTATTTACCCACGGGCTTTCCTCCGTTGTTTTTTACACAGTGCTTGACTTTTTTTAATTTATTTTTTTTTTCAGGGGCTTCTGTCTCAAGGTAATTTTTTTTTTTCTGGGGTGCTCAACCACAAGGACCTTGAAACATGCAGCTGTCTGGCTGCCTTTTTTTCCCCTCAGTGACAGACAATTAGTGTTTTTTCCAAATAATAAATTTTTTCCTTTTTTTTTTTTTTTTTTTGTTTTGTTTTTGTTTTTAAACATGCGCAAAGTTGGACATCCAGAATTGTTGGTCATCTTGGAAAACCTTGACCTATTTTTCCTAGCAGGCCAGGGAAGGTGATACAGTCAAGCTGGCAGCCCTTTCCCACCATTCCTGAAGTTAATATTGTAAGTTAATATTCCGGCCTCACAGCCTTGCATAACCTCCTTGCTCGTCGGTGTGGTGGTTTTGGTGGTGATGCCAGGTGGGAGAAGAGGAGCACTGGGCAGCAGAGATTCTTTCCTCTGACAGAAACAGTGAGTCACTACTGTCTTGTGATTATTCCCTGGCCTTTCTTTGCCAAAAGTTGCCTGCGGGGATGAAAGGAAAGTCCTTTCTCCATGACCTGTGCCAGGGGTTAGCAGCCTCCCAAGCTCTGGCAAAGCACAACACGTGGGCTGGTTTTGAGCAGGGCAAAGCAAGGAATGAGGGCTGGGAGCCATGGATGTAAACTGGGAGATGTGGTGGTTCCCAGCTTCAGCCTCCCACTGCCTTTCTGCTGGTTGGGTGATTGGCAGTTGTCTCCTCCCCCAGGTAGCGTCTATGGGCTTGTCGTTTCTTTCTGTGTGTTTAATCTGGGAAAGAAAAAAATAAGGTTTTTTCCATCTGGTGCGATAGGACGGATGAGCAACAGCCCTGCTTTTGTGGGAAAGGGATGGGGAGTGGAGCAAGGAGTGGGAGCAATACAAGGAGGAGAAGGTTGAGAGGGATGGGTGAAGAAGGAAGCTGGAGAGAGGAGTTGCTGAGCTCACCTTTCTTCCTCTTTTCTGAGTTTAAGTGAAGGAGGCTGCTCATCTTCACTAGCCCGTGGTTATTCTTTATCTGCAATGTGAAAGGGGGCCAAGACAACTACTCTGGCGAGAACCAGTGGTCTTAGCTCCTGATTCTCCATCAAAACAGGAGAGAGTGACTCATGTAGGCTTTGTTTTCCATGCCTTATGCACAATGACATGAGTCAACCCTGGATCTGAAGCCCACCAAAGTGCCACTGCCCAGCAGACTGGGAGGGCTGTGCTTAAATCAGTGGGCAACAGACACTGACGTTGTTACTGCTGTTAATTCATTTGTCCTTTGGCAAATGAAGTCTTCTTAAGTCATCCTGCATAATGATGATGGTCTTCTACAAGGATTGCAAAGCAAAGGCTGCTGTTGGTAGTAGAATTCTGTGAGATGCTTAGAAGAAAAGGTGTTTCCTTTGTCAGGCCCACAAGTTTGGCAGCGATGCTTTCTCACTGATATAAACCCTATTTTATGTACCAAAGAAGAGGCAGAACTGCTCGCTACTGGTGTAAACAAATTATATGAAAACTTATCATATAAGTTGCACTTATCAACTTCCCATGCTCTCTGGACAGGCAGCCTGAATATTAATCTCTGGTGAAATATGTCAGTGCTTGCCCTGGGCTGGTGTTACACAGACCAGACCAGATCAGATAATGCCTGAGCAAGGACAGTGATGGGGCAGCAGCTTCTGACAGGGATGAGAAAGCAGCCCTGAGACAGGATGAGTGTTCAGGATGGAGCAGGACACGGGGGAACCTCAGTGCCAGATCGAGTATTTTAAGCAGTGAGTACTGTCACCAATTAAAATAACCATAAAAAGCCAGACATTCCTGACTGGAATAACTCATAACAGATCCCCAGCACTGCTTTACCTTTCAGCAGAGCTCTGTGAGGGAGCCCTGGCCTCTGCAATGTGTAGATCTGATCAGGAAAAGAGGTAGAGAAAAGCTTTTTTCCCATCTCAGACCACACCATCCCATTAGTGTCACTCTGTGATGGCCCTTCTCATGCTCTTTCCCCATTTCTGAAACCAGCACAGCTCTTCAGCTGTGTCCTTTTTTAGTGTCCCCCTCCTTTCTAGGACAGACACTCCCAGAGAATAACCCTTCTGGCTGATCTGGGGGCCATTCACAAAGCTGGTCACTGGCAGCATCACCTGTCAGCTCTCCTGTCCTATAAAAACACCAAATTTGCCCCACTGTGCTCCAGGCAGGGACTGGGAACTCCCCCAGAATAGAGGCAAGGGGAGATAGAAATGTAGACCAAGAAAGCAGGACCACTGAACCCCCTTAGCCCCTTGTTTAAAAAAAAATTGCACCCAGAAATCCCCAGAGAAGTTAATCTAATGTGTAAGCACAATGTAGGGGAGTGTGTGTCTTAATGTGTGCCTTTAAGTTGGCAAGTAGCTTGATTTCCACTACCAGAAGTGAGTAAATACTTTAATTTTGTCTGTTCCTGCTTTTCCAGGCAGTCACTAAAAAGTTTTTGTTGAGACTTTTTTCTGTTTGATCAAATTTTCCTGTAGCTAAACCTATTACTTTTGTTTTTAAGAACGAATATAAAGGTGCTGGCATGCATTTGAATGAAAAATACAAGTTTAATACTAATAGCAGCAAAGTAAAATACAGACTTCAAAACATGAATCCAAGCACTGGGATTTGTCTTGGAAGAGCTGAGGGTCTGAACTGTAGTAGGACCACGTGGCCCCTGTGGTGGAGCAAACCCTCCCAGCCCCGCGGTTAATCAGGGAGCGAGCCAAGTGACACAGCTAAATAACAACTGTGCTAAAATCCTCCTTCCCTTAGTGCTCTGTGAAAAAAGATGAGACTGTGACAAGAATGTGTCTAGTTTGAATTTTTGTGTATGAAGTGTTTTGATACCAAACCCAGTCTGTGCAGTATCCATATTCTGTTCTAATGACTGTTTTTTGCGGCAGCGAAACTTCCTTGGGATCCTAAAACTTATTTTTTCAGACATTAATGTGCCCAATTGGGCCAGCTACAGATAAGACCCTTTTATTAGAGGGATTTTTGCTGCATCCCCTGTCCCTCAGAACACCCTGGCTGCTCCCATGGGGCTGCACCAGCCCCAGATACTCCACTTATGGAACAGAACAGGGTTTAAAACCCAAACTCTTCTCTCTACTGCTCGTTTAGTCCAACAAAATGTGTTTTATTGTTGTTTCTTGACTTTTTCTTTGCAGACACAATTCCTCTGGGCTATTGTTATTTCAACAAAGGAGGGGGAGGATAGGCTCAGAGAGTCACTCTGTGGCTTTCTGGTGAGGAATTAAGAAATACTCTAACAGTTTAATAATGATAATCTCCAAATAGTTCATAACGGCATTAAGGGTAATTAATGACATTTGAACAGTAAGAGTACTTAATCCCTAGGGAAATGTGATAACCACAATTTTATTTACATCTGAAGTTGTTTCAAAGGTAAAGGGAAAAGAGTAATCTGGTTTTAAAATGGTTTCGTACTTGCACTCTTTCAGATTTTTTTTCTTAATTTATTGTAAGCAAATAAAAATAATAGCTTTTTTGCCAATAATAAAAACTGCATTCCATGTTAGATACAGCATTAGGTTAAAAATAAAGAGGAACTCTTATATGTTTCCTGTGGGATTAAGATTTTCTGAAAATTATAAATCACCAGTGATACTGTGGTTTACAAAGAAGGATAACTTCTTCTAAAAGACCCACATATTTACATTTTAAAAACATTTTTCATAGCCTTTAGAGCTATTAAAACAACTTAAATAATTTTGAGGATAAATGCTGTGTGCTTTACCTTTTATGTTTAAGCAGTACTTCTTCTTTTCTCTGCATGCAGCTGACCTCCCTAAACCTTTGAAAAACGCTGTTACATCCTTTTACGTTTTCGCAATTTCACAATGAGGGGAAAAATAACTCCTGTGATAGTTTTTGAGATAATACTCGAAGCAGCCTGATTCAGATGTTTAGCTTTCGAAAGTCAACAGAAGGAAAAGGTTTTCGTTGACCTTGGGTTTTGAGAATAAATAGGATAACACCTGATTCAAGACAGGAAGCTTTAGCTGGGGTAAATATGCAGAGCAAAGCAGAGGGTGTCAATCCAGTTTAGCATTTGAATGCAGCCTCTGCTCTTTTGGTTATGCTCTTGAGCCTGTTTCTACTTTTGGCTCTTACATTCCACAGAACTTCTGTAAAATCAGCAGGGACAGTGCTAATAAATTTATAATGTTGTTTTGTATTTCTGAACATAGTACCTCAGTAATTAGGTGAAATATTTATGATGAATATAAAACAATGCAAATTCATTTGTTTGCCTGAAAGCCAGCTTGTTATTTATTTAGATTTATCTTTGAATGATTCTTAAATTGAATCACAGTATGAATGAGGGTGATATTTAAAGCAGAGAAAATTTGCTATGGTGTATTGATGCATTACACTGTATTAGTGAGTGTTAAAGCTATGCAGAGGATGATTTAAAAAAAACCCCAGAAAACAAACAAAAACAACAAAAAAAAAAACCACCACTTTGATCTGAGAATAAATCCTTTTTTGTCTGATTTTTGGTAGCAATTCCACAAGCTGAATTAATCCCACACTGCTGAAATCTTTAATAGATCTTATGTTTCATTATAGCAGGCTGTACATATCCTGAATCACTGGACAGGTAGGAGTAGGTTCAGCATAATGTGATCGAATTTTCACCTCAGCTGGCTATGTTTTCCTTCATGGGCTACTACTTCCAGTAGTTTTTGTCATTTACTATTTTCAGTCCTCTAACTAATTCTAATCCAATGAATGTAGTGACCTATGAAAGGAAATGTCTGTGCAAAGTGTCCCTGTGTTGATGATTATGAACTAAATTGTTTACTTCGTTTAGATTTTTTTTCCCTTCCCTAAGTGAAAAATATCTTCCAAAAATAACTTCCTTTGCAAACATAATACTGTTGTTCTCCTCAGCTTTCTGCTTGACAGTCATCATGTTCATATAATGACTAAAGAAGGTTATCTTAAGGTAAAAAAAAAAGGAAAATATATGTATTCAGTTTGAAAAGGTTGTTTTATTTTGAAGCCCTTATGTGAGAAGGTGTGCATCCATTAATAGGAGCAGCTATAGATTTTTATGATTTTTTATCTAATTTTGGGTGGACTGTTAAGGTGCTGAAAGATTATAGAGGTTCACAGCTGGGAAAACTTCACTAATAAGCACTTTAGCAGTGTGTGATATGAACATATCTTCTGCTTCTTGCTTGATCTTGCTTTTGGCAAAAAAAAAAAAAACCCAGAGTAATCCAAGGTGACCAACTCTTACATGAATTGACCAAGTGCACTTTCCATAAGGTTCTGTCTCACTGTCAAATCTACAGCCAATACCTGGGTGTTTGGGGAGCGTATGACCGTTACTTGGGAGCTTTATTTCTCAGTTTTATCATCATTTTATGATTATTTTATGAGCATATAGATTTTAAAATAGCTTTGCCTCATTACACGCCGACATCTAGGCTGTGATGATCAGACCGAGAGCAGGGTTCTTGGACAAAAGCAGGGAATGAAGTTTCTGCCTTTGTGGTGTCTTATGTTGCCACCAAATGAGCTGCCACCAGAGCATGTGGGCTTTGATACACGAGCAGGTGGGGACAGGAATGAGCTCTGTGTGTCAGTGCTCATCTGTGACACGTTCAGCACAAGGTGGAGGTAGGCACCCGCAAGGATTTGCAGGTCGGCATTTCTGTTTTTTGTTGGCTTCCCAATATCTTAAGAGGGAGATAAAAAGAGGGCTAGAGAACATGAGGAAATGGGAAAGCTGCTTACCTGGGATATGGAGAAGGCCAAGCTACTCCAGGACTTTTTTTTGCCTGAGTTTTCACTGTGACGTGCTCCAGTCACACCACCCAAAGTGCAGAAGGCAAAGGCAAGGACTGGGAGGAGAGAGAACCACCTGCTGTAGGAGATCAGGTGTGAGATCATCTAAAGAACAGGAAGCTGCACAAGTCATGGAGCCTGAGGAGACACATTTATGTGTGTCCCGAGGGAACTGGTGGATGGAGCTGTTGGGCCTTTGTCCATCATGTTTGAGAAGACGTGGCAGTCCAGCAAAGATCCTGCTGACTGCAAAGCTGAAACAGAACCTCCATTTTTAAAAAGGGGAATAACGGAAGGTGCTCACCTGAGCTCAGAGAGATGATGGAGGGGATCCTTCTGGAAACCATGTGGAAACTGAGGTGATTTGTGACAGCCAACGTGGATTCGCTACAGGCAAACAGTGCCTGATGAGGTAGGGTTAGAGTGTTGTGGATAAAGAAAGAGTGACTGACCTCATCTGCCTAGAACTGTGCAGAGAATTTGATGCTGTCCTGCAGGACATCCTTGTCTCTAAACTGGAGAGATTTAAAGGACTACATTTTCAATAAATCACCCATGCCTGCTGCTCGCTTTCTGGCCTCTTAAAAATTATCTGAAACATGCTGAAAACATAGAGGAGTGCTCAGTAAATTTAGTTGGCTTGAAATGTGCTACTGCGTGTTACTATGAGAATGCTGTTCGGAGTCTCTTGCTGCCACACGCGTCTTTTGGAAAACAATTTCCTTTTTGGAAATGCAAATCAGGCACTGTGGTTTGATGCCATAGTAGTACTGGGAAGTTTGAGTCTGATACAGAAATATTAGTCACAGAAGAGGCAATTGAGTGCCGTGATATAAAATTTATTACTGAAGAAATTTCATTTGTGATTCCACCCTAGAAAATTAAAACCACCACATTATGGGCAGTCCTTGTCCCTTTTCCTGTTCCTATGCTAAAAGGTCTTGCTAAAATTTCTTTCTTTACAGGCATTCCCAGGAAAAAGATGAAGTTGTCAGCTTGAGTAAGTACAGCAATGCTCCTCCTCTTCAAACCTCAGTGGCAAGAAATTTTCAGCTTTTTTTCATTTTTAAGATATAAAAAATTATTTCTCCTGGTGGATTGCCCATATGGAGAGATTTAAAGAAATATATGAGGCATATTCATAGCAAAGAACAAGCAAACATTCCCACTCTCTCAATTACTTTTGATTAAAAAAAAAAAGGTATTTTTGAGCAAATCTCATAATTTTAGGGCTGTCTCAAGGCTTCAGAGCCCTGAGCTGGCAATGGCACTGAGGTGGGGGTTGTGCTGTGGAATGGCATGGGAGATGAAGTCCTGTGATCATTTTCTATCCAGCCCCAGAAAGGAGGCTAAAATACCATCTTTGAAGGAATTTTTTGGTTAATGTTATATTTCCTGATATTACCGGATCACATGTGCCGTAGAGTCACAAGATTGTTCAAAAATCTAAAAATAGTGCTCAAAATACTCAAAATAGGACCTCAGTGGTATAAATAACAAAGTAAGTCAGGGTGCAGAAATAGCTCGTGCACAGCTCCCTGTCTCTCTGGTGGGGCAGTTTTGGCAGAGGGGCTCCAGCCCACACTGCCACTCCTTGATCTCTGCTGCTCCTCTGGACTCTCCTATCCCACTCCAGACCCCCAGATCACCATGACACCCATGACTATGCTTGGACTTCACAGAGTCATAGCATGGTTTGGGTTGGAATGGATCCTAAAGATTGTCATTGTGACCCCCTGCAATATTCCCCATGGGCAGGGACACCTTCCCCTGTCCCAGGCTACTCCAAGCCCTGTCCAGCCTGGCCTTGGGCACTTCCTGGAATGGAGCAGCCACAGCTTCTCTGGGCAATCTGTGCCAGGGCCTCACCATCCTCACAATATTTTTTTTTTTTCCTAATATCTAGTCTAAACCCATTCTCCTCCAGTTTGGAGCCATTCCCTCTTGTCCTGTCACTCCAGGTTCTTGTAAATAGTTGTTCTCCATCTTTTCTGTCAGTTCCCCCCTGGTTCTGAAAGGCTAGAATTAGGTCACACTGAGGATTCTCTTCTCCAGGGTGAACATTCCCAATACTCTCAGGTTTCCTGTGGTGAGAGGTCTCTCTCCTCTAGACTCACTCCAACAGCTCCAACATGTCCTTCCTGTGCTGGGAACATCAGAGCTGAAGGCAGCTGGACTCACCAGGGTGGAGCAGAGGGGCAGGATGACCTCCATAAATGTTTGGTCAGTATAAATAGTAATATTTTATTGAGCAGACACACGAAATTTTTGGCCTTGTTTTGCTGATGTCATTTTAGAAAAGTATAATTGGAAGTGGCCCATGAGAAGTTAAAAGTGCATTTATTCTGAGAAAAAAAAAAACAAAAAAGGAAAATTAACAATATTTATTTTATAATAACAATTTAAAATGTCAGATGGGCCTTGCTATTAAGCCCTTAGTATGTTTTTAGTAAGAGACTACTGGTTCTCCCTCCACCCCCACAAGAAACCCACCCCAAACCCACATTTATGTTGTTAATAGCATAACTGCCTCAGTCCTAAGATGTGATTCTCTGCTGTGGTTGACAGTGCTGGGGAAATAGCTGGCTAAGTGATTCTTGGATTTTAAACCACAAAATTATGATCATGAATCCAACATTCACTTTTCAACTTTGGGAGGAATGGGATTTTGACCTCAGAAAAAGCACAACGGCTGTACTCATTAACATCTTGTGGATATCTTTTCCTTCAAAGGAAGGTCTATAGGAATAGGCCATAAGACATAAGAAAATAAAAGTCACAGACTAGCCCATAGTGAAATCATGGTAATAATGAAGAATGACAAAGAAGTAAAAATGAGAATTCAGAAACCAAATTTTACCCAGAAATTGAACTGCAGATATTTTCTTATTGGCTTTCCAAAATCCACTTGTGCTAACAGAGTTTTATGTCCTTAGATTTAAGTGGAGATCAGATACTATGCCAGTAGCAAAAAATTTGCTTTAATTACAAGATGAAAATAATTTTTTAGTGGAAATTGAAGTCGTTTAGGTCTCAATCCTGCAAAGAGTTTTATGCTTGTGTTTAATTAGTGTTAATGTCTCTAAGTAGTCCCATGATGAATCCTATTGATGAAAATGGTGTTGCTCAGTTTGGGTACAGCTAAACATAAAAATATGTCTTTGCAGAGTTAAGGCTTGGTTTGCAATTGCACAGATTGATTTTTCACTCGAGGTCTTGAAAGCTTGAATGCTGTGTTACAAATACATTTTGGTTTTACTGTTTTATTGCCCTGGTCACTGAGATAAAGGCTGGACATAGTAACCTGTTGATTCAACCACTGAGCTACACACAGTCCTTGTCCTCTTGTCCTTTAGAAAATGTTTTAAATCCTTTTCATTCCCCTGGTCTGATTTCCACCCTCTCTTAGCCTGCCATTCCCACTAACAAAAGTATTTCCATGATCCCTCAGAGTAAAGCAAAGCAAGAGCAAATTATTCAGAGTAGCCACCTGATTCTGTAGTTTAGATCATGTAATCAAAGAACAAGAGCACTACAGTGACGGAACATTCATTTCAGAGAGCAAATAATTTATCAAATATTGAGAGGAACAGTGTCCTCAGTGTTTTGAGAAAACAGGGATCCCTGCTTATTGGTTGGTTACCATGAAAAGGTCAAATATTCTGAATTTTTGATTGCACACTGCATTTGCTGTAACTTGATACTTCTCCCAAATTAAAAAACAAATGAGGCCAGAAGATATTTGTCCCATTAGCAATGTGTAAGTGAAAGTCTGCAAATAATTAGATATCTAGGATACAGTAAACTGGTAAACATTTTAAATTATTAAAGATATTAATAAGGAGCACTGAGGAGTTCTTTTTCCAACTAAGAAATGATTTTCTGATGAAAGGGAGAAAAATTATTCTGTGTCAGTGAAAAATTTGTACATGCTGATGCTGAAAAGCCCATGAAATTAAGTAAATTTCCAAGTGATAAAACTTTATTGTCCTGGAAGAACATATATTTATTTGAAAGGCACCTGCGCACACCTATTCTTATAATCTCTCTCAACCTTTTGAATTTCTATTACAATTTTTCTTAAAACTTAGACTATTCAGACTTTTCACTAGGAAAATGATTGCACACACCAGGTTGAGAAGCTTTGGGTGGGGATGTGTCTCTCTGGGTATTTCAGCATGAGTTATGCCAGACTAAAAGTAGAGTTTTTCCCTGCTTGGTGTTCTACCTGCCTTTGTTGTGCTATGCATCTAAGGAGAGATATTAACTTCCTTACATTAAAAAAATGCATTATATTCTCATTTTGCTGCATGATGAGTGCTGGAAAAAAAAAAAGCTTTATTTTATTTATTTTCCTTTCAGCATCTTCCCAGTGCTATTTTACCATCAACCACTAATGTTTATTTTTAACTTGCTTCTCCCTCCTTTCCCCCCAACAGCACCACATCAAGAGTTCTTCAGAATAAACCCTTTCAAACATGAACGTCATTGTTTCACTGAAACCCTCCTGATGGGCCTGCCCCAAATCTCCTCAGTAATAAGGAAAATTATTTTCCTTACAAAACTGCAGTCCTGCCACTGCAATTATTGCCAAAATCTCAAGGCTTTCTTGCTCTTTCATGGGATTTTCTTGACCCAATACAGCATGTGGTGGTACTGGAGAAGAAATGTGAATGTGCTGCAGAAACTATTGTAGCTGAAAGAAGGAGAAGCAGGTGAAGAAATGGATGGTGTCTTCATCAGTAGAAAGCAAAACATAACTGGAATTAAATGCATATCTGCCAATGATGGTCGAGGCAATGTAAAATTATAAGTATTGACAAGAGAGACCATGTCCTGCTTTGGCTGGCAGGTGAAGTCACAGAGACAAGAGTTGTGTCATCTGCTTTGGTTAAGACACTTCAATGAACCTAGTGAAAAGGAAAAGGTGAAGCTTACTTCAGTGCTGAAGACAAATAACCTTTCTTACCATCTCTGGTTACTGGTAGGTTGGAAAGGAAATTTCTTTTTAGGTAACTTCATCTGAAGTGTGACATCATCTGTTATACTTTTTTAAAATTTTATTTGTAGTTAGAATCATGTAATAAGTTGTAAGCATGAATAATGTTGGATCTGCATTTCACTCTCTATTGGCTTATTTTAAAATACTGAGTTAAGTTGAAGGCATCTGTGATTTTCTTCTATGTCTCCAAAGAAGGTTTTAAACCAACATCAAGGTTTCAAACCAAACTTTTAGACTTGATTCTTGCATTTCAGGTATTAACCAGTGTTCTATGGGCAGTATAGAATAAGTTGTCTGAAAACTGCTTGCCTTAGTTGGCAGTTTTCCATGGTTTCTACAGCCATGGGGAAAAAAAAAAGTATAATTTTTTTCTTTGTGTTTAATTCCTCAAAGCGGTGAAAATAAGTATCCTTTTCATCTAATTTAGAAGGGCATTGAAAAGACAAATATCTTGAGTCTTGCTGGATATTAAGATCCTTCCTTGTGCAAATAACCAGGGTGGTGTCTTCAGAGAGAATTTCTGTGAAGGCCTGTGAAAAGGCTTTATCTCTCTTGACCACTGCTCTCCTATCACATCCTACACATCCTGTCCTACCTTTGCTGGCCACAAGGTACTTGAAGTGTCTTTTTAAAATAATTGCCTGACCAGTCTTCATTTGCTTGTATTTTGTGCAAGATGACTCTCTATCAAGGGCTGAATTTGGTCCTTGGCAAGGTAAGGTGGGGGATTTAAAGATGCCCTGGTGAGATGATTTCCCTGTGAGCAGAGTGAAAATCAGGAATAATTCTGCAAGAAATTTGGGCTGATTTAAGGGAAAATTTGGGGAGATTAGAAGTGGCCGCCTCTGGGCTGCAGAGAGAGGAACAGAAGGGCAATGAGATTCTTTGAGCAAGAGGGATAAAACATGAAATAACAGGGTCAGAACCATGATATCTCACAAGAGTTTGTGTTTAGCCAAGCATATCAAAGTCTGTGTCTTCTCCAGCATGATGTGTGCCTCTTCCTTCCCTCAAAGTGGCGGCTGCTCCTCACCCTGTGACTCCCAGCTCCTCCTGGCTAAGCGAGTTCCTTCTGATCTCAGTGTCTTCAGCTGTTGTCCTCCATACAGGGGACCCAACCACTGCTGGATCAGGCCCATGGAATGCTACCATGGCTCATTTCCTCCAGCTTAGCTCCAGGTTATCAATCTGGGGTTTGGAGTGAAAGTTCTTTGATCCCCACGGAGGAGCAGTGCACGTGACACATTCATGGGCAGCTGGAAGGCAGAGGGACCAGGAGAGGTTTCACCAGGAAAGGAGTTGAGAAGTTGAGAAGGGAATTGTTGTACTGCTGGTTCTGAGAGAAAAAAATCTCTCCAAAAGACCAAAAAAAAAAAAAAAAATTCTGCAGTTGATTTATATTTCTATTATAGGCTTATCCTGTTAACTTGTTCTTAGAGAAGAGCTGTTCCCTGAGGTACAATTTATCCTTTTTAGAAACTCTCCTCCCCCAAGAAAGTTGCAACAGTGGAAAGAACAAAAGTTGGGACGGTGTTTGAAGGAGGAATCTAAGAAAAGTGATTAGAGCAGCTGGGTTCAAGGCTGCATGCAAAGAAAAACTCTTCTGGGTGCAGGCATTCAGTGAGCTGAGAAGCACTTGTTTCTCAAAAAGAATGACTTCATGAGAGTTGTAATGGTCATTTTAGAGTTTTCCCCAATTACAGCATTTCACCCAAACGCTGTTTTGAGAACTACAAAAAGAAAATTAGGAATGATTCTAACTAGCCAGATTGCTCTGGTTTGCTTCTTCTCCGTGGGGAGCACAGAGGATGTAAAAGTATCAGGGGATTGGATGGGTGCAAGGGATATGAAAGAGAAAGTTGAGTGAAGAGCTTGAAGAGTACAGGAGACCTTTGCATCCATGAGGACAGAGCTGCTGAGTCAGGCCTGTGGCTATGTGCACACTCAAGAAATACACATGTGCTGATAGAAAACAGATTTAAAAGGTAATAGTGAAATTGCTTTAGAGCTCTGGATGTGTTTGGAAGGTTGTGACTGGTTGTCAGTGATGTCATAACCATATTTATTATAGCTCATAAATGGATGGGTCTGACTGTTTTCCTTATTTTAATGTATAAATTGCAGTTTATAATAGCAATAAAACACGCCAGGCTGTGCATTTCAGGGTGATTATTGCATTTCTCAGGTGGTTAAAGTTACTCTAACTGCCTTTTAGCTCAGATTTCAATAGTATTTGCCCAGTGTTCAGGCCATTTTTACTTGTATTTTTATGTACAAACCTCAAATTAAAGTGTTTTATTGCTTTTTAATTAAAATGTTGAAGTGTAAAGAAGGAATGGTCACAGGCAGATAGAGAGGCACAGTAGTAGGTGTTTTGATGTAAGAGGGGAGTGTGTGAGACGGGAGATGGGGAGAGGTGAGGCTGCAGACCCTGTCACTGTTTTTGGGTGTTTTACAGGTACCCACTACTGGTTCCAGTAAACACAAGGCTGAATGGAAACATTTGTGAGCCAAAGGCATCGGTGTCTGCCTCGTAAAATCTCAAACTGAGAAATGAGGGATTAAATGGCTGTGAACCTTTAATTAAAGTGCTCAGCACCAACGTGCCCTCCTGCTGGAGGCTGAGACGTGCTGATACTCCCCACACAGGAGCTTGTGGGGAGCTCAAGCTCATGGTGTTCCCGATTTTCAAGGCAGAGAAAAGTCCTGTGCTCTCCCTCTTTGAGACATCACCTCATGCGTGGCCAATTCACAGGGCAGGCTCCAAAACCAGTGGCAATGGTGGGTTTTTAGTGGAATGCAGTTATTCTGGGAGAAGTAAATTCCTGGCTATGTGAGTGAATTAATTCTCCAGTTTGGGCCAAGTGCAGGGTGAAAGATCTGCTCTTGAAATCCTTTTGGGTGATGTCGTGTCTAAGAGTCTGCAAAGCACCAAAGTCCTCGTGTCACCTGTGTGTGTGTGTGTGTGGAGTGGTGGCCTCTGTCTCTGTGTGAAGGGAAGGATGGTCCCACCAGGACACTGGGACAGGGCTGCTCCTTGTGATGGGTCCACCACCATTCCATTGCTCCCCACCCTTATTGACACCACCTTGCTCCTCCTCCAACACCAAGTCCTGGACCAGCCCACCAGGGTAAAAAACTGGCAGTGCCAGGTTGGTCTCGATGACCTAAGAGGTCTTTTCCAGTCCAAATGATTCTGTGGGATGCTGTCTTGCTGGAGGTGAGGCCCCTTCTGCTTTGGCCCTGTGACTTTCTCAGAGAGTGTTGAAGATGTGTGGCACAGCAGGTTCGGCATCCACAAGGCTCCTGCTCCTTTGTAGGGCTCTGAATCTGACAAAAATTATGGTCATGTCTCAGGTTTGTGGTTATGTTTCAGTTTTAGGAGTTTCCATCTTGAGGCAGGGCCATTGCAACGCTTTGGGTGTGTTGGTTTTTGCAGTCCATGATTGGTGAGTGGTTGGATATTTGTATAGAGAATTACAGAATCATTTAGGCTGGAAAAGATTTCCAAAACCATTGAACCCAGCCTTTGTCTAATCCCCACCTTGTCACCCAGACCAGAGCACTGAGTGCCACATCCAGTTGTTCCTTGGACACCTTCAGGGCTGGGGAATCCTCCACCCCCTCCCTGGAGAGCCCCTTCCAGTGTTTGAATGCTACACAAGGTCTTTAATTGGGATTATCTCTTCTGGTGCATCTTTACAGGAATGAGTGTCAGAGGGCTCTAGTTTGTATCATATTGGTACAATATTAAATAAATTAAGAAATAAAATCATGACTATTCACATGGGTAAGGGCATGAGTATTATAAATTTAAATTAGGGATTGAGTCTTTCATTAAAGAGAAAAAACTCTCCACTCGAACAGACCAAAACCCAACTGGTCTTGCTGCCTAATTTTACACAAAAAATGTACATAAAATAATTCTTTCAAGGCAAGTCCACCCCACCATTGTTTGCCCTATCTTTATTTCTATTTCTCCTGTGCAAAATATCCCTCTTACATACCTCCCCTTTCTTCCCATGCTAGAATGGAAGAAATGCTTAATGGGAACCAAAGCACATTAGGAATATTAAGGAAAAATTACAGTATATGCACTATGAAATGAAATGCATCTTTTGTGAATAAATCCCCCCAGAAATCTTATATTTCCAGGCATCCACTTACATACCTTCATGTAACAACTTATACATTCGTAAAACATTCATTGAAAGCAGCTCTGCAGTTTTATAGAAAACAACATGCCAGGGATGCAAGAATCTTGCCAGTTCTGTGAAAAATGACACCAATTAAAGCTTAAATTGCTTGTTTTCTCATAAGGTACATATTTTCATAACTTTGAAATCAAATAATTGCTGCTTTTATATTAAATACAATAAAACAAAAAGGATGCTAGTTTAGAGGAACTGCTACAAGCATTTTAATATAATTTTCCCACCATTTAAAGTCACAAAATATGGAAAACAAGTCAAGTATGCAAAGTTCCAAGGAGATAGAGAAACTCCTTCAGATTATTACATCATTTGTCTTTTGTGTCAGGAAATGTGTATGTGATTTCATTGTTTGATTAAATGCCAAAAAAAAGGCATATTGCACTTATCTAACTGATTACAGATTTTATTCATCTGAAAAAGTATTTGTTCGTACTTTGACATCAGAAGGCAATATTTTTTTTAATGCTCCAAACAAGCATTTTCAAAAAAATTATAATCCTAACTTCCCAGGCTTGCTTTTTATTTTGTATTAACAATGCACTGTACTAAAATTTCCCATACTGGAACACAGTCCCTAGTGGTTTTCAAGCTATAAACTGAGTAAACAGTCCCTTTCTTATTGAGTGTCTGTGTGAGTGCATGTTGTTTCTGGAATACATCATATTCATTTGCAGAAACCCTGTGTATGGATCTTTAACACTTTTCCCCCCCCCCCCCCCCTTTTTTTTTTTCCGAGGTACCTAAAATAATGGCTTTTTAAGACAGTAATATAGCCGTGTAACTTGTGGGGAAAAGCACACTGTGGCTCACAATCTGAATTAAACGTGTATCATTGGGGGTAAGTTTCATTTAAAATACCTATTTCTGCTAATTATTCAAAATGCTAATGCTGTGCTGCTGTACTATCTCTGATTTGTGTTAGCATGTTTCTGGCAATGCTGTGCTAAGAATACAAGAAAATTCACTAAAAATATTTCCGTATTGAGTTCCTTGGTTTTTTTAGTAAGAGCATGGAAAGGTGGCACTTATCGGTGACATTTTTTGGACTCTCACCATATCAAGGTTGACAAACTAAGCTTTACATAATGAAGAAACCTTAAAAAAAACAAACCTCAACAGAAATAATTTGAGGAGAAACACGAAGCTTCATCTAGGGACTTCAAGGTCAGATACCATTGGCCTGGCCTCCATTAACCCCCACAGGAAATCTTCCAGAATCCTTATTTTATCTTGAGTGGGTGTTCCCAAACTATCAGTCTTTTTCTTTTTTTTTTTCTTTTTTTTTTTTTTTTTTTCTCCACCAAAATAGAGACACAGTTTCCTTTAAAAGACATGAATTTCATCTGGTAGAACATTTTAACAGTGTTTACATGCCACGGAGAAATTTGCAGGGAGAATGGCAATATTTTAAATTGCTCTATTAACAAAACTCTGCCTAAATTTGGAAGAGGGAAAAAGATTTGAGAACTTAGTAAGTGATTAATAGTAAGATATTAAAAGACAGCTAAGCGTTCTCAGTCACTGGGGAAAATAAACTGGGATGGTATAATGAGATCCCTACAGTCTTGTGATCAATCCAAAGTAGCAAGAATGTAATACCAATGGGTTAACTAATTATTTGTATATATTTAAAAAGTCTCTCAGTAGTCTGAATCATGTCCAATGTGAATGCTGAGGAGTTCACGATCTATTATTAACCCATTAGTTTTGTGCTTTCGGTGTTCTTTGGCAAGGAAAAGCTTCAACAGGAATAAACTGTCTAAAATATGTGTCTTTTTAATAAAGTGGGTAATTTTTTTTTTTTTTTTTTTTTTTTTTTTTTTTTTTTTTTTTTTTTTTTTTGTGGGGAGGGAGAGTGTATCTTATTTATTGTGTCATTTTAAACTCAAGTTACAACGTCTTAGATTTAAGAGACAGGCCAGCAATGCAGGCAAGGGTGTCTCCTGCAAGGAGACAGAGATTAATGCCATGTGTACTGATGATTCTCCACCACAATTTAGGATTCTGGTGGCGCCATGACGCCCGTTTTTTATGGTGGTTTGCCAAGAGAAAATTACTTAAACCAATTGTGAATGCATTCCTGTTATACTTTTACACAACCACATTTCTGTACATAAATAGCATAATGAATATTTTTTAAATGATCTCTCGTTCCAGATTCACCTACTTTGCATAAAACGTCGAGAACAGGAAGGAGGGGAGTTGAGGTTTTGTTTGTGCTTTTCTTTTTTTTTTTTTTTTTTTTTTTCCTAACTGAGAAAGGTTTTCACATGGGAATATACTTTTTTCCCCCCCTCCTTTTTTCTCCATGACAACTGACCACAATTGAAGTAGATTCTTCTTAACATACTGTAATGTGAGAATTTTCTTCAGCTGGAGGGTGTTTTAGTCCCTAAATTGAAAGCTGTTCTGCTTCAGTGCATAAAATGTGGACATGAATGTTAGGATAAGTACCTTTGCCAGGTAAGAACTGGGATAGGAATGGCTTGAAGGCCCTCAAAACCAGAAGTTTTTAAGACTTTACACATCTGAGGTTGAAAGTTGACTTGTTCTAAGCTGAAATGTTCTAAGCCCAACATGATATCCTGATATTAAGGAGAATGTACATCAGGCAAACAGAATATTATAAAGTGTTTTTGCTAACCTCACAATTGGTTTTGTCTATTTGCTTGTTTCAAAATTTTGCAAAGAGTGCATTTTTTTTTTTTGTTGCCCCAGTCTATGAAGAAGGGTTTCTGGAGCTGTCTATTTTATGGTTTGTTTTTTTGTTTTTTTTTTTTTTTTTTGAGCCTGCTGTAGGTCAATAAAGCAAGATTTATTAGTGGCTTTTAGAAATGCTGGTATTCTAATCATTGCTATATTTTTAGGAGTGAGTCTCTTTGTTGCCTGAGCCACTTAATCTGTCTCCATGAGTTTGATTCCTAGTTGTGTTCCTATTTGAAGGCAATTCTCAAGTGCAAGAGTGTTCATGCTGGGTGAGGGAGCTCACAGAGCTCCTCTGTCCCTCTGAGGGTTTTGAAAACTCAAAATGGGATGAAGTATCTAGCGTGATATTTAATGAGAGGAGGGCTGGGTGTGAGGATGATTGGCTTGGAGGCCGCCTCTGCTTCTGGTTTTGCTGTGCTCTGAAAGATTTGTAATTCTTTTAAAGTCAGTGGCTTCCTACTGTGACTGTGAGAACTATGGTAATCAAGCCTGAAGCATTTGAATGACAATGTTGTCATGTTTAGATATTAATCTGACTGGAACGGATAGAGATATAATGCTGGGAGAGAATAATGTGTGTCTATAAGTAAGGTCTTTGACCAAGGCCAAAACGAGCACCCTCCCTTCATCCTTAGGCATGGAAAGTTCTTCCTGGTCTGACAGAAGGGGTCTGATAAATAAAAATAAAATCTTGGAGGGGTCTGATAAATAAAAATCTTCAGTTAGAGTTGTAGTTTTCATGAACAAAATGTCAATGTGTGTGCTGAGGAGAGGGTTTTACTTGCTTTCTTACAACCATTGTGACAAATAATGGAGTTCCCACAAAACACAGCAAAGCAGCTGATCTAATCATATTTCCATTTTTATGGCACTCATGGTAGAGAGGTGTTTACTAAGCAGAACTGTACAGGAAAAAAAAGGCGATCTCCAGTACATCTCTGTGTGTTCTTTAACATAATACTTTGGTTTGGAAATTAGAGATTGATTTAAAATTAAAATAATTTCCTTTTGGTGTGCAATTAAGTTTGGTGTTTAAATGTAACTTCAGTGTCAGAATAACAGATTTCTACTGCTCTGTGTGGTTCCTGCAGTTAATACATCCAGTTGTATCAATATTGGCTGTTACACCGGTGCAAATACGTGGGGCGGTCTTGGAAGTACACTTGCTCTGAAAATTGGGGAAATATTCCAGGAAAAATGAAGAAGGAGGGCTAGGAGATTAAACAGTTTGGTAGTCAAGGCAGTAGAAGAGGTTTTCCAGCAATTTAGGGGCACTTACAGTCACTGGAAATTACGAAGGTCTAGCAGTGTGGAAGGAGAGAGAGAGAGGACTTTGGAAAAGAGAAGGAAGGGCCAAGTACACAGAACAAAGAGGTCAAGAGGAAGATTGGCAGGACAGCCAAAGAGTTTTCCTCCAGAGAGAAGCAGAAAGGGATGACTTCCTAAAATAGAAAACCCAAAGAGTATCATCAAAGGATTCAGCTGTGGGAAACCTGTCCAACTAAAGAGGCAGCAAGTCTCAGATGTTTATTATTTTTTGGAATGCTGCAAGACGTAAAGCAGTCAATTTCAATTAAAATAAAAACATGTTTAGATTCAGACGAAAAAATTTGCCTTTCAGATTTTCTTCAGAAAACTTCTGCCACAGTTCAAAGAACCCCAAGTTATCTCAGGGTCTTAACATGTCAGAAACTGCCCAGCTATTTGAAGCACAGTTGAAAATGGGGGTAGGGGACAGCTTTGCAGAAATATGGAGCCTTGTAAAAATAAAAAAGTTAGAATTTAAATTATCAAGTGCAGCCCAGTGTGACTCTTATCATTGGGTGACATTTTCAGGCTTACTCATTTTTTAACTGCTCAAGTACCTTTATGATCACCTGTCATATATGTGTCACTACTAATGCCAGCTTGAAAAAATCAGGGCATGCTGTTAGAATTTTGCAACAAGTAATATCTGTTACTTTTTTTCAAGTGTATGAGATAATACAGTGTACATCAACTGCTGCTGCTGGAGAAACATTGACTTGTGATGTAGCTATGCTTGATAGCTTAATTATTCATTGCTTTGTTACTTTTTGCTTTTATAAAATTGGTTTCTGTCAGGTTTGAAGTATGTCAGCTCAAGATCCAAACATGGATCATACTTGCAAAGTCAGCTGTACAAAAGTCTTCACTTAATGAACATGTTTGCTTTACTTTTGTGCTTCTATAAATAATGTATAATGTAAATTTCCAAGGTCTAGGGTCCCTTTCCCATAGGGGAGGTAGTTCTGGTGCAGGAATTGAGAAAATTAAATCATTGCTGCTTCTGCTGAGGGCTCTGCAGCTTTATGTGAGATGTTCTCTAGAATACCTTATTCAAGGAAACTTCCATTTTTGGCTGCCAAATTTATGGAGAGGGCACATATAGAATAAGGCAAGGGTTGGGTGTTTGTGGAAGTTATACCTATCACAAAGCATTTTTCTACAGCCCTCTGGTTTAAGGGGAAACTAAAAAATTCTGCCTCTAATGCATAAATATTTGTTTGACGCTTGTCATATTATCAGGGTAGCCCCATAAAAACTTGATGCTATGGTTTTTATCAATTTTATATCCAGAATAAAGAGGATAAAGTTACCATTTTGCCAAAATACACATTTAAGTCTTCAGCCTTTTGGTGAGAGTTGTGACTGGTTTGTAAGAAGGAAAAGAAATTCAAAATGCCCTTGTAAGGAAGCATCTGTTTACTAACGATGCTTGGCTGTCCCGAAGTCAGCCCTGTGTACTGGGCTGATTATAACAGGATTTCAGAGGAAGAGAGGCAGAATATTTGGATGAATTTACCGGAATTTAACAGAAGCAAATTTTAGTAGTGGAGACTGATGTGTTTCTGAGAGCTGTATGAGAACTGTGCTGTAGAACAACAATCCCAGGCCAATGATTCCCTAGGTTGCTTTCAGTGGGACCAAAGCCCACATTTGCTCAATTAATCTACACTTTCTAGTTAACCATGGAGTTTTGCACGCCAGCTGCCCACCAATCCAGTGCAGGTGTTAACCATAAGCATTGGTTATTTCTTGTTTGAGGAACAGGGCTTTCAGGGAGGGCTCTGGGAAAGGAGCAACCAAGCCACACTGTCATGTTCAGCTGACACAGCTGTTTATTGTACAACCTCTCCTCCCTGCTTGGACTCCTGCCATGGATGATTTAAGTGTGTTTGGAGTCCTGGTGAGTGCAGGGGCCTTGCTGGGCCGTCTCTACTGGGACCAGTGACAGAAGAGGGCATCAGTTGTGCTCACTGGTTGGCAAACCCATGCAACGCCAAGAGTGAGGGAATTAAAATCTAATGCTCCTCAAATGGGCAGCCTGACGCATAATGGAGATGGGGCAGCGAGCCCGGGTATGTCAGGAACATCATTTTAACCCGACAAGACACATGTAACCAGGCATGACACGCTGCTGTGCTGACACGGGCACGGGTGTGTCTGAAACAAAGGCAGTTTGCTGCAAATCAGATACCCCTCACCCCAAACAAATTTCAGTTTGCAGGATTTCATGATTAACAGGCTTTCTAGGATATTTACAACTTTCTGGAGAGAGAGCGTCACTCTTTTTTTTTTTTTTTTTTGATAAAAAAGTTAAATGGAACACACACATTGCCTTTGAAATGTAGCCATAGGAAGGTCATATATTTAGGTGTTACATATTAAAATATTGATTTTTTTAGAATATAGAACCCCTGCTTACAATAAATACAATGCAAGTCATAACCTTTATTATAAAAATATTCCAGTGTTCCACAGTAAAGGGTCATTAACATTGCTATACTGTAGAATTTGATCATTACTGGAGGATACTATGTTTTGTTTTTAATCAGGCAGTGATTTATATAGAAACTTATTAACAACCAAGATATGGCTCATTTCTGATCTCTGACATGCTTAAAAGATGTTGCAAATTAAGGGATTGATCCTGCAGATGGCTGAACTGATAGGAAGAAATGTCAATAAGCAAAGTGCTCACTCTGTCACTGGCCTGTACCTTGCACATCAGTAGATGTGCAGCACGTGCTGGGGGAAGCTGAGATGCTAGAGCTGTCCTGATCCCAGCCATTCCAAAGTCCCTGTACTTTAGGGGAAGTGAAGCATATGATTCTTTTTTTTTTATTTTATTTCTGGATGAACTCTGGTTGAGATTTGCTTTTCCTTTGAAGTGGAGAAAACCTCACCCCTAAGAATGTGTTGGGATGTTCTCACTTGGGGTGCTGGCTTTGCATCCTCTTGCACTCGGTGTGTGTGGGCAGATGTTGTGAAGGAGCATCTGGGGAATGGAAGGGCTGATGGTGAGCAAAGGTGGCTGGGGGCATGGCTGTGGAGTTGAGAGACAACAGGGAGATGGTGTCCATCACACACAGATTCTCCAGCTCCTTGTATTGAGGACAGGAGCTCACAAGCCTCTTTAGTGGAGAAAGTGGACTTTGATGGGGTTCTTCCAACTCCAGATATTCTGTGATTCTCAGTGCTGAAAATTCAGCCTCACAGTGACAAGGGGAGTTCGCACAAAACAGCTTTATGTGATAACTTATCATGCCCTTAATTAATTAAAATGATTCAGGTGGCATTGCATCGCTCTCCTGGAGTAGTTCAGCCAGAAGGTTTGTGCTGGGGTACTCTTGGCTCCCGTCAGCACCAGCAGTTCTCACAGAACCACTCTCAGTGATAAGAAATAGTGTCCCCTACCAGTATGACACAGACCACCTTCCTGGAACGTGGATCTGCCTGCTATGCTGGGACCTCCTGGGATGGGCATTGCTGAGGCCTTTGGGAGGGCAATAAGAGAGCCAAGGGTGCTGAGGGCAGGGAAGTGACACATGGCAATTAAAATGCCTGCTGGGAATGGAGAGTTCCTTGAAGAAAAAAACTTGCCTTCAATTTTTTTTCTGTTATGTGAGGAAATCTGTGAACAGTGTGATGTTGAATGTTACCCAAGAAAATTTCATAGAGGGGAGCAAAATCTTCCTGTGCCAGAATCATCCTGCTACACGTGCATTACTTATTAGCATGGGTGAGTTTGGTTTCAGGGGTTTTTTAATTTTTTTTTTTTAGGTAGTGAATGTTTTCCATTATTTTAATTGGGAAAAGCCTGATAAAAGCAAATGTACACTTCACGTGTCGAAGAACACGCTACAGCTCTTTTATTCTCATGTGAAACCTGCTTATATGTCACTTTATATGATTTTCTTTTTAAATTTTATTAGCTGAGTTTTAGTGCTCTTTAAAGTAAAAGTGATAGCAACCAGGTGCATTATGGGGTAGATGACACAACCCTGCCAACACACCTACGTGAATAATTCCCACATTTCCAGGCTCAGCCGTTTGTGCAGGACCAGGCAGATGTTTTGTGCTGCTGATGCACAGAAGGCTCTGAGGCAGACACCACCAGTCTGATTTTGAGACCATAAACCATATTTCATTCCTCTAAAGTGAAATATAGTAATTAAGAAAAAAAAATTGTTGTTCACTGATTTTACTTTTTTGTTCACATCATTTTTTTCTCAAATATTTTTCAGTTCTGATGAGAATTTTAAAAATTAAACAGCATATCAAGCCCCCCTACTTTACTTGCTTCCCATGGCTACTCAAATAGAGAGAGTGCCAGTTTGTCTCTTGAACAACCAACAATAAATATATGAATTTTTGAGGATAATGAGAGGCACAAACTGCACCCCGCGCAGTCACTCCTGCCTGTACCTACACGAGCCTGTTACTGCTTAAAATTTTATATGGTTATTTCTTTTTAAACACCTCAGCAGATTGAAGCAAAGACTTTTGCAACCTGAGTTAAAAGAAAAAAAAATAGAAAAACCCAGAAAAAGCCTTATATTCTTTTTTCTTCAAGCCTTTGATCCTGACTCTCCAGCCGTGGGAACCAGGAGAAGTCATCTCCTGTGAACTGTGAGTAGGAAGCTGCGAGGGAATCAGCAGATGAGTTTGAAGGTTAGGCCTTGTTTATGCTGAGGATTAAGTCATTTGTGGTCAGTACCCAACGCAGCTGGGCTGCTGCAGGCTCCCAGCTCCCATCAGATGACATTCCTGCAGGGAGAATCGGGGGCATTTCACTCCCCACCACGCCAGGGTGAATCCAGACCTGTTCCTGTCCTCGTGTTCCCAACGTGTCAGATTAGAGCAGAGCTCCTTGGATGAATGGAAAACTTCAGAGTATAAAAGGGACCTGGAAGGGATTGATGAAAACCATAATTTTATGGGTGTAGCAATAAACAGCCAAGCTAAGGCAAGCCCGAGCTGCAGAAAAGCTCAGCGGCTGCTACTCCGTGTTTCTCAAGGTCCTGAAGGAAAAAACAATCAGCAGATAGGGAAATGAAGGGAAAAAAAAAAAAAAAAACCCTAAATTGTTGCAGTGCTCTGTCTGAGGGACCATTTCAAATATCTGCCTACATTTGGGAATATGCTGGGTTGTGCTCTGAAAGTTTAAGACTTTTTCCAAAGGTGGTTTTATTGTCAACCGCTATTAGAGTAGATTTGTTTTTTTTCTAGCAGGCACATGGTTAACATCTTTCTGTGCTTCTAAATATAAACTCGCTTCCCAGTAGTGCTATCCAGGTCTCATTCCTCCTCTATTTCTCTTCCTTTTTTTTCCTGTTCCTCTCCCTCTTTCTCCCCCTGTCACTGTGGATTTGATGAGGCTCCAAGTTACAACTGGATGCTGTTGAGATCTGTGCCGAGTTGCACCAACACTCTCTGTAAAGTTTTACTTTCGTGGAGTGCTATACAGTGACTTTTTATGTGTCTAAGAAATGGAAACATTTTGTCTCGTATTAAAAAAAAAAAAAAAAAGAAAGAAAGAAATATTTTTATACTGTGCTCCATTCACAGACCACATCAGAGGTATTCTAAGAATAGAATAGATCAAATATATTTTATGGAAATATAATGAGAAAAGGATGTGTTCCCAAAACTCACTCTGAACAAAGGAATGCAACATAGTCAGGAATACTTTAATGCGCCTAACAATTTTCTCATGTGAAAGGCTGAAGGAACAGTCTTGGTTTGAAGAAATCTTCCAATTCTCCCCAGGCACCCTGAACTTGAAATCAGAACTAGGAAAGCTATATATTACAAAAAAAGAAAATGTATGGAAAAAGTGACTGAGGGCATTAACCATAAAAGACGTTTTGAAAAGAAAAATAACATCAATATGAAACATTTTGTCATGTTTCATTTCATTGATCATATATTTATTTTATGTGCTCTGGAGCGCTGAAGCTTAGATGTAACTACATTTCAGGAGCCTCATATTAGACCTGTCATTTTCTTTGTGGTGAAAACTAAATAGCAAGGAAAAAAAAAATAAATTGCAATTATTAGATTTGGGTTGGATTCCATTGGATTCTGCTTAAAAACTTCAAAAAAAAATGGAGCTTGAAAAAAGAGACATTACATTAACAGCTATTAAAGGCACTGCCTGTGTGACAGATAGAGAAGTAGGAGGTACACCTACAATGTAAAATAATGCATCTTTTCCACGGTAATGCAATATGTTCACCTTAAATAGGCTTGTAATTAAACCTGCCACTGTTGATTAGATCAACCACGTAGGAAAGATGCATTTGTATTAGCTCTAATTAAATCTCTCTTAAACAAGTTGGAGTTACGGATTGGTTTTTCCACTCCCCAATACAACAAACATGTATTTCAGATGCTGCACCCTGTAGTAGATCTCTGCTTAAAAGCCTTTTCTGCAGCTGGTCTCTGATCCCAGGTTTCTTCTGCATCAGGTCTGAACTTCCTTCCTAGGCAAAACCCTCAATGATTTAAATTTGGATTGTTACAGGAACATGATGGATGGAATCAGGCCACTGTGAGCACCATAAAAAATTTGTTTTAGTGTTGGTAAGGAAAAATATTTATTATAACTCAGGTTTTTGAGTCTCAGTGTGTTTCCCAAGAAACATAAGGTTGGTTTAGAAGTTCCTAGTGGAGAGAAGTGGGGTAGGGAAGACCTGAGCTTGAGGAGCTCTGGCAGGTTCTGTTACTTTCTCCAGTGGTGGGTGGCATTAGTTACCCTCAGCATCTTTGAAGGTTGCTGGTATAAATCCCAATGAGATCCACTGTGTTCTCAGAACCCCCTGTTGGAGCCTGACACCTTGTTAGAGATAAAAGTTATGATCTCCATGGACTGTCTGGAGTGAGAATTTTGGCTCTAAGTGGGAATTTCCAGGTATGTCAAGCAATGAAATCTATAAATGCTAACAAAGTCCCACTGTAATTTATTTGGGAGCATTTTGTGCAGTTCAGGTCTCTGAGAAGGCTTTCAAAGGTGTGAGTCCAGGGGAATATAATCAGCCTTTCTCTCAGTTCATCATCCCTCCTCTCAGTGCAGAGGAGGTTGTAGGGACACAATGAAAATGCAGGGATTGGGGACTTCAGGCTCCTTTCTGGTCCTGTTGGGCTTTTGGGCTTTCTCCTTGTCATGGTCCTGGTGGCTTTGTGTGGGCACGTGCCAAAGCCCTTTCTCTGAGGCAGGATGAGTCTGGAGTGCAGAGGTCCATCCCTGGGACCGGCCCCAGGATGAGATGATGGCCAGAGATGCTGATTCACCTCTGGGCACAGTGTGGCTCTGCTCCTTTGGACTCCTCCTTTACTGCCAGCAGCCAAGTGGGTCAGGAATTGTGATCGTGGCTCTGTGAATGCCAAACTTTATTTCTGAAACAACCCAAGTGCACTGAAAATCTCCAGGAACTGAGAGTGCTCTGTTTCACGTTGTAACACAACTGGAAAAAAAAATATAACTTGTGCTATGTTTTCATATTGATTTTCTTTCTCTTGGTGCGGCATTTTCAATTTAAATGGCAGCAGACTGAGGCACAGAATGGGAAGGAATGTTCTGAGCTCTGCAGCTGGGAAAAGAGCCTGGTTTTCTGATTTTGTGTCCATGTTATCCAATTAAATTTTGTCACTGTCCTGTGATTTCATGTCCAGTGCAGTATTGCTTCCACAGAAAGCTAATTACAGAATAAGTATGAAAGTGCCTATATTTAATTACTACTATATGGTATATTCAGGAAGATTTTTTTTTCCTAAAATTGTTTTAGTCAACATGAAGGAAAATCTCCTGATTTTTATTGTCACAAGATAGAAAATTATTTCATGCTACTATTGAACTATATTTAACTTCCATCTTTCTATCTACAACAGAAAGCTTGAAAATTAGTTTGTTAGATTTTATTGCTCCTTTTTATCTCATAAGCATTTTTTCAGGTACCATTAAATAATGACATAATTTTTAGAATATCAGTTATCAGATGGTAAAAGTTAAATTTTTGTTTTTAAGTTGTGTATTTTGTCCTCTTTATATTTCTTAGCTGAGGGGGAAATCTTCTACCTTCAAGAAACCTGATATTTTGGACCAGATCCCTGTCTGAACAGGTTGTATGCTGCCCTTTTCAAAATCAAGCTATCAGAGGATGCCCTTCAGCAGAAGTGTTAAGAGGACTTGGTGAGCTTAACATGTTTCGCCTGCTTAATTTAATTTGGAAAAATTCAACCAGAAAATGAAGTTATTAACAGGTTGGTACATTCAGAGATAAGATGATGTCACAGGAAAGCAGTCAAGTGGGCAGCTTGTCAAAATATAAAATATGTATCTGTCAGAATCAAATGATAGATAAGCTGTGGCTGGGTGTAGGATGCAGTGAAAATAGTGTGCTAAAAATTGAAGCTGAATCCCACCAGTCTGGAGCACAAGTTTTAGTAACTATTGTGGTGAGCAGAAATACAACAATCCTGGGGACGTGAACTGTGCTGCTTAAACACGCTGTGTGCAATTTCTGGCCAGTAGCCAGAAATTCATCTCCATGAGACCTCCAAGGGACAGCAGAGACCTTGAAAGTGGCTGTCCCAACAGATGGGGACTGAAACCAGCCATGGGCTCCCCAATGTGAGAGATTGCTGGAGCTGCTGGAGAGAGCCCAGAAGAAGCCACAGAGCTGCTCCCAGGGCTGGAGCCCCTCTCCCAGGCTGGCAGAGCTGGGAGTGCTCACCTAGAGAAGAGAAGGCTCCAGGGAGAGCTCAAAGCCTCTTCCAGGGCCTAAAGGGGCTCCAGGAGAGCTGGAGAGGGACTTGGGACAAAGGATGGAAGGACAGAACACAGGGAATGGCTTCATAGTGACAGAAGGCAGGTTTAGATTAGAGATTAGGAAGAAATTCTTCCCTCTGAGGGTGGTGAGGGCCTGGCAAAAATTGTCCAGAGAAGCTGTGGCTGCCCCTGGATCCCTGGAAGTGTCCAAGGCCAGGTTGGACAGGGCTTGGAGCAGCCTGGGATAGTGAAGGTGTCCCTGCCCATGGCAGGAGGGTTGGAACAAGATGACCCTTAATGGTCCCTTTCTGTGTTGGAGAGGTCAGATAAAAGAGAGGAGTCTCCAGTGTATTCTCCAGGAACGTGTACATGTCGTGTTCCATCACAGTGCCTTCCTGCCTCCTGGCTTGTCCTCTCAAATAGCTGGCAGCAGAGGTTAAAGTTAATAAACTTGGGAATTTTAAATGGCAATTTGGAGTCTCGTATGAGCAAAACAGAATAGGCCACTTAGCAAGGAATGCAGTTGAACTCCCAAATATTGTGATGGCAAAATGAAAGAAACACCATTACAATAAAAGTCAGTATTGTGTTATCATTGAATTTGGGAAAATGATCCCATTTGTGCGGAACTTCATTCACTGCAAGTTGCAAAACTGAGCTTAAAGGCTGTAAACTCTTGGGGACAGCTCATGAAATGTGTCTGTTTGCTCGGGATCTTCCATGATGCAGAGTTTAATTGTGATGGGAATTCTCAGGACTAACAGAATACAACGAGTGGAAGCCCTAAATAAAATGCTGCTCTTATATTTAAAGGTCAGAAGGGACTGGTCTGACCCTGTGATCTATAGGCCATAGTGCTCTGTTCACTGATATCACCATGATATTTCCAATTTCTGCTTCAGCTTAAATAGTTCCTAAAGACTCAGCTTGAGATATATTCTTCCTTGGGAAAAAAAAAAAATAAAAAAATAATGCATTCTTCTATTGTAAATTTTTTTCAATATAGAAAATATTTCTCACCTAAATTTCTTTAGCCTTCTGACCTTCAGAATTTGGTTCTTATTATTTATGCCTGAACAAATTTAACTTTTCTCAAAATCCTTCTCATTCATAAATGAAACAGGTGGAGTTTAAATCTGCAACGACTCTTAGTAATTGTCATTTTCTGGGTTTTGTTTCCTCCCCTGAGTTAATTCCGACAAGTTTGCCAGGTATTTTATTGTGTTAATTGCAGAAATGGGTATTTTTGGGTTTAGTTTGATGAGGATTTTTTTGTTTTCGAATAGTTTCCCCAGTGCTGTATACTGAGGAGACAGCAACACTCTGCCGCTGTTATCCTCCATTTTATGTATTCGAGGATCACATTCTTCCTTTGGAACTTCAAGCTGTTGGCATTTTATGTGCTATACTTAGTCTATATCATGCTAATTTTTAATTTAGCAATAATTGTAATGGTGATATAGAATGATCTATAGTGCTGCTGTACAAATTTAAAACATCATAGATATGTATAAACTCCAAAAGTGGAACATTTAATGCATTTTTTGGTTAAAATCTGAAAATAAATCACAAATCTCCCAGCATGAGGAGCTCTGTTTTAGACTTGTGTAACGACAATGCTCTCGTAATTGAAAGAAAAAAAAAAGGGAATTTGGGAGACTGTTAGTCTACATGTGGCATACTTTTTTTTCTCTTGAATCGAAAATAAAAAAAAAAAAAGCCCATTGACACATTTGGACTGAAAAAACCTTTGCTGCACATGTTTTATATATGTGGGTTTATTACACAGATCATGTGTCTTAATTAGGTAATTTATATTGTGTTATCCAAAGAAGATGTTTTTGTTCAATTGGATACACAATGAAAGTTTCAAGAAAATAATTAATCCTGTGTTTACAGAGATCAGAACATGGCCATGGAACAACAACAACTACAAATATATCTCTATAAGCTGAGGCAGTTACCTATGAGATCGTGTTCCTTGGATAATTGTGCTTGTAAATATAGATGTATACACAACATAGGTAGGGGTGAGTCATATTTTTAGTGGGACTTTTTCTTCCTAATTCTCTTCCTAAAATTAAATACATTAGATTTATACACTGTGCATCTTTTGAAGCAAAAATTTAATGACAAAACAAACTGATCTCAATGAGGAAAGTTCAGTCATTTTGTTATCTCGGACAATTTGAGCACTGATGTTTCAGAGGGGTAATGGCAACTTGAATTTGAGCTCTTCTGACCCTTTTTTCCCTACTTCCTAAAGAACCTTGATATTTCCTAAATTAATGTTTTGTGTCCTTGTACTAATCTGACACTGTTCACCCAGAAACTGAGTCTAGTTATCGCTGGTTAGGCTAATTAAGATTTCTTGGTTTCTCTCCCTTTTTGTCATTAAGCTGGATTTGAGTTTCACATACCCTTGCAATTACTTTGAAATTCCAAGTCTCCTTGCAAATACTTTGAGAAATCTGAAAGCTAAATTGTTCCCAAGTTTAAAATAGGATGTTCCCTAGTTGAAAGGCAAAAAAGCAATATTGTTATATTTGTATTCTGATGAAATTCATTATGTACAATATAATTTGTGTCTCCATAACAATATACTCTTCTTCAATTAGGGATTAAGCTAGATACTGTATTTTCTCTAGATCTTTTTACTAAATTTTTTTTCGTTGAAAATACAGAAGGAATTTGAAGTGTTTGTTACTGGCAGTAAAATATATGTTTGCAGAGTTCTTCTTCTGTTTATTGTAAATCAGCTACAGAACAGCAATCCATGGCACCAGTCCAGGAAACTGAGATTATGAAGTTAGGCAGTAAAAAAATGAACAAAAAATCATGTTCATAAATCTCGATGAGCATCTTCCTTGCTATACAGCGAGGACCTGCTCCAGCTCCCTTTGAAGTCAACAAGAAAACTCCCACCAACTTCCAGTGGGATTTGGCTCAGACCCTGATTTCCCACATTTGTGTCCAGTTTGGGGTGGGAGAGTGCAGGCAGAGAATTGTAACTGATGGGATTGGTGCAAAGGCCTCGGATGCAGTGGGGAAAGGAGGTGAAGAGATAAAGGTATTTATCACACCCATTCCATTATTCATGGGAGCACGAGCACTGGAAATGGTGCCACATTGGTCAATTTGTTGATGTGCTACAAGCCCTCACTGCTGTCCACAGCTCCAATCCCCTGAAGAACATCTGAAGTGTAACCTAGGAGAAATCTGTTGTAATTTGCTCTCCTGGTCTCTGTATTTATAAGCCTACAATATTGTAAGTTTTTACTGTGGGTGGACAAGCAACATCCACTCATATCAAAGCAGATACAAGTACAGATAAATATAACTTTATACATTCATTTTTATATAACTTATGCAAATGTATGCACAAGTTAGTCACAGTCCCCAGGCTGGCAGCAGCTCTGATGTGGCCATTGTTGTAGCTTATTTTGGACACCAGTGTTGCTGGACAATCCTGCTGCCTCCAAGCAGAGCTTTGCATGTGTGAGTTTGTCTGCTAGAGCAAGGTTTGGCTGGATGGAGATGGCAGGATGGGATGGAGAGGGGCACAGTCATGGCAGTTCTTAATCTTTCCAGTCAAGGTGTGGCTTAGGCAAGCTGCGTGTGGAGGCTCCCAGTGTTTTTTCTCTTGAGGGCATTAGCAAGAGGGGTTGAAGTCTGAAAACTGAGGCCCAAGGAGCTGCTTGTGCGTGGACTGCAGCCCTCACTGGCACCTGTATATTCACAGAATGATGTGGGTTAAAGATCATCTCATTGTACCCCCTGCCATAGGCAGGGACATCTTCCACTAGACCAGGTTGATCAGAGCCCCATCCAACCCTCAGCTTCATCTCCTCATCAGCCACCTTCTGTGACAACTAGAGTGTTGTTCTTCACCTTTTAAATTAAATGAAACATGGTTTTTTACCTCATTGCACCACTGTTTGCTCCAGAAAATAACAGGTTTTTTAGCACTTGATGTTGAGTAGTAACTGACCATCTTAAAAAACAAATCAAAGACTATAGACACAGCAGTTTATTGTTCCTTTCTGTGTGAACTTGTCTGCTCCCCAAAGACTAAACAGAACAAAAGGGACAGTTTTGGTATGCCGGGTTCAATTGTCAAAATTAGTATTCTTAATGTTCTTCCTTATTTTAAACACCCATGAATAACTTGGTCCCTACTGCTTAGATTATAGATTTTAGTGTATGAATTTTAATAATTCTAATTAATGGTGCTATCTTTATTATATTACTTTGTACTTGGGTTCGCTCTTTCATCACAAGATCTCAAAGCACTCTATTAAGCTGCACCAAATCTTTGTAAAGTAGATGAATTTTAGCCCATTGAGTTTATGTATTGGATAAGTGTAGTAAAGGGAATGAACAGTTTTTCCAAAGTTCATTTCAGAGCTTTGCATTGATTCTCTGCAGTATTTAAACACTGGGAAAATTAGGCTCCAGAAAACTTGACTCCCACTTCTACCCATTAAATTATGGATCTCTTTACTCCCCATTTTGAATTTCAAGTAATCTTTGAAAAATTTGTATTCGTGAGTCCTTAAATATGAATAGTGATAATTATATCAATAT
The DNA here is from genome assembly GCF_024509145.1 of Vidua macroura. Lineage (NCBI taxonomy): Eukaryota > Metazoa > Chordata > Aves > Passeriformes > Viduidae > Vidua > Vidua macroura. The sequence continues at coordinate 37,512,910 of NC_071577.1, forward strand.
TATTAATATGCACTATTAAAAGAAATAAATCTACATTTGTAAAGCTTTGATGTGCTTACAAAAACTGAACTTTTAAATGAAAGTGTGTTTTTAAATCACGTATGTGTTACAGAAGTCTGTGAAGACAGTCTCACAAAGATCTGCATATGCTCAGAGCAACGATTCATGTGCTCCTGCAGCTATGCCCTGGGAGCATCACAGACATCTGATGGAAGAGACCTGCTCAGCACCTCACAGGTTTTTTCACAAACCAATTTTGTTGTGTTTCCTCCTATTTGTTAATTATGGTAATTTTAAAAAGTCTGTTTGATGTGTGTGTATATATATATATATAAATTTTTGTGTGATTTTTATGGTGCCCTAGTTGTGTGCTGTGAGAATTACCACCTGGAGATTCTGTCTACTAAATCCACACGAGATCTCTGTGGTGTGTTATCTCTGATAATCCCCCCTTTCAAATCCACCAATCATTACAGATATTGTAGTATTTTCCTTAAAAGTTCTTCCTCTCCTTTCCTACTACTCTACACCAAGGTGAGAGCTGGTCATTCACCACGTGGATTTCCTTCTCCTAAAGGATTTTCATATTTAAGACTTGTTAAATAGTTCAAACTGCTACATCATTACTCTTTGTTTTCCATTTGGACATTTTAAGACACTTAGCTGGTTTAAAAATAATAAAATTGTGACCTTTAGTTGACATTCCAAGCTCGTGTTTTGAAGGCTATGCTTATATTTTGAGGTTGCTGCCTAGGAAAATCAAGACTAACTGAACTGACTAATTCTGAGTGCTTACCTCCTTTCAATGTTTTTTTAAGAGGGGAGTTTTAGTCTAAAGGAGCATGTTTAAGAACGAGTCGCTGCCCAGGCTGCTGAAGGCAGAAGGTGCCTGAGAGTGAAACAAAAATGTTTGGAAGAGCAGGATTGGACTCCCTGTCCCTTCTGCACTAACCACCAACAGCTGGAGAACAGGCTGCAAGAGGCAAGAGGATCACGTCTCATGGACACGTGAACAAGGCTTGAGGCGCAGCAAAGTTTCCAGGGGAAAGGTACAGGTCTTTCGTTGCCTTTGCTTGATTGTATTTAAATGGAATGGAAGTTTTTAAATGCTAGTACAGATCTTTGTAAAATATGTAAGTTGCAGTCCATGGACTTTCTGTATCAGGAAAGTGTGGCAATATGTGGGTTTATTTTTAGTTTATAGCTATTTTTACCAAATTTCTGAACAATGCAGCTAAGCGGCAACAGAGGGAGGACTTAAGTGGGAGGGGAAGATAAGAAGAGTTGGGGGAAAGACAAAAGGATGTCTGTAGGTGCCCAGGCAGTCTTCAGACTTTTGCACAATGGCTTCAAACCCTGGCATCAGTGAATTCTACCTATTCCAGAAGAAGTTTTGGTCAGGGCAGCAGTATATGGGAGGATGTCCCATTGCAATTTATGGTTCTCGGTGGTGATGGCACAGTGCCTGTATCTATCTGGTTCCAGGTCATATGTGGTCAGAACACATTTATCTCCTTCAGAAGACAAGGAGTATCCCACAGCCACCTTAATGTCATCCACTCTGGCATCTGCTGAAGCATCTGGTGGTGGCTGGTGTTGGACACATTACAGTGGATGTGTTGGGAAGCCTGTCTGGCTCAGGATGAGAGTTTTTCTGCTCCTCTGTGCTGCACAGCATTGGGGGATCTGGAAGTCCTTCATGCTCTGACCTTTTAGAAGTTGGAATGCTTGGGGCAGGGCTGTCATTGAAAAAACAGCATTTCCTGCTTAAAACCTTGTGAGGCATATTTTTATTTTAATTGTGTACTTATAACCACTGGTTAAAAATGGAGTATTTTTAACTATTACCTTAGACCATTGTGTTTCAGTATAAAAACCCACCTTTCGTTTCTCAGTGATACTCTTTTGCATAATGTAGTTATGTGGTGATAGTGTTGACTAGTAATTATTTATTTGGTCAGACTGGTTAGTTTACCCTCAAACTATGCATTTCAATTCAGCAGTGGCATATTAAATAGTTATTTAGAGAAGAGTTGCAGAAGATAGAAACTTCACAGAGGAGGGGAAGAAAAAAAAAAGCCAAATTAAAGAAAAAAAAACCCACCACACACAAGTTGGAAGGGCTTAGAATAAATTATTGCATGTCATTCTGTGGGAAAATCTTCCCGTACGGATGCTGTGTTGTTCACAATGTGAGTGCCAGATCCACTCAGCTCTGCTTTGCACTTCTGTCACCCTTATCACTCATGAGACAATCCTCTTCTACTGTAAGTGCTACCCCCAGCGGCATGTATTCGTTTGTAGGACTCGCATGCTTATGCTGAAGTCAGGCACCCAAGAGGCACAGGATGAATTGACAGTATAGGCAGATGCTTTCAGCAAAGGAACCAGGATGTTAAGAGAGTTTTAGCGTGGTTATTGTTTTGCCAGGCAAATCCATGTACTTGTCATCAAGGTGTTCAGGAGTATTTCAGCCTCGTCGTACAAGCTGGATACAAGAGCTGTAATCAAGAGTTACATCATTTGGTGAGACAAGACCTTGAGGAATACAGCAAAGGGAAATGTGCATAATTAGAGCAGTTCAGTTACAAGGGAAAGGGGCTTTGATAGTGTTAGAAATGCAGCTGAAACATGCAGCCTCCATTGCCCTGTCATCAGGCATTAGATGGTAGATGTCAACGGGCCAGGGGGATCCCAGGATCCAGTGAAGGAGTCTGGGGTTCCCTCTTTCAACCTTTCCGACCCTCAGAAAGACATCTAAGGTGACCATCTGCTGAGACACAAGGTCTCCTTCTCCATTTGTAGACAAACACCAAACCAGAGATTAAAAAAGAGTCACTAACTAAAAAAAAGTACATTTAAAAAGCAGTTTGTTTTGATAGCTTTTCTCAGAAAAGAATGCTGAGAAATAGGAGCATGACCAATTCCTCTGCCACCTCAAAATTCCTGTAAAGGAAGAGGCTGACATGAAGAGGGGCCAGACGTGGTGACAGGGAACACGTCGCAGGTCATCAAACGCCTTGGGGCCGATGCATTTCCCATGGTGATTTCCACACTAACAAAGTTGCCAAAATCCTTCCTAGAAATTTCACTTGGGGGAATAAAAAAAAAACAAACCAACTTTAGTGACACCCATTCTAAGTATGCAACATCCAGCCTGCTTTATTTAGATTTTTCACAAAATATTTATCACTGCCATAGTGATATCTATCCTAAAAAAAGAGACGAAGTTTCAAAGCAATTTGACCTTCTCTAGACCCTATCCAGAGACATCTCTATTCTTACACGTGTATTATTGGCAAATGTTTTGAATTTTTGAGTTTGTAGAGGAAAATGTTCAACATCTCAGGGATTCTTGAGCCATGGGAGACTGCTTTCCACCCACCCACCACCGAGTAGGTTACCAGACGATACTTAATGTTTAGGTATCAAATATGTTGTAACTATCCCTGGATGTGCAGTGAATTAATTATGTTGCTCCTCTTTGCTTTTTCATTATTCTGTTTATTATAAGGCAAAGCTTGCTGGTGAGGCAGTGTATCAGTAGGGCACTTCCAAGGAACACCACTCAGAAAGCACTGGAAGAAGGATTTCAGCACTGATGCTATTCCAAGACATCAGCACCAACTGGCATCACTGGCATTCATCTTTTGGGTAAGACAGTGGCTGGAATCCTCCTTCTCTCGAAGCAATCACTGCAGCAGTACACAGCAGGTGAGTTCTTCTGAAATGAACTGGTTTCATGAGGATATAAAACTCAAGGTTAGACCTTTTCTTTCCTTGAGGCTGCTGGCTGAGCCTGCTGGGTGCTGGTGGAACGCTGGCAGTGCTATGAATATCAGGAATGCTAATAATGGGGTCCCATTTCTAACTTGGGAACAAAGGTTTCATTGCGTGCACATAACTTCCATGGGCAAGCATTCCTCTTGTCTTGCTGGATGTGGGGTGTGGCTCTGTGTGAATAACCCCAGTCCTTTAAAAGAGTACTGGAAGACAGTCAAAGAATTGTTTCTTTGCCAATAACCATAGTGTGGGGAGGCGCCAGGCTCAGGTTTTAATCCTGCAAATGATTCCAATGCAGGGAAGGAGGTAAATATAGAGTGCAATCTGAGATCTTGGTCTTCGTTGGGTTTGGAGATCTGTTCATTGGGGGTTTTATTGCTGTGCTATTTTTTTTTTTTTTTTTAAATTTATTTTTTTAGTAGTTTAATTAATTTTTCCTAATTTTCTCTGGACAATTCATAGTGTTGCTTGTTACTAATTGACTCCAGGGTGTTTAATATGTTTAAGCCAATAGCAGAGGTCAGAGGAACGGTATCTAAAGACTGCATGGAGAGCATCTGCATATTTAATCTTGTTTGCATCAGATTCCTGGCTCTCACTGTCTTAGGGATACCCAAGAGGGTCACAGTTGTCATAAGCATGTCTTAAGTGGGTGCTTCAGAATTGTCCTGGGATGGTATTGAGCCAATCCAGCAGCTTCCTTGCGTGAAGTATGCGCAGCGGAAGAGGGAGCAAGGGAGGAGGAATGCGTGGCATTCCCCTCCGTCTCTCTGGCACAATTGTCCTGGTGGTCCTGTTTCAGCTGGTGGAATCCAGAGCAGCCCTGTGGCTGTGCTAGGGCACGTGAAGCTCCTTTTTCTGACCCTTATATGGCACAGGATCGCAGCACGACTGGCAGGGTGGGTTTGCAGCTCCTTTTCCTCTTTGCTCAGGCACAACGAGCCCAAACATGACGTGTTTAGGAATCTGGCCCTATATTTCCAAACTCCATGCAAATATGGTAATAATAGCTAAACTGACATTTGCTTTCACTTCTGTATAGTATGTCTTTAATATGATTACTACCCTTAACATTTAAAGGAACTTTGACAGTTATGTAATCCCTTCAACATTTAAGTACAACAGGAATTTATTATTAAGTGCAGTGGCTGGAAATGGAGCACTTTTTTCATTCACACTATAAACAGTTATGTTGGATTAGTAATCCTGCTTGTCAGAGTTGTTCACTGTTTGATATTAATCAGTAGGTTTATGAAAGGTGCAATAGAAGGCAGAAATGAGCAGTGAAGAAGTTGTAAACCTTGGTTCCATAAAATCAGACTCTATGTATCGCTCAGGTTCACAACATTTCCTGCAGTGACCTCAGACTGAGGAGAAAGGAAGTGCTGCATTTTGGTGGTGGTGCCTCTGTCTTTTGGTAAATATATATCTAGTTTCTTGCTATATAAATGCAATAGCTGGTAGTGATGAAAGCCCAGACTTTTGAGAACATTTTTAGGTTGTTTTGTAAAGAGTGTGTCTTTCAGATTGTTGTGTAGATTGAGCATGATACAACCTAGCAAAACACTTAATGATCAAATATTACATGACAAAATGAATGCTGTCTCCTTTTGGTGCTTATCCACTATTAAAATCATGTGCAAATCACTTCACCTGAATATTTCTACCTAATTTGTGGGTTGTTATCTTTGAGCTATGTAATTAATTTCTGTGTCTTGCAAACACTGTTGCACTGCAGGTTTGTTGTTGATTTTTTTTCCTTTGCTTTTTGAACACTTCTGAGTCTCTAGTACATATTCATGCAGCACCAAGTCCTGTGGTTGGAAATGTCATCCTGTGAGATCTTTAGATGATCAAAGTGACAGTGACACCATTGTAATGCAACATATCTTCAAACAGTGCATAATAAATTACCATGATTGGTTAATGAACAACATGCATGATTAATGAAACAAAATATAGACATATAATAAAGGTTTTCTTGTAAATGTCAGTCATCTTCCTTACTCAAATGCTTCTGGATATGTCCCTTATACACCTTGCAGAACAGTTGAATGTTTGTAGATATACTGTAGTGAAATCAAGATACAATATATAACCTTTCACCTAGAAGTGAAATTAAACTTGAATAGAATATTTGACAGGTTTCAATGCCTCAGTTTGTTTCAAGTTAATTTTTCCCCCTTCTGAAATCTTGCTTATTACAGCTTTGCTTTGGCATTGATAAAAAAGAAATTTTCATTGAATAACATTAGACTTTGTTAAACTATGTATATCTTTCACTGATCACTTTTAAAGCAACGTGGCATTAGCTTTTTAAATTCTTGGGGCTAAATTTAACATATGCTTGTGGTAGGATCAAAAGTGTCAAAAATCTGCATCACTGCCTCATTATCAATCACTGGGATATTTTGGGAGAAGCAGTTTGATTTGCATTGTCGGACCTCCTACCTAGCATCACAGAAGGCTGTGCATCAATAAAATTAACTTTTGTCACTCAAACTAAATTGGGCTGAGGCGCCCCTGCCAGAACAGCTCATGTGCGTGCGAGGAGCGCGGCTGATCCCGGAAACACTCGAACCTTGTTTGGGAAGGCAGAATAAAATCATTAATCCCCCTTTGGGTGTTGTCCCACAGCTTTCTTTATGTCTCAAAAGAAATCCAACAGGAAGGTGATAGATCCCCCTCACACAGAGCCAGAAAAATGAAAGGTCTGGATCCAACCAGCACAGCGATGTGTTGGACCAGATCTGGCCTGCTCCATCACGGTGTGCGGAGCCCTGCTCAGCTGTGCCTCACCTGTGGAAGCCTTGGAGTTGTGATTTACAGTGCAGCCGCCCTTTGCTCAGCTCCCTGTTGCTCTGGAGGAAGTTGCTGCAGCTCTTTGCAGAGCAGAACATACCTCTCATCTCCTGCCAGCTCTGCAAAGCAGAGCAGTTCCCGACGGCAGGATCACCACCCTCGTCGCCTCCTCCGTCGTTCGCCAAGCGGGAGACGCTGCTCTTCCAACATCTGGAGGTCTGGTCTGCAGCATGGGGTGCCTGGGGTTCACACGCTCCCCTTCTCCATGGATCTAGTTCCAGCCATGCTGGGAGCCTTTCCCAGTGAAGCCCAGCATGGCTGGCTGTCCTTGCTGCCAGCGGGCCACGGCAGCAAGGCAATAAAAAGACAAAAAAGTCGCAGCCTTCTGCAACATCTATTATTTTTTGCTGGAGGTTGTAAGAGCCAGAGTGGAGGGAGGTGAATGTGTCCTGCCTGGCTGCATCCTGCCTTGCAGCCAACCCACGCAAGAGACAGAGTTGACTTTTCTTGGGCCTTTTGGCAAAAGAAGCAATTCTGTTAAGTCATTCTGAAACACTTTGTGTGGTTTTAAGATAAAAGTGAGTGTATGTTCATAGGCATCAGTTTCTAAATAACAGATCGTCATTCAGTTACTGCTTTTTTCACTCCTCCTCTCCCAAAATTCTTTCAGGTGCTCAGCATTGTGCTGTAATTATACATTATATTAGCTGCTAAAGATGCTTCCATAGTACATCCAGTCCTCCTTCCTCCTGTGAATCCATCCCTAGCCCACTGATATGGTCCTCATCCATGTTTACTGACAGACTTTGTTATTCTTTGCATTCGTGATGAAGAATGGTAGTTTTCTGGGGTTCTGGTTGGTTTGTTTGGGGTTTAAGTTGTTCTGTAGCTGCAGTTTGCCCCAGGAACTGAAGAAACCACTGAGATTTTTAGCCCCTCAGGAAAAAGGTAACAATTTTTGGAGAGACTGCAAAAAGGCAGGATTAGGGGATTTCAGAAAATGTAAACCTTTTCCTTTTCATGTTGTACAGGCCTTTCCCAAGATGTCATTCCTAAGGAAAACAGGCTACTGTAGTGTAGATGGATGAAAAGTTTAAATTTCAGTTTGAACAAAGTCAGTACATGTACACTCTTTGTCACTTAAATAATTGTTTCAGTATTGTCTGTGAAACAAATATTTAGACTTTGATCTGCTTTTAAAGCCAGAGAGTTCTTGAAAATTTTCATAAGCATTTTCCCCATTTCCTGAGCCAAGGAAATGATTTTTCAAAGCCTAAGTCAGCTTGTTTTATCTCAGAGGAAATAATGTTATTTTAGTGTACCTGGTAGGGCCAACTGAAATATTAAGAAATCTCAAATGCTTGCTTTTGTGCAAAGATTTCTAAAAGGGTAAATCCAAACAGGATAAAATAATTTCTTTTAAATCCTTAAGCAAATGAAATGTACAGACTGGAACTGTCTTTTCAATAATAATATTCTTCAAATTCTAATTAACAAGTAAACCAGGCCACATGCAAATTCAAATGAAATTTTATTAAATTTTATCAAATTAATGGTATGGGACATGAAAGGAAATAATCTTTAAAATATCAGCAGAACACTTACTGGTAATAATGCTAATTGACTTCTCTTTGCTTTATACTACTGTGGGAGCTTGGACAAATCAATCAGAAGGAAAGAGATGGACTTGTATGAATTGCACTCTGTGCTGGGTGAGAAATAGCTTTAAGAGGTTGAACTATTTCATGGCAAGATCTGAGCCAAAATATTAAGAATGGCAACATTTGGCAAAACAGCTTTCACCTTTTCAATGCTTATAACAATCAAGCTTCAGTTTGACATTACAAAATAACCAGTATTTTTTCCAAACTCTTTTAAATTTAAAATTGCTTGTTAAATTAATTGCAGGAAGAAAAGTGGGATGCCCCATTTTAAAAAACTCTTCACCTCTGACATGTGTGGTCCTGGTGTAGGTCATTTCGACTAATCATGGGATGAGCTCTGCTGGTCTTTGGAACCAAGTTCCAAAGATGAATTAGTGGCACCACTTGGAAACAGATTTTACAACTGAAAGTAAATAAACTGCGAAAAATCTAATCCAGAAGACAAAATTAATTAGTATGAGAGCAATCTATCAAAGCATCCATAAAAATAGAAAAGCTACCACTTATTTGAAGCAAACAGTCCCTTCCTTTCCCTTCACTGTTTACCCTTCAAAATAGAAGGTAATTTCTAATATTTGCATCCTATATTTTTTCTTTAAATTTATTAATTTTTAACTGACTCTAAGCAGTCTCTCTGTCTGAAAGGTATTTGTAACACCAACTAATTTCTTTCTTTTTTTCTAGGTTAAGAATATCCACAGGTATCCATTCAGGGCACATTTATTCAATGGTTAGAAAGTACACCAAACTGTTGTCTAGTGTAGACTTTATTTTAGGAGCAAACATAAACACAAAGAAACTATAATCCTGGTGTAATGTAGGAATCTAATTAAGACTAATGAGGCAACATTAAATTTAATGTATGATGCATTTTATATGCCTTACCATTAGAGCTGCAGCAAGCTGTTCGTCAGAGCGTCGAACTTTGGTGAGTAAGCCCCTCAAGGCATTGTTAAACAATCGGGGCTCAGGCCTTCTCCTGCCCATTAGGTTGTGTTGGGCTTGGAAAAAATCTAGATATAAATGGAAATTTGGGTGGGGGGAAGAAAAAGGGGGGAGGCCTCAAGAAGTTCTGCCGATCTTTGAATGGCTCAGCAAGCTGATAAAAAGGGAAGATAAATGGATGGCTGCATGTGACACCCTCGAGGTGGTACCAGGCTGGGACAGAAGGGAGGAGGGCCAAGTGTAATGTGTGAACTGCTGTTTGAGAGGCACCTATAGCAACGGGAGTAGGAAAAGGCTGGGATTTAAGTGACACAGTTTATCAAGAAGAATTGGCACAGTGATCATTGCTTAACAGCTAATTAACAGCACAGTTTATTATTCTCTTTAAAAAAAAAAAATTATTAAATTCAGGAAGTTCAGTAAGTCCTTATATGTATTTAACTGTACAGGAAAATAAAAGCATAGCTCCAGATATAGATTTCATTCTGTAGAATCCTTCCCCCCAGTACAAATTGAAGACTTCTCCAACATACAAACAAAACTTTTAACAATGATTTATCACATAACCCTTCATAGAGTCTAAGTCCCCATTACTGGAGAGATTTAAGACTTGTAGATGTGGCACTTGGGGACATGGGTTAGTGTTGGGCTCGGCAGTGATGGGCTAACAGTTCAACTTGATGATCTCAGAGCGCTTTCCCAACCTAAATGATTTTGTATTTGCCTTAACATGCAGGGAAGTATACAGGATACAATGAAGGTAAATATGTGTTTGAATGAAGAATGGTGCTGAGGAATGGGGAGATTTTTGGAGGAACATGTAATGAGTTGACTTCATGGGTTTGCAATATAAACTGATACTATGGTGATGGGTCGGAAGTGCAGCCTGAGCTGCAGCTTGGACAAGTTCAAGGGCTCTGGTGTTAATTGGTGATTGCCAGCTGCTATGAGACTGGGCCAGCCATGGGAGGAAGGTGAGGTAAGGAGGATTTAGTTGGTGTGGGTAGAGGGGATGGGGAGGGCCGGTGTCAAAGTGCACTTCAACCCTGCCATTCCAAAAGCTGAGTTTCAGCCTACTACATCCTGGAAATTCATTCCAGTTTATATTATTGCATGTGTTAGTGATGGCTTGAGTGTTTGAGACTTTGAAGTATTTCATCTACACATGAAATTGGAATTTTTTTTTTTTTTTTTTTTTTTTTTTTTTTTTTTTTTTTTTCCTGTGGAATATAGCCATGGAAACCTGTAGTCTGTGCTGGAAAATAAATGACTGGGAATGTTCCTCGGTGACTAACTTGCTACAAGATGTTATTGTAAGTGCAAGCACCAAGTTATAATTTTGACAACAAACAAATGTCATGTGCTGGGTTGGAATTAGAGATTCAGCAGTGAGGCTGGTCTGAGGAAAAAGAAGGAATGTCAGGATGACTGGCAGTGGTGCAATAGGAAAATTGCAAAGGTACCTATTGCACAGGTTTGGGCTGGGGGAATGAGTTATTACTTGCAGGAACATCAGAGAGCGCCATGAAAGCTCAGCTGGGGGCAGAAAAGAAAACAATGCTGCCAGAGGGGCTTCAGGGCGGTGGGAAGGAGCGACGTGTTCACAAGTGTTTGGGGATTGACCTCACTCAGCTGCTATGGAAGTGTGGGTGGGGGGGGACCACTTCAAGGCAAGCAGATGTAGGCTGATGCTGAGAGTTTTTACAGTCCCCTGGCGTGTGGGGGACATGCTGGGACCACCCCATCGTACCTGACCCGGCTGCCCAAGAGATGGAGAGAAAAAGCACACGCGAGGGGGGTGGTTTTCCCACCACAACCTGCTCTGCTCTTTCCCCTCCCGAAGGCAATGCCTGTGTGCCACTACCTGTACAAACCTGAGTGAGGTTTGTGCTGTTCTGTCTGTTCCTTGCTCAGTGCTGAACTGAAGGTAGATGGAGAATGAATTCAAACAAGGAGATGTGAAGGTTTATGGAAGCAGACAACTCCTGTGACCCCTCCATTCCTCTTCTTCTTGTGCTCTGTGCTCATCTATCCATAGGAAAATAAAAAACAGCAAACTGCAGAAAGTGCAAATTTATTTCTAAGGGAGGTATTAATTTATTTTCATTTTATTTTTCCTTCTCCAACCTTCTATTCTATTCTCCTTCTCCATCCTTCTAATTTCATTAATATGAATTCCTGATCTTTCTTGTGACTGAGCTAGAAGTATGCACACTTTTCAAAGGTATAGATTATATTTTTTCCCTTTAGGATTTTGTCTTTTCCTTGACCATGTCACACTCTGCTCAGCTTTTGCCAGCTGGGTGCTCTCTTCCTGTGTTTGGATCCTGTGGATCACAGCTCTGGGATGTCATCCCAGCCTGGCCTCACTGATCTGGCCTCCAGGGTTGCCTGTGCCCCACTGGGGTTTGTAACACACAGGTTTAAACACATATTGCTACCAAATCAGGGCTAAGACATTTGCAAGGCTCCTTAAATCCCACCACTTGGTGTTTAACCCAATTCTAGGGAAAATGTGATAGATAAACCTACCTGCCTTTCCTAGTTGTGTATGAGTGTTGTTTGGATTTAGGTCAAATTCCTTGAATGAGATAAACATCCTTTTTATCTCGGTGTCCTGTTGCAAATGGCTTTTCCTTTAGGAATGGATTCTCACCCTCCTCTGCAGCCAACTTCCTTCTGCTTTCCCACTGAAACAACCATGGTATTACCAGAGCTTGAGATTTCTGTCTGGGATGTTAGGACAAACAAGGATGGCATAAACTTTGGGAAGTGTTTGGTCTGCTAGAAAAGCATCAGATGAGTTCCAAATAGGATTCATAAATTGTGCAGGGATCTGGTGGCTGTCAGAAGTCCTTAGTTCTATTTACTGCCAACGTGGCCACAATGCAGTGGGAACTGCTAACTTTCCTGGTGCAGTGTTTTTCCTGCTGGGGTGTGGGATGTGTTCTCAAAATCCATCTGGCCATTACTTGTTTCCCCATCACAACGAGCAGTCAAGGTGGTTTTTACATAACCAGCCTTCTGATCGAAGAAAAGAGGCGATTCTTGCCCAAAACTGTTACAGGGCTTCCTCCATCCCTGCCTCTTAGGCTGTGCTCAGCTCCTGCAGGCACTGAGATGGCTCAGGGAAAGGTTAGTCTGTGTCTGCTCCCTTGAACCTCTTCCCTCTGTAGGGAGCCTCTTTTGAACAGTAAATCACCAGCGATGATCTGGGAGAGACTGATCCTCCTCACCTCTTCAATAGGTAAATTGCCCTTTTAGAAGAGTGATCCATGCTCCTGTCCTCATTTCTCATATCTCACTTTAAAAAAAGCAGAAAAGAAAAAATAATCTTCCAGGGACTTTGACTTATGCAGAGGCACTTTAGAGTCTTTTTCTAATGTCATTCTAAAGTTAAAAAACAATTTGACTTCAAGGGAGATACAGCCCAATTTTTTAAAAACTTAATAGGATTAGTCATGGGAACTATTTTTAGCAAAAGTTCAACTTTATCCATGTATTTTAATGTGGGAAAAGTGTGTCCTTTTCCCTCTGCTAATGTTTGATGTATTCCAGCCCTCCTGCGAGTGTGTTTGAGTATCTTAGGGGCTCTGGAGTGGAGGAGAACTTCCTCTCGGATTCTCTCTGTTTTCTTTCGTGAAAATGACATTCCTAAGCTGTTTCACTTTCTGACAGGAAATGGAGCCTTGCCAAAAATGATTAAAGTCCAAGAAAGCATAACAGTTCCAAAGCTGCAGCAGTTCTTTAGGAGTCCCGAGTTTGACATTGTGTCAAACAAATGTGAAATATTGTTTAATAAATTTGAATAATACAGGGAAAGGGAAAAATGGTTCTTGGCTTATAATGCTGGTGCTCTTTATTAAGTCTGTAAAGGCCTGCCTAGCTCTAATAAATTGAAATATATACATAAATATACTTGTGCATGGATAACAGTTTAATATTGTAATATATAATGAACGGCCCACAGACACCCCCCACATGCAGACATTGATTTATTCATGCTATGGCCATATATATATTGATATGTGTGTGTAGACTCCCTCACAAGTTTGTATATATTTATGCACGGAATTACCATTCACAGGCAACTCCTGTGCCTGCTTCATATAAGAAATATCATAAGCATTATTTATAAGGTGTGACATGACGTTATGACTTTATAAAAATACTAATCTAATGCTAGATAAAATACAATTGTTAACAATTTCTCAATGGTTTTTAATTCTGTGTTTGTTTAAAGGAATTATTTTGAGGCCTTTGCTTATGCCAAATGACACCTTATCATGTAATTCCAGCCTTACTAGAACGGCTGTGCTGAGGCTCAGGAAAGCAGTGGGAATTCTATGGCACCCAAGAGCCTGGCTCTGCCACCTCTTCCCATTTAACAACTCTCTCTGCCAGGAGGGCTTCCAGCCACTGAGAGTTTGACAGTTTTCAGTATTAGGGTATTAACGCAACAGCTCTATCAAAATGAGCCAGACTTCTAAGAAATTCCTGTGCCGTCAAACCCAAGTGTGAAAAAGTCCTGCCAGGCTCCAGTAGTCCTAAGGTTACTTCTCAGAATCCACGAACACCCTTCAGCGTTTGTAAGTTGGCTTCCAATTTTATTTTGGATTTTTGTTGTACTGCGTTCACAAAAACCACATTTTTAAGTTGCTCTCTGGCCACAAGACCAGGCACTTTGTTTTTTCTTTTTCTTCTTGATTTTAATATAAAAGCTGGATTACATCATCACCAGATTTCAGGATCTCTGAATTTTAAAATTAGTCTAATCACTTAAGGCTCAATAAAATTGGGACAGTTGGCAACTTTTCTAGAAAACATGAGAAGTTGCTTTGTTGGTTCTTGCAAGAAAACTTTACTTGTTTCCCCTCTGTCAAATGCATTACTCCTCCACTAAAATATATCAAATATTCAGGAACTTATAAAATAATAAAAATGTTCTCCTGACACGGAGAACATTTTTATGTTTGTCGAGGGCAAAACATTCTTTAAGTGAGGTGCATTTCAAAGCAAAGCTGTGGGAAAGGTTTCTATTTTCCATCCTTTGTATGGAACTGTCGTGCTATTTGATTAAAAGGAGTCCTCTTTAATAGTTTTTCTAATGGCATTTGAGATTTCAGGTCGGTGAAGTTGAGCCGGGACCGTTGGTGCCGTCATTCAACGAGGACAGCGATTCGCGGCTACTTTTCAGATGAGCTAAATTGATCAGACAAGTCAGTCAATGTCATTGAGCACTATTTGTCACTTCATAAGCAGCTACAATCTGCCGCTCTATAAATGCAGAAGGACCGTCGAATAAATCACATCAACCAGTGGGAGTAGATAGTATCCCTTCATCCATAATTGGAGCGGTCCTCTCCTGTCACATTCACTCATTCCCCGCGATTCCGGAGCGGATTGACACTGACAAAGAAAGAGCAGCCGCTGTCAGAGGAGCTGGAGTCTGTCTGCTGCTCTGCTCTCCCCACTAATAGATATCTATCATAATATTGTATTAACATCACAAAAAATCAGACTTATAGCTCCGCTATCTGGGTGTATCGATGACATATGTAGGGGTTTCTCCTGGGTTGCAGGGAAGACTGATTGATGCAAAAGGAAAGCTCCTGATTAAAACCACTTACCAAATCCATCAGCTGCAGGAATATTTGCTGACGTGTGTGCTGCTGATTTCACAGACAAAAATATGATTAAAAAATAAATAAAATAACAAGAACGTGATTTGTTGTAAACAGACCTTCTAGAAATGTGTTAATTGTTATTTGCTGGTGCAGGGATACGTTGTGGAATTATTCCTATGAAGTGGTTTTATGGTTATATAGTTACCAAAATAATTAAGGAAATGGAACACCTTGAAAAAATATTATTGTCTTTTTAAAAAAAAAAAAAAAAAAAACAAAAAAAACCAAAACAGAAACCCCCAAAATTTCTGTCTTGTGTCTGGTTTGACAAATATGTATTTTCTAAGTGAACAAATGAAATCAGAAGACAGTATTTATTACAAGGGTGTGACAGGCTAAGAACTTTTTTCCTGGAGAAATGCTGGATGGTTTCTACCAGGAATATGTTAGATTAATCAGCTCTCTCAGTCCTGGAGAGAAATCACAGTGGAATACCCAAACTGCTGTGTAGTCACATGTAAATCTCTCTGACAACCTGGAGGCACGGATCATTTGTTCAGTGTTAGGTTCCAACAACAAGCTTGTGAGGAAAATACCTTGTTTGCTTATAAAAAGATTGTAGCTGAATACGTAATTGCTGAGAACAGAGCACTGGGATCCCAGGTCTCCAGGATGAGGATCTGGGTCTTTTCTCTTTATTTTGGGGGGAGAAAAAGCCTTAAGCCAGTTTGCCTGTGTGTAAACAAAGCTTCACATTGCATATGTTGTGGGAAAGTAGTGAAATTCTTTCTTTTTAAAGGTGCTCGGTGTAAATGTCATGTTCCTGGCTGGAGTCTTTGCTGGGCCCAAAGGCAAAGCGTAATATCAAATATTTGCTACAATTTTCAGACTGGGACGTCTTTTGACCCGTGTGCACAGATGATGAACAATTTCTCCTGTCTGGGTTGGCTTCTTTGCCTCTTGGTGCAGAAGTTGTTCTGAAAGCATGCCAGGAACCCAAGTCATAGGTAAGCAGTAGAAATTATTTTATCTATGAAAGATGCAATTCTGTTAATATTCACATAAATTCCACTAGAAGTACCGTTCAAAAGAAAACTCAAAGCAGTACGTCATAAATGTATTGATCATTAAATACAAGACTTTGACTTGTTTTTAGATTAAAATAATAGAAATGTTATGCTTAAAACCAAAATGTGAGACAAATCCACGTGCATTGGAGAACTGAGCAGCATCCAGAGGAGGCAGCTTACACAGGAGCGCATTCATTGTCAACATCTGATACTGAAAAGGTCAATAGTTAATTAAATAATCCATCACCTTAGGATAGAGAGCCGTCCTCACTTCTGACAATCAATGGCAGAAATATTAAAAGGTCAGAAAATGAGTTACTATATATTGTGTTTTCTTACTGTGTGTTATAAAGATGTGGCTTGTGTTGAATGGTGTGGGCATGAAGACAGGTGGGAAGAAATATTAACTGTTGCACAAATATTTTCTTAGATGCTCTTTTATCAGACTTCTTTATGTGTGGGCTTCTGAATCGATGGACCTCAAAGATGCAGTAAACTTTTACAATGACAATTTAGGACCGTATCCCAGGATTTATAACATGCTTTCTTTAATTATCAGTGTGTTTTCAGGAGCATTTTTCTCCTGTGCAGCTTGAGGTTATACTGGGTTAAACTGGGTGAGCGTGCTGATATTCAGATTTTGTTTAGATATGGGGTAGAGTTATATTGGGAGCCCAAGAGGCAGGTTTTTGGTGCTTATTTCCTAGATCTGATGGGTAGAGCAGGGTAAACAAAGTCCACTCAATGACTCCTGATTGTGTCATTCTGCAAGGGTGTGATGTGTACCTGGTTCCAGGGTTATCCTCATGAATAATTGTATTACTTATTATAGGGAAATGTTTTTGAACAATGAGTGTTTATAAATAGTTTAAATTAATTATAATAATGGTGTTGCCATAAATCTTTTTCGCTTTTTCTTGTTGTCTTTTGCAAAAATGTTTCCCTCCCTGGTTGTGGGGTTACTCCTGCGTTGTGTTTGCCAGATGATGAGTGTGGGTGACTTGGTGCATTTTTCCACTCCTTTCTCAGGATAAGCTGAAGTTTTCTTGTTTTCTGAATGGAAAATGGGTTTTCCATATGAAGGAAAACAACTGACTGATGTTTCTGTGCCCGGCACAGCTGGAAGGAGCTCCTTTGAGTGACGCCCTTCTCACCCTCTCCAACATCCCCTTTATGTTGGGACCCACCAAACTAAAGGAAGGGCTACAAATGCACCAGAACAGGGATGTGCTTCCCTCTTCTCCCACAGTGCAGGAACAATGTGTATTTATTAATCCTTTCTCTATTCTAAATTTTCTTAATTTTACTTTCCTGGTACATAGCTTTTACCCTGAGTGTAAAAGTCACAGCGCTGAATTCTGGCAAGCGTTATATGATTATTTTATCTCTCGCTATAAAGAGTTTTGAAAGACTTTGTATGGGAGGCAATATAAAAATAAATTGAATTGAACTATGGCTTCACCTCCCCACTTTTTTAGTGCAGAAACCTTTAGAGCAAAAACTGCAATATAAGGACAAAGGAGGAGATTAAGACTGTGTCATGAAAGAGGTGACGCTGGGTGACAGGTCCGACCCTGCCTGAGCAGTTTGGTGGGTTTGCAGTCGGCTGTGCATTAATTAGATTTTAAGCATGTTCACAACTGGGGAAAAGCCTGTTTGTATTTTTAGTGGGAAGGTTATTTTAAGCCATGAGAAAGGTATTAGGTATTATCTACTGTGGTGCATTTAGATAAACAAAGGTCTACCTGATGGCTGTGCAAACATCTGTTCTGTTCTTTCCCAACATTGCACGGTTCATTAACACTTACCCTGTTGGCCTCTGAAAGGCCAGTTCTGGAAGCACATAATCTTACTTACAGATCCACAGTTGCAATAATTTGACTTTTAAAAGAAAATATTCTTAGCTTGGGGTAATGAGGGGGGGTTTTACTGTTTTTTTGTTTATTTGTTTAGTGTGTGTGAGTCCCACAGTAAAAATATGATTTTATGTTTTACAGTGCCACCTCAATAAATTACATTAATAAATGACTCCTGGTTCATGAGAAGTGCTGTATTTTGACAATATCAGCCAACCTTACCATTTGTTTAAGCAGGAAAAGTGGGGAGCCAAAATAAAGCTGTTACAGAAGAAATCTCAAGAATGTTTATGAAACTTTGCTCTAGCTACATTTATTAGGACTAGACGAGTAGTCTTAATTTGTCAAGCAGAATTCCAGGGGAGTGAGTAATTTCCAGAGCTTCTCTAAATGCCAGGACTTAATATTTTTCTGCAGCAATTTGTTTGTAAACATGGACTAAATTGTATAGGTTGCAATGTGACAAAAAGGTATCTAGGATTTGTCATCTTCTGCTAACAGCTGTTGGGTTTATTTTATAGCATCTCATGGGGATTTTTGGATAAATGCTCTGCTGATGGCAAGCAAAAGCACCCTGAGGATCTCCAGTGGTGGGCACGCACAAAGTTTAACTGTAATAAGCTGTTTGTCAGGGATTTGCTCTCCAATGGATCTGCTCCCCCGGGCCGCAGCAATTCCCACCAGGGTGTCCATGTGTCACCTTCAGAGAAACCCACACTGAACAGGAGGCAAACTCCAGGCAAGATGGTAATCTCCCTTCTGGCAGGGAGAATTTTATGATGTGAGGAAGGGAATCAGAGCTTCCTAAGGAGGATTTTTAAGGGAATGGAGCACATGAATTTTATTTGCCAGTTTCCCTGGTGCTGCAGGAACCCAGGATATTTTTTTTGCCACCTTCAGCTTTCTTTCTTATCTTGTGACATACTGTAGCTGTGGACTTTGGTCTTTTATTTGGTAGTCTGAGGGAACATCTCTGTTTGTGGTGCACCTGCAGAGCTGGGTTCATGGTTGGACTCAATGACCTTAAAGGTCTTTCCCAACCTTAATGATCCTAGTGAGCAGTGGAGATGGAGCTGATGCTG
This sequence comes from Vidua macroura, assembly GCF_024509145.1. Lineage (NCBI taxonomy): Eukaryota > Metazoa > Chordata > Aves > Passeriformes > Viduidae > Vidua > Vidua macroura. The sequence continues at coordinate 37,531,739 of NC_071577.1, forward strand.
AGAACCTCAAATCAACCACATTTGTTTTTTGGGGCTATCCTTGGACTGAGTATGTCCCATGGACTGATTCCCTGGCACTGGTGGACTGCTTTGAGTTTGCCCTTGGTGTGCACCAGCACTTTAGTGCCATTCCAAGGGCACCCAGCAAGTTGTTTCCAGACACCTCTTTGCAGTGAGATGGGCAGCAGGGACTGGGAGATGTCTTTCAGAAGTTCAGTCTTGACTCATGAGAAAATTCCTGCAGAAACACACAGCTGAAAGTTACACAATGCTTTGTGGCCTTCCCTTACATAGCATGATGAGCAGTGTTCTCAAAACTCTTCAGCATTAGATGTTTCTAGCTTGTTTAAAATCATTCCCATGTGCCTTCACTCAGTCTTTGTGCAGGAGGCAGGTGAATGTCTCCATAGGTGCCATCCCTAGGCTGAATGTGAGCACAGCAAATTCATGGAAACCACATTTTAGGCACATTATTACCTTGGGAGGGAGATGAGCCTGCCTGCACTAAACATGTGCTTTCTTGAATCCTTTCAGAGGTTTTTCATATTTGAGTAATGTGGCAGTGACTGAACCAGCACATCAGTTCTCATGGTCCCCTGCTCCCCAGATCGATTACACCCTGTCACACCAGCGCAGCAGAAGTCATCGTCTGAGGGGAAAACCCACTCGTTTCTCACTGCATTCCCAGCCCCTTCAGAACCTCTGCCAGCACATGTTAGCTCTGATAACATTTTAAGATACTGCTCTGCTGAAATGAAAGCCTTGCTTGCAAGGCCACGCTGTCTGAAGCTCTCCCATCCCTCATTTAAATCCAGCGTAATTAGCCCAAATACAGACCTTGTTATACATGCTGAAGTATAATGGCTGCTATTATAGCAGCTTGCAGCAGCAAAGATATATGATTTTGAACGATATGTCAAGGAAAAATAAACATGTTTCATTTCTTCATTAGATAATGTTTATTTATAGCACAATATATATCTACCTCCACTGTACCATTAAAGTTTTGACTGCCTTTTAACTATAAAATTTGATATTGTTGTGGCAGCTGCACTACTCAAATGATTGCTATAGTACAGCTGTTATCAAAGAGTAAGATTTATAGCTGCCCTACATGGTGTAAAGATATGTACATATTTACTTTGTGTTTTACTACTTGTGTCCTATATTTTAATGACACAAGGTGAGATGAAATAGTGAAATAATAAACTCTTTTTGCTGCCGCAAAAGCAAATGGCACTATTTGTTTAAAGTTTGGTGTTAAATTATCTATTGTGCTATGATAAATTTTTTTCTCTCTGCTATTTTGGTTTATTTAAATGCATTTTACATGTTAGTAGCTGTCTTAGGGGTTGTGGTTTTTTTTTTTTTTTTTACTGTTTTTGCTTTTCAGAGAAGCACTCTGGAACTGGAGTGAGAACGACATGCTTGATGAAACATGTCAAGCTACATTATATTGTAGGTAAGGATCAATATTTTAACCCTTGGGTAGATTGCTAGAGCACAGTGAACAGCAGCTTCCCTCGTTGGTGCTTTTCTAGGAAAGTTAGATGAATGTGTGAATGGGGCACCAATTTCCACTTTTATGAGGCTGCCGTCCCACAAGCCCCTTTTGCAGCAGGTCCCTGAGCAATACACCTCGTATGAAAAGAGGCTCAGAAATTCTCTTGGTGAAGGAAAGGGTGGGAAAGTCTGTCCAGCTCAATGGCCAGATCCTGACCATCAGCACAAATCATTCCTAGCCAGTGTTGAGCTCTCCTGCCCAAACCCAAGGCTGGTTTCCATGAGATTCAAATTTTCTAACCACAGCATTAGCAGAGTAGGCACCTTTGGCAGCTGTTTTGATTTTTTTTAGTGACCAATGTCTTTTTACATATCCTTCTTTTTTTTTTTTTTTCCCACTGGTTGGATCTCACTCAACTGCCTAATCAAAAGGGCCTGTAAGCAGAATTGGGTTATTTCATGAAGGCTGAGGTTCTTCAGCAGAAATGAGTGCAGTGGATAGTCCTGTGTATAAGAGGAGAATTTTAAATTCAAATGTTCTCTGAAACTGCAAAACTAGAAAGAAACAAAAGGAGAAATCAAGATACAGAGGAGAGGTGAGTGATAGGCTTTACATTCTTACTTAATTTTAATGACCTACTTTGTGCACTTTTATTTGGTTGATGTTAAGTCCAATCCTGTCTGTGTGAAATTTAATTATGTTGCATTTTTTTGAGTGGGGAAGAAGGGACATTGGTTTCCCCTTAAGATAATCTATAAGGCAGTAATCCTCACTCTAGTCTGTGTTGAGTCAGTCATGTATTTGTGTTTCCTACCAAACTCTTTTATGTATTAAATCTATTACATTTATCTTTTTCTTGCAAATTTTATTTTTTTTTGAAACAGGAAAACATAAACTACAGGAGGTTACTTATCAGCTCTCCTTTGAACTCGCTTCTGCCTGTTGCCTTGAACATTTCCTTTGCGTGTAGTAGGTACTTTTACCTCTCCACCATATTTTTAATATATTTGAATGAAATTAAGAGAGTGATTGAGATACCTCCAGCTGGAAGAGCTGAGCACTGGACAATTCAGTGTCCACAGGTTCTTGCTGAAGATGCAGATTGCATGGCATGGATTGGAATGTCAGGACCCTGCCAGGTTCTAATGCATGGTATCACCTCTTTTGATTTGGTAGGGAAAGCAACTCCTCATGTTTTGATTTTTAGCATCTGTGCCTTTTTTGCCACTGAGTATACTTTGAAAGCCATGTAAAAATGTAGTGAAAACAGGCTTTTTATTTTTTTTTTCTGACACAGACCAAAAAGTCTATGTCAAATTAAAACATAAAAAAAAAAAAAAAGAAAGAAGAAAAATGAGAACTTCATTACTTGTAAAAGATTTGGCTCTAGGTTTGAGAAAAGCTCCATGCTTCCTATTATTTTACTCAGCCATCCCTACCATGAGATTACTTTGCCTTAGGGTGATGGCTTGCAGGATTTACTCAAGCATTACTTCTTATCAAAACTTTGACCAGCAACTTGGTGATCACTGGGGTCCCCAAGCACAGACTTTACAGGGAACTTACAGGCTCAGTTAAAATCCAAATTACTGTTAATTAGGCAAACAAGCTACCAGTAAAGCAGATATGGCAAGTGAGCTGACATCAGGTAAAGCAGAAGTGATAATTAATAACCCAACAATTTGGATGGGTCATCGGCTCAGCTCTGCTCGATCAATAGCTGCTGTCTCTGTGCATTTTGGCTGAAGCTGCACCTAGAAAAAAGGGCACTTGTGTGGAAACCACTCTGCCCAGGCCAGACAGATGTGCTACACCACATCTGTCCTACCAGTCCCAGCAGCTTTTTGTAGAGGTAGGACTCTCCCAGTGTAAGAGCCAATTCCATAGGTATGGAGACCAGTATTTTGGATTAATTCACCTTAAATGAGCTTAGTATTAGTTTTCAGTCCTTTCACTGTTTTTTTTTTCTCTAAAACCCCGCCAGATATTACTGAAGATCAGATTTTGCAATTGCAGAGTAACCACATCCTAATCCTGGGTTTTCCTGCTAATCAGAAACAATTTTTCTCTTGTCGGTTGTGTTCACTTAATTCCTTTTGTCTTAACTCTTTCACTACACTTAACAGAAGATAGATGCCTAAAATTTTCACCTCTGCTCATATGGGGAGCTTTTACATTGACCAGACACCAACAGTAACTTTAATATTATGTTACAAAAATATTCTTTGAGCATCTTAAGCCCATGATTCTTTGAGATTCAGGAAACAGGAATGAAAACCAGTAGCTCTGCTATAAAGACCTCTGCATCATCTGTTGAGTCCATTTTCCTTATTTAAAGTAGACAAAAAAAAAAAAAAAAAAGAGAACCGTAAAGAAGATAGAAAATAAGTAGCTGAAAAACCCACTGAAATAACACACCCACTAAAATAATGAAGTCATAAACACAAGGAAAATTTGTGTTAAGGCTACAAAAATACTTTACCTCAGTTCCCTTGGGGCTTGTCTTTACAAGACACATGGCCCTTTTCACTTTATGAGAAGAATCCAAGACGCTCAGCTGTATTTCCAAGGCTGGGCAATGCTTAAAGAAAATACTGTAAGACTGCTATGTCTGGTCTGACCCAGGACCCTGCTTGAAAAAGCTTTACAAATATGCTGGAGCAGAGGTTTGAAGTATATCTGCCATCAGCTGATGGTGCACCCTGGCCCGTTAGCTGATTAATTATAGAGCTGATCCCTTAATGAGGGACCATCATCCCAGAGCACTCCTTTTAAAACTCAAATGTTGCGTATCTCAACTGGGTGACTCTTTCTTTGTGGCTGAACAAAAGCAAAACTCATAGTGCAATAATTTGTTTGTCCTTTCTCAGGCACCGTGCCACTGTTTTGTGCTTCACAAATATGTTCCTAACAGAGAAAGTTTTGGGTTAGAGAGAACCTTAAAGATCATCTAAAATACAATCTCCCTCTTTCTCTCTACCATCTCTTTGCTTCTGCATATTTTCCAAGGGATCCAAGTCTGCCTCTTGCTCCCACACACTGATGAGGTGATGCAGAAGTATTTGCAGAACTAACACTGACGCTGGTTTGCACTCCTGGAGCTGTAGTGATACAGTCTTAGATAGCTCTGTCTTTGCAATATTTACACCATGGTTGTCTCCTAGGTCTTAGAAGTTCTTCCCAGTGTCACACAAAATTAGCATTTCCTGTGACGGGAGTCAATACAATTATTTATGTGAGTAAATACTGCTGATTATGAGAAGCAATTGTATATTTTAGTGATTATGGCCATATTTTGATCAGAAGTATTTCAACACTTCAGCAAAGTGCCAGAGTTTCAGCAGGGTTTGTAACTCAGTGCCTTTGATTTTAAATCTTGTGGCCAGGTTTTTATTGTGCTGAACACCCAAAGAGCTCTGGGAGTGCTGAGCTCTGTGCTGGGGAGAGAAGGGAGGCCTCGGGGAAATCCTGCTCTGCCTTGGGCAGCCTGGCAGTGGCTGCTGGGGTGATTCCTCCCCAGGCTCCAGCCCTGCAGTGTGTGAGAACCACAAGCAGCTCTGTCCTTCAGTAATGACTGCACGTGTGGGTGGCACAAAGCAGAGTTTGGAATGTTTTTAGGGAAGTTTCCTCTTTCTTCATGTGTCTTGTTAGGGTTGCAGCATTATCTGATAAAACAAATCTCAGGATCTCTTTGAAGGAAATGCTTCTGTGAGAGGGTTTTTGCAGATACATAAAGCTGGACTTGTGTTTGAAACCACAAAGAGGGGGCTGGACACAGCTGTAGAGGTGACACAGAACTGATTTCACAAGGCCTCCATCTCCCCCTCTGTGTGACAGTCAGGATGTGTTGCACCAACAACATCCCTGTCCTCCTTCCCACTGAAAAGGTTTCACCTCTTCATGACCTCAGGGCAGGAAAGAACCTTTGTGACTAATATTCACTAGGGCAGCAGTTCTCCTTAGGGATTCAAAATGAAAATTGTTTTGCCTTTTTAATCACCTTTTAACAACCCAGCAAAGCCATTACTAAGTTGAACTGAAACTATTTTCTTATGATCCTATAAAAGAGGAGAAAAGTGTTCGTATTGTGTCTGGACACTCTTACTTTAGTGACAGTATTGAATATATACTATTATGAAAAGACATTTATAATCTCTTAAATTCACCCTTTCTCTATCTGATCTGGCATTTGCTGCCTCTATGCTGGTGACCATATGTGTGTGCTATAGATCAGTGTGCATGTGTTGCGTGGAAGGAGGAAGAGGGCTGACCAACTAAATCCATCAGAAACAAATATGATACAGCACCAATCTGCTGCAATGCTTTTCTCAGTGGCCAGAAACTCTCCTTTCCATAGGGCCTCTCAGTTCTGCTGCATTTTTCCACAGCTCTGTTTCTGTTTTAAAGCTTTTATTTTGTTTTATACATATATATTACTATATTCTAAAATTTTAACATTTAAGTTTTTCACTACATGATATTATATATTTTTAATTAAATGATATACTTATAATTTTACTGTTATAAATTAATTTTGGAAAGTTTTTTTATGGCTTTAGGTTAAATGCAGTGTTTTCTTGGGTGTTAGAATTTGTTAGCATAGAAAGCCTATAATTTTTAGTATCTGGGACTCTAACACATTTCCACCCTAAAAGAGGGGTGGATGTAACAAGAAATGCACTTTGTCAAGGCTGATTTGGGAAATATTTTGGGGGTTGAGTTTAATTTTCTGTAAAGCTTCTCTTTGTTCTGTTTTTGGTTTTGTTGCATTTGTTTAGCTGTCTTTTTGTTTGTGGGGTTTGTTTGTTTGTGGGTTCTGTTTGGTTATGATTTTCTTCCATAGGTGAAACAGGACAGGAATTCTGTCTCAGACGTGGGAAATGTCCTTTCCAAGCACATAAGGAAGTCTGTTTTGCAGCAGCAGGTAAGATGATCCATTGCTTGACACTGCAGAGGGTTATCCAGTATCACACAGGTCAAGGGGCCGTGTGTCCAACTTGTAAAATTTCTCATCTGCTTCTTTTGCATTGGAGGAAAGGGAACATTGCCCCTTCTACTCTGTAGGATTTCTGCTAGAGATTTAAAACATGCAACTTCTCTACTCCTGCAGCAAAGTCCAGTGAAAATCCTGTCTCAGAGATGTTTTCTGCAAAATATAAATGGGCAAAAAAAACCCCTGTTGTAAATGAAAGTCCCTTCTTAACACACAGCATTGGCTGCATTTTCTTTACTGTTTCACTTTGATAATTCAGTCTGAAGTGCCCACTCGAGCTAATGCATAAAACCCCCAAGAAATCACATTTGTGTCAGTTTTCTGACTTGCTGTTCAGTGGTCTGCAGCTTTTCCATAGCACCTGGAGATAATTTAAGATGTTGGTCCTTTTCAGTAGGTGCAGGAAGTGTGTGTCAGTTGTCAGCATCTGTTGCTCTGTTATGCACAAATGCCTCATTTCTGGGCATATAAAATTCCCAGCAGTTTTTTAGGTGAGACACAGGTGTAATTGTGAAATCGTTAAGACTGGAAAAGACCCTTAAGTCCAGTCATCAACCCTGCACCATCACCCTGTTATCCACTAAACCATTTCCTTAGTGCAATATCCACATCATTTTCAAAAACTCCAAGGATGGTGATTCCCTCCCTTCCATGGGAAGCCTGTTCCAATACTTTTCAACCATTTTCATGAAAAACATTTTCCTAATACCTAACCTAAACCTCACCTGATGCAATTTGAGGCTGTTTTGTCCTGTCCCTTGTTACCTCGGAGAGGAAACTGAGTCCACCTCACCAAAACCTTCTTTCATAGGATTGTAGAGAGTTATAAATGTTCCCCGAGCTTCCTTTTCTGCAGCCTAAATAACCCCAGCTCCCTCAGCCAGTCCTCATCAGATTTGTGCTCCAGACCCAAACCCTACTGTCTTAAATTAACATAGAAAAAAAAGGGAATTATATACTTTTCCACAATAGCTGTCATTTATTAAAAAACACACAATTTTCTAAGTATTTCACGTGATTTCTCATTCCCAATCTACTGTTAATCAGTGAGATGGAATTCAAAAGAATCGGTTTCCTGTTTTTGCTGGGGTGATTTATTGTTCCTGGTCATGTGAGTTGCAGGGAATATGTAAACTGGAATTTGAAGCAAGGATGGTATAATACATTTCAGGATACACCTTGACTGAGGCATTAATTCACTGCAGGTTCACTCCACATGGAATCTCTGTATTTTTATGACATGTACCGTTGGTTGTAAGGCCATACTGGGTATCATGTATAACATCAAAGAGCTAAGTAAGTATAAAGGTATGTTGTATTTCTTCAGTTCATGTCAACAAAATCCTTTTCAACCTTGGATACCTCTTGCTTAAAATCTTTAGCTCGTCTTGCACTTTTATTTGCAGCATTTCTGTCCAAAAATAATATTTGTAACAGGAAAATGGAATGACTAGGATATCTTCTTTTTTGTTGTTTTTGTTACAGTCTTAAATTATTTAACCCTTAGGTGTCCTTGGAAAGCAGACAAAAGTCTACCAAATAAAGTTAAGTTCTTGGAGCTCATCAGCTTGCTTTCCACGCTGTCATGAAATGGTTTTCTTAAATTGGGCTGCTTCCCAAACTAAATTTTCCTCTACTGAGATAACGTCCCACAGCAGATTTTCTGAAGCCTTCAGAGATTACTGCTGGGCCAGGATTGCAGGCTTTGCTGAGTGAACCAGCAGAGGGGTTTTTGTGGACGGGACCAAGCGAGACAGAAAAAATCCAGGTGTGACCTGGGAGCTGTGGAGATGCTTTCACACAGTACATGAACCCAGGGTGACAGATCATCCTGAGGAGGAGGGATTGCTCTCAGTGGCATCCTTTGAGCAATATCATGGGTAGAATCATATCATCATAGAGTGGTTTGGGTTGCAAGGGAGCTTAAAGATCATCTTGTTCCAATCCCTGTGTGGGCAGGGACATCTTCCAACAGATCAGGCTGCTCCAAGCCCTGTCCAACCTGGCCTTGGTAGTCTGAGTATCTGAATCCTTTAGGAAGGCTGCCTAAGTAAAGGAGTCTGGATGGGAAAGCCCTACTGAAGCTGGTATTTGCTGAGCTGGGGTGTACATTTACGGGAAAAGTGTGGACAGGCCTGGATCAAACCCCTGTATTCTCTGCTTCCTTTGGAGGTGACCCTGAAATTCCCCAGACAGGGGAATGATCAGGCTGCCCTCCCCAAAAGAAGACAAAGGGAATGATTGTCCAACCTTTGCCCGTGCTGATGAGTAGTTACCATTAGCTGGCAAAACGTGTCAGGAGCTGGAAGGGATTTTGTTTGACCAAATAGTTTAAAATAGTGGTTGGAATTGAAACCAGCTGCTGCAGATACTGGCCTTTGCAGTAATGTAATTACAACAATCTTTACACTTTCTATATTGCTGCATTTAGCAAGGCAAATGACATTCAGAAATTTATTTTTGTACAGTGTATCTGAAAAGTGCCCATCTCTGAGGTGGACAGATGCCAGTGGGGACATCACGTATCGTGTGACATATTTCAGCTCGAGGCTCAGAAATGTCACAGGATCCACAGAATCCTTGAAGAACAGAGAGGACCTGAGCTTCTGATGTGTCACTCAAAGGAGAGGTTGTACATGACACATAGGTTGCTTTATACCACTCTGTAACTTGGTGTGCTTATGCAAAGAAGTGCATGTGGGATCGATGGCATATGGTATATTAAGAAAGAATAACACCAGATTTTTAAAAAATGTATTCACCCATTAAATGGTGTAAATTAAAGTAAGCTGTCAAAATGACAGCACAATAATGCCATCTTTGCAATAGCACATACTGCAGCACAGTTAAATCATATCACTTTTGGGGAAGAATTACAGATGAGATCCAAGAAAAAATTGCTTTTGAAATGCAATTCTTTGTTAGTTAAGAATCATCATTGCTAGCCAGGATCCCCTACAAACACATAAAGCACAGAGTCACCATAATAAATCATGATAATTTATATCACAGCTAATTCTGGGGAAGTAGCATCAGGGGTTATACTTCAGATACACTTCATATTACTCAAACTGTAATTATTTTCATTAAAATATAAAATTGCTTACAGCCAAGTTCCTTGAAACACACAGCATTGCACATTTAACCATGTACACAACAGGGCCACAAGAGTTCAAAATAAGTAAAGTCAAGTGTTAAATAACAGCACTTATACTTTTTAATTGCATATCTTTGCAGACACAATCAATGCACTTTTAATATTCCTTTTAGTGAAACGTTGGACTGGCTTTTTCAATCATCGTCACGTTGATTAAAAGTCAATGTCAAAATAAACTTGAGAAAATACTGTTAGGTGCTTGTAAGCACAGCCTCTCTAATGGTTTGTGCATGTCAAGAGGGCAGATTTCATTCCAGGGGGAGAAAGGGAAATGTTTCGTTTGTGAGAAGGCGAGCAGTGGAAGGCTGAAGAGTTTGAACGTTTTCAAGTGTAATAATTTATAACACCACTCGTTCTCTAGTGCCTTTCTCTAACAATCTCAATGGGTTCTACAAACAGTAATTAATTACAGCCTCCAACACCTCTGAGAGGTAAATACAGGCAGTATGAGGTGCTCTTCATCCGTCCGTGGAGCAGAGCAACCCTGCAAATCTCTGGAATATACAGGGGCTGCAGGGGACCTTTCCTCTTGGGAAGATATATCTATCTATCTATACCTTAGATATATCTATCTTCATTAAATTGAGTCAGAAAATGAGTAATAAAATGCATCCTAAAGCCTGGGATTTTTTTCCTGAAAGATCGTCCCCCATTCTCTGCAAAGGATGGGTTTTACTGCAGGGGAGAATCAAAGCTGAGCTCTAAAAATGTCATCACCTGTTTGCTTCAAAAGTTAGATGACAATGGTAAATGATGCACAGAATTCCAGAGAAAGAGAGGAAGAGTGGGTTTTCAGGTGTGCAAATGGCCCTTGAAATCAGTGTTAGTATACAGAACTTGACTCTAGCCCCAGATTTCAATAACTTCATTAGAAAATAATTGTATAAATCTCCTGGTGAGCATTTCTTGTGGTAGGTCTTGTCCATTGCTGCAGATACCATCAATATCCTAAAAATCTGTGGCACAACTGAACCTTTTGTGTCTGTAGGGAAACTCTGTATTCAGACTGGATGAAGGGCCCAGGCAGGTTGACCAAGAACTCTTCCCTTGGAGGAATTTTTCCAGATGGCTTTTCCAGCAATTCCCATGGCAATTCCAGGTGAGTTTTGAACCTGAATCTGCTTCCTACATTTCATGGTGCTTTTGTTGTCTTTGACATATTGAACCTCTAATTTTCATTTAGGCTGAACCATCTCTGTCTTTTCTAAGTCAGGCAGTAGCGAGTTCTCAGTTTGCTTGATATCAAAATCCTCATTTCTCCTGAAGTGGAACAGTCCAAGATATTGAAAAAAATGGAGGAGCTGGTTTTCTCAGTCTTTATTGTGTGTTCTCACAAACTGGGGAGCACTAGGAGTGCTGGAATTAAGGAACTAAGACACAGAGATTAGGGCTAAATCTCAGCACTAAACTTTTTGACGTCTAACTGATGTCAGCAAAACTGTTTTTCCCGGCTTTCCCATGCCTGTTGTGCAATGTTACAAGGGAGCTGAGGATGACATTCAGCAGTCTTAGAAATTTCAGAGGAAGAGTGATCATTAGCAAAGAAAGATCATGACAACTCTCTGGTGTTATGGATTAAGTTGTTTTTATGGAAGTGAAAAATGCATATAAATTCAGCAGTGAGGGAAGGGATTTGAACTCTGGTATTAAGGCAGGGCAGTTGTTTGCCATCACTGTTTCCTGACTATGTGACAGTGAGCTTGAGCTGGAGAAGTCTCCTGTGCCATGTCCCAGAAGGGAAAATCCAGGCTGGTGGGTCCTGTATCCAATGCCCCATGTGCTGCCCCAATGAAAAACAAACTTGTGGAGAGTGCAAACATCTTTGTGTAGGAATGATACTTTCCCAGGAGAACCTGAAAGTCTCCAGGTAAATCCAAAATATAACAATGTGAATGCTCTCACAATGCTGAATGAATTTCCCAACCACATCTCTGGACAGAGCAAAGCAGACCTGCACTTCATGTGTGGACATTCTCTCGCCACATTTGATTTGAAGTGGTTTTTTTTTTTTTTTTTTTTTTTTTTTTTTTTTTCAATTTAGATTAGATATTATGAAGAAATTAAGTGGTGAGGCCCTGGCAAAAATTGTCCAGAGAAGCTGTGGCTGCCCCTGATCCCTGGTAGTGTCCAAGGCCAGGTTGGATAGAGCTTGAAGCAGTCTGGGACAGTGGAAGGTGTCCCTGCCCATGGCAGGGGGTGGAATTAGATGAGATTTAAAGTCCCTTCCAACCCAAACCATTCTATAATTCTATGACTTGTCCTGTCACTTATATGTAACCAAAAAGTGCATTATTTCATCCCTTCCACCATTTTTAAATTTTAGAACCTTCACAATGAGACACTAAAATAGAAGAAAACAGGTAAAGTAGTGGAAAGAAGTAGAATTATTTCATATTGTATGAGATACCAGTAATCTCCCCAGGATTGTAACTTTTTTTAGTTCAAGTTGACATTTAAATTGCATTTTGTGCTGGAAAGAAAAGTCAGTGGGAGAAGAAGGATATCAAATGAAATAGTGGCACATGTGGTGAGTCACATTTGCTATTATTTTGTAAGTATTATAAAAATATATCTGATTTTATTGGAATTGACAGAAAATTATTAAAAATTTGAGATAAAGTTTTCCTTTGGTAAACTGTGCCTTACAGATGGCACATCAGAGAAAATTCTCTTCTTGTTAAGAAATCAAAACAGTTCAGGGAACACGGCAGCATCAGGATAATAATAGTTGACAGGTACAGTGGCTGTGAACAAACACCCATATCATGGTATCTGAGATACCATATTTTCCCCACTAAAATTAAACCATGAGCTCTCTTTGACAATGCTCTGTTAATTATATGCCAGCATGTACTTCAGTTTGGCTTAATACTGCTTTAATTCCCTGACTAGCAGGCCTTTCTGGAGTTCACCAGGGATGTTGGGTCAGAAAGCTCTTTCCATTCCTCAAATCTATCCCAAGCAGAGCTCCAGCAACTGCTGAGGGTATGCTGGACACAGATAGGAGAACCAAATCCAACATAACCCTGCAGTAACCCTGATGCTTGACCCACGTGCTTCTGTCGAGCTGTGCAATTTTCACTGCATCTAAACTCAAATTATGTTCTACGCCTAATGTGGCAATGGATGGGGTGGATTAAACATTTTTTTTTTTTTTAATTGCATGGATTAGGACAAGAGTATTTTTATGATGATAATTTGCTATTTCAGAATGAAATCAAACTGATAGTAAAATTGACAAAGTCCTAACATAAAATACTGATAAAAGAGGGTTATCAGTCTATGGTTACATTTGTCAAACCCCTTGATTAAATTGGTGTTTAAAGCAATAGCATCTACCATTTATATTACAATATTTTGCATTTTTATGCACAGTAGAGAATTAGACAAAATATCATGTGTCAATGAGTGCCACTTCAAGTAAGGTAATTAATTACTTCAAGCAAGGTAATTAATTCTATAGTAAATAAATCTGTGGTATTAAACCATTTCAAAGTTAATGCACTGCTTTTTTTCTCCACATAAGGCCTGAATTATACAGGAGTCTGTTCTCCTGCTGACTCCCATTGTCCCCACCTCCCACTGGTGTTTTTTAGGGGAAATAATTCCCTAGTTTTTGTTTGACCCAAAAATATGTATCCATATTATGGAGACTTCCTGATTCATTCGGGAAAGGATTCTGCATCTTGATGGGATCAGCCACTAAGGGTGAGGACTTGGATGTTGCTTTTAGGCTTTCCAGTAATGCCAGAATTGCCATGGCTTTCAGTGCAAAACAGTCATTCCAGAAAAAAAAAAAAAAAAAAAAAAAAAAAAAAAAAAAAAAAAAAAAAAAAGGAATGCTCTTCTACCCCCTCTTCTCCTTCTCTTGCCATGCCATTACAGGGGGAAACCTGCACTCATTCTGCACAGCAGAGATAATTACAGTCTGATAGTCTTAATGAATGAGTTTATATAGAAATGTTATCACTGTGACAGTCGAGAACAGGCTGAAGCACATGTGTGGTGAGGAGACCAAAAGCTGTGCTTGAATATATATGAGAGCACGAGCAGCATCGAGCTTAATTCTCCTTAAACTCCTTAAATCGTAGCCTGGGATGCACAGGAAGCCTTGCAGTTGCTCTCTGCTTCCAAATCGTGAGGGGGAAGTGAAATTAGCATAGAGAAAAGTAAACCTAAAAGATATGTATCTGTGCTGGCATGCAGGGTCAGTGAAATCATTCAAACACTGGGCTTGGGTTCAGCATATTCAGAAGGTAAAACTGGGGAGAAACGGTGCAGCAGGAAGAAAACAGAAATACTGAATAAACCCTGAAGCTTTTCAGAATTACTCCTTCCAGTGAGGAGGAGTGTCGTGAGAGCATGATGAAAAAATGGCCTGCAGAGCCCTATTTTTGGTGGTGCTGATCACCACAGTGTTATCTCCCAGAGCTGCCTCCTTGCAGAGCTCCCACAAGATTTCACTCATCCTTTTATGCCACATGCAGGGCCCCGGAGCAACCAAAGGTGTCGGGGCACTGCCACCCCCAGCAGCAGCTTCTGCTCCAGGCAGGAGAAATGGTTGAGGCACCATCAACCCTTCTCAGCCACTTCCTCTCTAACATCATCTTTCAGCCTTAGAAAACAAGATGTCATGAATGAAAGAAGCCACCAAAATAAATTCTCTGAATGGCCCAGATATAATTGTTGTCTTTACCAGTGATAATGTTTCTTCAGTGAGATTTTCTTCATTACTGTGAAAATGACACCAGAGAAATCGGAAATCTTTATTTTCTTACTGATTTATCAAATATGAATCAGGTATTAGTGATCAGGTGGAAAGAAGGTGCCAGACCCAAAGAATATTCCAGGCAATGAGATTCTTTCCACTGACTGGAGTGAATTTTGGATCAAACATTTGGAAGTATGGGCTGAAACACAGCACAATATAGAGGAGAAATGTCAAGTTTGATTGCTACTGGAAGCATAAGAAAGCAGTGCTGTTGCTCCAGAGGCCGAGGTAGGAGCTGAGAAGATTAGCATGGAGTTGACAAGCTACCCTGGCTCAGGGAGTCCATTGGAAGTTTCTTCTTGTGGCATTCCCCAGATCCCAATCTCCTCTGTTGCACTGCCTCTATAGAACCTGGAAATTTCTAAAAGAAAAAAGCATTATTGCGGACTTCTGCAGCAAATGGAAAGGAAGGGAAACTGAAAAATAGAAAGGAGAGGGAAAATACAAGGAAAAGCAGCTCCAATCACCCTTTTCCTAGCCACCTGTGGTGTCTCCATGCTCCAGAGCAGGGCTTATGTAGATCAGAGATGGACCAAATCCAGTAAGGTTTGCTAAAGCCCAACTAAAATGGGATAAGGGACTGACTCACCACTTCCTCTGGTTTTCCAAAAGCCTAAGCTGCATGGCCATGGCTTTGCAAATCCAATCCAACGCTTCCTTCCCACCCGAAGCGAGCTGTTCTCATGACTCACGGGGACAGTTGACCACCATTCTCAACTGTGTTCCTTCTTACACATTTGGTACAAAGAAGGCAAAAAAAAAAAAGAGATCCATATTCCAGTTTTATGGAGACACAAGCACATACACAGCAATGCTTGATCTGAAGCCAGCTAATGGAGAGGATATGTTGAAACCACCAGGCATATTGTTATGAGGAGAACAATAGATATTGGCAACATTGTTTGATCCGTGTGCCAAGGGTAAAATTAAAGCCGTATGTTCACCCCACCAGACACAGATTGTGGATGGATGTTTACGTAAACAAAGGGTTTGTTAAACTGTGTTATCATTTTCTTCCTTTGGCTCTCCAACTTCTAGGCCAGGTACATCAATAAAAACTCTTTTCTGGAAGAGTCTGGAAGAACCACATCAAGAGCAACAGTTACATGAAACCTTGGTTGATTACCATGTGGATATATAATAATTTCTTTTCTTCTCTTAACCTCTTAGAATAGCAGCAATCAGAGCCAACTCCTTTATTCTTGCAGGGAAAAAAACTCTTCTATAAAGACCCTAAAGATTTTTCAAGAGAGCTAGAGGACTGGATCAAGAATAAGCTGTAGCAAAAGTTTTCCTGTTTCTTACCTGTGCTACCCAGCATTTCAACCCAGCGTGGCTGGTGGCATTGTTAAAGCAATTGGTAGAAAATGAATCTGGAAATTTTCCCGGAGTGTACAGCTGCCCTTTTAACTTACACCTCACCAACCCACCCCAAGTCAAGGAACCGACATGTGGCGTGCGCTCCTCCGGGAGCCGCGGCAGCACAAATACAGCTGTGCAGATCTGGCACACGGGGTTTTTTGATTTCATATTTGCTTGCTGGCCAGGCAGCAGTGAGCTTTCAGGGAAGAATTACCCACTGCTGTCTTGTATGGAAAGAATAAGGGCAGAGCAAAAGAAAGGAAAAATCTTTCAATGGTTTATCAAGCATTGTTGTCCAAATCTCCCAGTTGGAATATGCTACAAGTTGCTTGTGCATTACTGAGCTGTGTACGCAGAGCTCCTTTGGGGTGTGTGATTCGTGCTGGTCTTCATGGAATTTTAAAAAAATTCCTGATAAATCTGGGTGCATTGAAAATCTCTCACTTTTTTAGCTTTGGTTGTCTATCTATAAAATTACCAAAATTTCTCAATTTAAGAAATTACAGGGGAAACCTGATGTATTTGTTTTTTACGTTATTTTTAAAGTTTTTTTAAGAGTGGCTGCTATGTTTTAATAAGTTTATTAATTTATAATTAATTTTAAAAAGAATAAAAACTATGATAAGGCTGTTGCCATCTGGTCCAGAGCATGAGTCTGGGACTATACGCTGCATCAACACAAAAAATTCCTGATTGCTGTAAACCAGACTTAGATATTTATAAATGCCCATATCTTCGATTTCTCTGTGGAAAATACCCAAGTCAAAGAAACTTTATTAAAAAACTTGTAGCGACAAATTTTCTCCCTTTCTGCCTGATATCAGCAGCTGCTCTGCTTTAGAAAATGCATACAGCAATTTTCAGGGTTATCTCTGTATTTCTGGCTGGCACCGACACTTTTGGCAGAGATTACTTGCAAGGAAGAGTCTGCTACATCTTATAGGTCCTACTTTGAAAACAGGCAGTCACTGAAAAGATATATCATCTTCATTCTACTCTGGCAGTTAGCAGGAGGACTGATCACTAAACTGGTCTAATTCAGCTCTTCTCAATCACTTGCAGAGATGAGAAAGTTGTTGGAGAGATATCACCTGGAGGCTCTGGGATTTTCTTCTGAAGTCATTCTGAATTAGCTGCTAATGGGGAGCTTTCTTTGATAGCTCTTTTATAATTAAATGCAGCTGGATGGAAATCAACCACAAAGGGAACTCAAGTTTGTTTATCATTACTTCTGACTTTGTTAGCAGATGTTTTCCGAGTACCGTGGTAGCTTGTTTAATTTGTCTCCGTGTAATGTGAAGCAGGTAAACTTTGATTAATAAACTGACAAGTACATTCCTTAATTTATTTTAGAAGTTTCCATCTAGGTCTGTTCTAGCACATGTGCCAAATCCCAAAAGGAAGAAAATAACTGTTTGTGTTTGATTTTTACTGTTATTTCTAAGTCTAAGGCCAGATGAAAACGTGCTTGTTGGTAACACAGCCTTCACCTTTAATGGACACAACCACCAGCAAACTTCTGCCATGTGTGAAAACTGCACGTCACATTTCCCACTGGGCTATTCTGTGTTAATTTATGAACAAGAATTCACCTTGGTTTACAGGTTGTTTATTTTTCTATTAATTCCATTGGAAATACCCTCTTTTTTTTGGGTTTAGTATGTGCCCACTCACTAATTGTGGTGGATGACTGCATGCCCTCAGTCATGCATGTGTAATTTATATTTCATGTTGTCAGTAAACGGTTATCTTAGAAAAAACGCTTAAATGCAAGTATAAACAACTCAACTTGAATGCTTAATGCATTTTTTCCTAAGTAAGACATCTATGTGTGAAATTCAAAATCCTGGCTGGAGCCTTTTTGCTGAGCAGATTTGAGTGTCCAGTGCTTTAACTGAATTATTTGAAAATCCTGCAGTGTTCCAAGCAACATTTTAAATTAAATAGAAGGTCCACTTCCTGCAAAGTGTTTCAGATTAACATCTAGGGGATAGTTACTAAAACTGCATAGGAAATACATATGCAGCAGTTGGTTCCCATACATAAGATGAACAGCTTCTTTCTTATCTTCCTTTCTGTACTGCATGTTTTCCTTCTTTCTCTCTCTCATTTATCTGCTTCTAATCTGCAAGAAAATTATTTCTGCCTCTGTCTAGCCTGATGTCCTACATTGCAGAGCTGACCCTACCTCAATTTGTAACATTTGTTCACTGTTCTTTTTTCTTTTTCCTTTTTTTTTTTTTTTTTTTTTTTTTTTTTTAATCTGCCCTTTCTAACAGCGAGGACTCGGACATCTGCTTCCCATCACTGTGTGAAGTGTGAAGCATCAGGTTTTTGTAGCTGTCCCACTATTAAGTGAAGGCTGCCCTCCTCACCCTGGCCCGTGTCAAGGCCACTTCCCTGGGCTCTGCACACCTGATTTGGGCACTGCTCATTGCTGGCTGGGGTTGTGGAAATGAGAGGTTTAGAAATGGAAGGATTGAGGGGAAAATCAGCATTGGCTTCACAGACACAGGACTGCCAGGGGGTTAGGCAGAGCTCGTGTTCAGGTGAGATAAAATTGCAGTACCTCAACCCAGATACCAGTTTGTGCTGTCATTCCTGCTGGATATTTCTAATCTTCAGAGAGAACTAGAATATTTTCTGAATATTTGGTGTCTCTCTCAATTTTTGGTACTTAAAACTCTGCAGGTTTAACTTTACAACGGTTCTTTGTACTTGCTATAAACAGCCTGTTTGTTGTTTCTTATTCTGCAGTTTCAGAAGTTGCTTTTCAATAATGGCTTTGTAATTATTTTTTAACTAGCCTTAATGAGTCAGAAATAGAATTGACAATAATTCTTGCTTTTTAGAGCTAACATGTTGAAATGACCCTTCCACAAGAGAAAAAAATCCCTGTTACCTCACCTGCTACATTTTCTTGTGAGATTCTTTGCGCTTCTGAGGACTATTGAGGCTCTTTGATAACAAATGAAATACAAATTGCAGCAAATTAATAGGAGAACCTTTTTGAAAGGACAATCAAATCTAATTCAGTGGACTTTGTCCTGATTTGTGGCTGTTCGGTGCAGTCAGCTGTGAACCAGCACTATTTGTGTGACTCCTGCCAACAAGGAGTGCCCAGAAGTCAGGAATTAATTGCTGGGTGACTCTGGTTTCAGGGATTTGGATACCTGAGCTCACAGCCCTGAAACCTGATCATGGGGACGTTGGCATGTGGGGCTGTCTTGCTGCAATAACGGGTTCTGTGGGCCTGAGCTAATATTTTAACTACTGGGAAATGTAGGATATGCAGAAGATGATGTGTAGAAAAAAGAAAAACCTTCCTGAGTCAGCCTTTTTTAGAGCAGAACAAGGCATGAGATAGTAAATACTGGATATTTTACTCTGCCTTTACATTTCCAAGACGGGGTAATGTTGTGAGCTCTCCTTACAAACCCAGAGTTAAGGGATTAGCAGAACCACAAGATTTCCTCTATATACACTATCCAAGAAGCAGATTAAAAAAAGGACATACCATTTGATCAGCAGCTTCCTGCATATGGAAATCCTAGGTCACCTTGCTGTTCCTTGATGTCTAAAGCCTGCTCTTAGGTTTTTGCAAGGAAAATGTGTGTTTTGCTACAGTTTTAAGGACAAAGGCAGTGGAATTTAGCAGTTCTGGGATAAGCCAAGAAGTCGAGCGCTGAGCCCACGCAGCTCACCAGGGAGGGTCACCACAGCCTGGTCAGGTGGTGGCTGCTGAGATGGTTCTGTTTGCAACATTTTCACACATATTTATTCAATAAGGCTTTTGTTTTACTGAAACTGAGAAACACTATGCAGCATTATCCTGATTTTGAAGTGACAGTGCCAAGGGGACTTCAGTAAAGGATTTGAAGGCAATTGAATCTGAAAAGTAAAGCTTTGTGATTGCTTAGTTATTTTTTGAAGCCGTGCTTACATTTAAGATTTATGTACAGAAACAGGCTATATCAATAGTAGTGAAGTGGTTTCAGGCCAAGCCTTTTTCAAAGAAACTTATGAACAGAAGGTCATTTCAGAGTTCTTTCTTCTCTTGCAAAGAGACAAACACAAATCCCACCTCGCTGTATTTGTATAATATATAATACATTATTATGCGGCTGCATTTTAGTAAGAATATCTAGAGCTTTATTCTTGATTACAGTGCACTGCCAACTGCAAGTAAAAGCAATTGTTATCCTCAGAGTTTCAGTGACCTATTAGGAAGATATAAATTGTGACAAGATTTTTTTTTCCTCTCTGTAAACTTCTGAAGCCTCATCTTACACCATCTAAACCCCATCTTAAAAATACATAACACAGAGACTTTTCTGACTCCTCTGATGATACTACGATATTGAATCATCTTTATATAATTATGCTGGCGAATATAAAGTATCATTGTTTTCAGTATCTTTCATAAAAGCTGTTTTGACCTTCAGATTAAAGGATCCATATGGATTTCCAAATGCAAAAGTTGGAGCTCCTGTTTTAAAAACAGGAGCTCCGGTTCGGCACGCAGACATCAGATGTGCTTCCACTTGAAAAAACGCAATTGTAGCAGCCTATATCCCGTCTGAATTTTTCTCCTGGGTAAACTCTTATAAATGAGTGCATCGTGCATAATGAGGATTGGAGGTTAGCTGCTTCCAGTGAATTCCTTTTCAAAGTGCAAGAAAGAAGCAGCAAGGAGGAGAAATCCATTGGTATTTGAGCTCTGTAGGATGAAGAGGTTTGCTGCTGGGGGAAGATCAAGAGGAGGCAGTAGGAATATTTTGGGCACTTCTGAAGGAGAGATGGAGACCATCTGGTAGAGAGGATGCTTAAAGGAAGAATGCCAGGACAGAGATAAAAGTAAAGGGAAAGGAAATAGTGACTGAGTAACATCAAAGAGCCAGGCTGACTATAGAGCAGAAATGAAGTAGTAGCAGTGACCCAGTATGGACAAATCACGATACAAATGGTGACACTGGGCAATGGATCCATAGGACTCTGTGAAGGCTCAGGGGAAAAGCTCAGTGTTTTAATTTCAGGAAAGTCTCCAGGAAAGTGGTGTTGACATCTTTGGAAGGCTTATAATTTGAAACTGATGCAGTAAGCAGGGTTCCTGCTGTTTCAGAAATACTGTCCTGGAGTCTAATCCAGATACTGTCACTGTAGCAGAATTTCAAATGGAGAGATGCCAGGAAGAATGTTTCTCCCCTCTCCAGCATCAGCATCTTTTCATTTGAATGATGTGAAGGGTATTAGAAGTTTCCGTTGCATTGCCTCCTAAGGCTCATGTCCTGAAGCCATGGTTGGTGTGTGGTCCTTCCCTGTGTTGAGCTGGAGCTGATCTCATGTGAAAAAGGGAGATGCTGGTTTTGCTTTGCTTCTGCTGAAGCAGAATAGCTCGTGGCCAGCCCTTTTCTCTTGCCAAAGCCTGGACAACCTTTCCGTCACTGGAATTCCATCCAGAGGGAAACTATGACAGTCCCCATGGTTTCTTTGGTGAAACAATACAAAGTAAATCTGCTACTCCCCTGTGTCTTTGTTCTCCTTAGCATTGTTTCTCACCAGCCCTAAAGGCAGGGAGTCAGGGCAGGTGATAAATATAATTATAAAGGCTGTGCTCCTGTCTCTCTCCACCTTCCTTCTTCCCATCTGCCTTTAGGAAGAAACTTTCTGCATCCTAGAGAAATTGTGCTTTTTGAGGCTAAATAGCTCTGTGGGTTCAAGGCCTGAAATAATCTTTTGGGGGGTTCCCCCCTTTTTTTTTTTTTTTTTTTTTTTTTGTTAACAAAACTTGTGTGCTGCTTTTTTACTAAAGTCAGCCCAAGGAAAGAAAAAGAAGAAAGTACTTCCACAGAGTGATTAATCCCATCTTAAAACAAGTGTGTAAGACAGGTAGGATAAGTCTCTCTCTGAAAATGCCAATCTGTCACCACTATCTATAGAAGGAGCCTTCACGAGTAGCTTGGAGTAGGTGTTTGACTTTTACACAGTTAAATTTAGACAAGATGATTGCCACTTTATAAGTCAAAGTGTTTGTTTATCAATGATTAACCATAATAGAATGAAAAGTTATGAGAGATAACAAAAGTTAAAATATAATGCCATTGATGGAGATATCACATCATAAGAAATAGCAGCGACAAATGCAGATGGTTAACATTTACATCCCCATTGTTTTTATTTTACTGTTAAATCTTCCCAGATTTTAGATCTCGTTTGATCTGAAGAAGGAAAAATTCGCCTCTGCTTTTGCATAAGCAAAAACTGATGAAATACCAGTAGGATAAAGAAGTGATTTGTCCTGGAAATGTCAATTCTTATGTGTAGGGTCATTAATCCATAAAACAAATTTGCAAACATTTATAAGTTTCCTTTAGTGTTGTTGGTGTCTCACTTGTCATGCTTCTGACTGGGCTCTAAATGAAGATTGTACTCAAAAGATCCTGCAAGGCATGTGCTGGCAGGACTCGGTTTTGCATCTCTTGACCCAATGTACACAGTCAGTTACACTGAAATAAACACTCTTGTCATTTAGGAGAATTAATCCTATTTCAGGCTGTTCCCCAAGGGCTCCATTGCATGTGATGCTTTCACCATTCATTACCATATTGCAGAAATAAATAGATAAAATTCATTTTTCCTATACAAAAATTAATCCTTGACTATAGTGTAGTTTGCAAAGTTGATAAAGCTTGCAAAAAAATCCCACAACACCTCAGTAGTGCTCAGAAGCCTCAGCATATTGGGACGGTAAGAATTTTAAACAAAGTTGGAAAAAGCATATGGTATATATGGACGGGAAATCCTGTGGTAGTTTTGATTTCGCAAAGAAAAAAAGTAACTGCTTAAGTTCATAAATCTGTTGTATGCAGTATTCAAATAGAAATATTCATGATCTTAGCTTTCCTCTTTTTTTTTTTTTTTTTTTTTTTTAATGTTTCTTTCAAGTACAGATGGGCCCATACCACAAGTTTGGGTTCCAGATTTGGATTTGGACCTGACGTTTATCAGAGTTTAGGAATAGCTGAACCCAGCATCTGAGGTCAGGCTCTGGAGGAATTAACAGCCTGCTGCAAAGACCTAGATCGAGTGGATCTCCCCCTATTTCAAGGCATAGGTGTGGAAAATACAAGGACTTGATTTGACCTGTCTCTAAGGTATTTCAATTTTAAAATCAAAGAATTTCATTGAAGTGGAAGGCTGTGATTATTGTTGTGCCTAAAGGATGAAATTGCATATGGGGATCCGATTGACTGAGTATTGTTGGAGATTGTAACAAGAGACAGGAACTGCCTAAAATGGTTTCCTGCTTAAATACTTGTCCAAGGTCAATAAGAGTATCTGTGAGAAAGTATTGAGATGCCTGATTTATTATCGAGGACTTTCACCACAAAAGGGTTGCCTCAATATAATTCTTGTCTTGTTCTAGAAGAGGATAAAATACCATAATAACACCATACACCTAGGTGCAGAAAGAGACTTAGACTGCAAATGCTCTGAGTTCCTCTTCAGGCTACAAATCCCTCATATTTCCAAGATTAATGGCTTCTAATCCGTTTTTAAATGTTCCATGTGGATAGTGAAGGCGTAACTATCAAAACACTGTAAAATCATAATGTCTGTGTAGCTATAAATTACTGTTTTCAAAATGAGCTAGAGGTCTCCAACTTATTCCTAAGTGCAAATTCTTAGATGGTATAAAATTGCTCCAAAAAATGACTAGGAGCAAGTTTTCTGGCTTTTGCCAAAGGGAAGCCAGTTGTGGGTCTGCCTACTAACTCCATAGCAGTGTCTGTCTTGGTGACACTGAAATTGTCCTAAACAGTGTAGATTGGATAGATCAAAATCATTTCAGATCAGAGATTGATTGAAAGGCATGAGGCTTTTTGCATATTTCTCTGATATGTTTTGTGCTTTTCATTTGTCAAGTTCTGAACTACTTTGTATGAGACTGATGATGAATTCAACTCATGCTAAAGTATGAGTTCCATGACAGATTGTTTTAAAAAAAGTTATATTGGCTTAGAGTGTTTTCTTAAGTGAAATTAATGCATGGCATTGCAGAAAACAGGTAAAAGAGAGCTTCCAACTCATTATTATTTGATTTAAATACTATGTAATGATTACTTCTAAAGAAAATAAAAAAAGCATGATTTAAAAGATCATTAGGATAGTCTTTTGTGGGGCACAGAAAAAAACCTTTACAGATGTTATGGGCTCTTTGGGGTTATGCTTAAATAAAAATTTGGAGAAGTGCCTCATTTGAATTTATACTCCCTTTGTGGTCCATCAAAAAGGATTCATCTCCTATTCAAATGACGAGTCAATATGTTAGTCAGATCAAATACCACTAATAAGATGCTAAAAATGCTTCTGAGGAACAGGGGGATTTCTTTAACAAGCCATAAAGTGCCTTTTAATCCATTTTTGACTTGTTAAATTCTTTGTGATTCTCACAACTGTTCCATCGTGACGCAGTTTCAATCCTTCACGCAGATGGAAAAAAATCAAGGTGTAAATCAAGGGCAGTGCATGGATATTGCCTTTCCCCTCCAACATTTCCCAAAACCACTGTGGTCCTCCTTGCACTTTTCTATCTCGTGTCTATTTAAGACACTGCTGCTGGTGGGTGTTTTGGGCTGATAAAGCTGTATTTGATGAGATTGCCAAATCACAGACCCCAAGATTTGCTAAAGATTCAAAACAACAAAATAATGAAACTCTTTCTCTTCCCTATGACAGAGGTAGGAGACTTTGAAGAAAAGAGATGCTCCTGGTGTGCTGAGAGAAGGAAAACCTGGATTCTCAGCTTTGCAATCAGTGCTCTCTCCTCTGCTCTGCAGAGCCATTTGCTGAGTTTTCTGTCTGTGGAAAGTGGCCCAATATTGCAGTTTTGCTGCAGACACAGCTGCACGGGGCCCAGGGACGTAGGAGTTCTCAAGACATATCTCTCTATCAGTGGCAAGAAATGCTGAATAGATGCAGATATTATGAAGAGGCTGATGAGGGGGTGCTTTTTTTGCATATCTTCCCGGTCACATCAGCAGAGAAGAATTCTCCTTAGCTCTGAGTTCAAAGAATGATCCTTAACGTTCATCTGATACCCAGGACGTATTTTCCAACCCCTCAGCCTGTTTTGCTTCAGTTGAAGTTTCTTAGCATTCACTTTAATTCTTCCCCTTTAGCAAAACATATTTAAGTTTTGGGATGTGAACTACAATTAGAAAATAAATAGCTACTTAAAAAAAAAAAAAAGTGTTTTTTATTAGTGTTGTTATCCTTCCTGACTTTGCTCACCTCTGAAGAGACCAGAATAAGCCAAAATTCACTACCAAATCTTTGTTGATAACCCTGAAAATGTCTTATGAAATTCCCCTCATGACTTCTTTTATTTACTGAAAGCACAATGCATCTGACCATCCCAATAATTTCTGATTAAATTTGTAGCTGATGACATAGAGCATTGTGACAAGTTTATCTCTAAATTTTGTTTAGAGGAGGGGGCACCAGCCCACAACATACTTTATTCCATAAACTTAAATTAGTTCATTCATAAAATAAGTTTTTCAGGATTAGGTCGATGAGTATCAACTATTAGGGATGGAGAGAATAAATACCAATGTTTAATAAATACACAGTGCACTAAGATTGCATTTATAGACTTTTGACATTTTTATAAAGAAGTCTTTGGAGCTCGGACAACAACTGGTGCAGGTAAATTTCCTACATTGTGAAAGGATCTGGTATTTAGTTTATGGGAAGCAGGCCTGAGCAGATGTGAAAAGTTCAAATAAAGGAAGGCCAGATAAAATGCACTTTTGTGGCTGGAAAATCAAAACAGATGTTATTATTCAACCACAAAAAAATCTATTTGCACTTAAGTAGCATTAGGTGTCTGACTAGTTACTTTTTTTTTTTTTTTCAGTGAAAACAACAAAATGATTATAAAATTATATAGGCTGATAAAGTGCTTTAAAATGTTATCAATGGACTGAATAGTCATCTAATAGAAAATAGAGCAGGTCTTACAAGACCAATAGAAATATGAGTGGATCTATTTTTGAAGGGAAAGTGAAGAAAGGAGCAACAAAATCGAATGGACTCTCCTCTCTGAACCCCTGATGTACATCAGAGAAATGGTGATTTAAGATGGGTGGATTTTACACTGCCCATAATCTTTTCTGGAGACCTGCCCATATGGAAAGGTTGATGCTGGCAGAGGATGACAGGTGCTGGAGATCCTCAGGAGCCATTGACAACAAGAAAATGCTTGCAGGGTGTGAATGTTGCCAAATAATCTTGCAAATTATTTCCGTTGAAAAGAAAATTCAATTTGGTTTCAGAAATGTACATGTCATAGGAAGACCTAAAATAGTATAGGACAACCAAAATGGGTATTTCTGTCTGTGAAAACATGCTTCTGTGGGCAATGGAAATAATCTTTTTTTTTTTTCTGGAAAGCTGATTCACAGAGACTTTGTTGGCCTGAGATGTTTCTGCTCTTGATATACAACTTTTCTACTCTTGCTTGCTGGGAGTCAGAGGTAAATTAAGAGTAGATCCTGTTGGCTTCTTAGAGTTGGTAAAACTTGTCAGGAAACGGGGGACTTGCTGGCTGTTGCTTCCCTCTTCAAAGGTAAGTGGAGTCCAAGACGTTTTTATCTCAAGAATGCCAAAAGAGAGGACAGAGCTGCTTTTTGTTGCAGTTTGAGTTGCTGCAGGAACACTGAGGGTTTGCATGGCTGGGAGGATGTTGTGTAACAGCACAGCTTTTTCCTGTTTGCACTGTTATTCAGTATTTGATCATTGCTCCTCTTCTTCCCTGTCTTCAGCACCCCCTTAACCTCCCGTCTCACGTCCAGGCCACCCTTCCAGTTCTGCTTCTTTTCCTAAGGTGCAGCTGCCCTGCTCTGGGAGATGGAGACTAGAGATGTCTGGGACATGACCAACCCTCCTGTTTTCCTGCTGCATTTCTGGGGAAAATTCACACAGATCTGCTCTGAAGAACTGGATTTTCAATGTAGGGATGAGTGGTATAACCAAAGCTTGGCTATCCCACCTCATGATTAGGTTTAGGGGCCTTGCTCAGTGAACCTGTACCTCATTTATTCTCTGCTCTGTCCCTAGAGCCCATTCTTGCTGTGCAGTCTCCTCTCTCACATTAAGATTAGGGGGAGTTACCTCTTAGTTTAATTTAAAGATTATTGCCGCTCTTCCCAGGTCTTAGAGCTCTGTGGTCAGTAGTCATCAGTGATAATTCCTCTCAATATCTGGGATTTTAGGAAAAAACGCCTTGTATCTCCTCAATCACACAGGAGATTCCAAATCTCCACTTTTCCCTTATTTAAAAATGCAGTGATGCCAGAGGCCACACCTTGTGGAGAGGTGAGTGCTTAGCCATGATTCATGCATTCATAAACCTGTTGTTCTTGGGAAGAGTTCAAAACTTGAAAAAAAAACCCACCCAAAAGTGAAAAAACCCCACTTAAAACATGATTAAACATTAATTCTAAAGGTGAATGCCTGGTTGAATTTCAGGCAATGTCAGGGTCTTAAAGTTGAAAATCAAAAGGTTTTTAAAGATCTGAAATTCCTATTAAAACCTGTGGTTTAGCAGCGTAAATCCAATTGAAACGCGGTGTAATTAAGACTTCCGAGACACTTGGGGTTTGTTTCTAAGATATTATGACCTGTAGGCAACTTGCAGCATTTTCAAGGGACTATGTAATTTTAAAACTATGAATACTGGTCATTTCTGTCAGGGACCTTAGAAAACCTCTGTAAAAATGCATATTCCTTAAGAAAGAAACTTCTTTTTTGTGGCACCAAGACCCAGCAAATACAGCTTCTCACTTGGACAGGTCCTTCACATTTTCACTGGGATTGTTGTTGAGATATTCCTGTGAAAGTGGGAAAAATATGATGTGAGAAAAGGTGGTGGGACCATTTGTCATTGACTTCTTTCCTTATGGAGATGCTAAGTATCCCACTGATGCAAAAGGGTCGGAGAGAGCAAAATGTGCAAATAATTTAATAAAGAAAAGAATTGAAAGACAGAAACTCACCAGAGTAAGGACAATAGAGTACAAAATGCCATAAAAGATAATAGGCTTAGATGAATTGGCATGTGTTAGTGATTATGCAATCATTCATTTCCCACAGATTTCTTTTTATAGGGAACCTTGGAAAATCCCTGAAGAACTGACCGAGTCATTTAACCACAACAGGTTTCTTTTCAACATGGCTGGGAGTGGGCGAGGAATATTTTCACATATTTGTGCACTGTTGGCTTGTTTGGAAGTGCTGGAAGGAGCGGTGCAGAAGACGCCGGAGGACGGTGACTCAGCCCCACGGCGAGTGGGTCCTCCTGCCACCCTCCACCTGGGGACCAGGCAGCCCAGATCCAAGTGGGAACACTCTCATGTGATCAGGAGCTTTGAGGTTTGGTCCGTGGCTGATGAGACAGGCGCTATAGAGGCTGAGGAGAGGGATTTTTGCTCTAGAGAGTGTTCCCAGATCCGGGCTGGATGTGAATCAGCTGAGCTCTCCTCGGTCACTGGCAGAAGCAGTCGTTTGCTTCCTTGCTGTCAGAGGCTGTTTAAATACTTGTGCTTCTGACAACAATTTTCCTTCACCACTGGGCTAAGGAAAACAAGACCTTGAGCTGCACTTCTGAGTTTCTTAAAGATTTGTTTTTCTCCTTTCTTTCTTTTCTTTTTCTTTTTTTTTCTTTTCAAACAGGCAGTTTTCCTTGCGTTCTTCAGAGCAGCTTCTCACAGCCTCAGAATATCCCTGCTGCTTCAAGATGTGTCACTGGAGGAGTCACTCTTCACCCTTGCTCCAATCCCAGCCCTCTCATGTGTGTGACATCTCCCTTAGATTCTCCTTCTGCTGAAGCTTCCTGGTGCTGGACTCGATGATCCTGGTGATCCTTTCTGGTTTGGGATACTCCGTGACTCCACCATTTGCTCTGCTCAGCCCCGTGGAACAAACATGCCCAAGCCACAATGGTGAAGGGAGGAAATGAGCAGGTTTGTAGAGTTTCATGGAGATTTGTGGCCCCAAAAAATGGCACCCTGGATCAAGGAAGGTAAAATGGGTTTAATCACAACCATCTCATAAGAAACTTCAAAGCATAAATTTGCTGGTATCACTCAAATTATCTTAGTTGGTGCAAGGTGTTCTTCTTTTTTCCTTATAAGTAGCAATATGAAATGGTGAAAGACTTTGTGCTCCAAGTCATTTTAAAAGAATGAAAAATAAAATCATTTGGAGGATCTGGATCTCCCTCATGTTTCAGCTTTCAAATCCAGAATTCTCATGTCTGAGAGATGTCATAAATCAAAACCATTCACCAGGTTACAGACATTTCTGAATATGAATTAGTTTATTATTAGAAAAAAAACAAAACAAAAGAAAGCCGCCACTAAATCCTGCAAGTGATTAAAAATGGTCATTAAGAGCATTTGCAAATATTTATCTTAGCTTAAGTTAGATGGGCACAATTTTTACTGAGCTGTGATTTTTTTTCCCCTTTAGCTACATTACTATGTCAACTATGAATAGCAATATTTTCATTTTTAAGATACATTGTCTCTCTTCTCAGTTTCAGCTCTCTTCTGTTAGAGTTTGACCTGCAGTACCTGGATAAAAAAAATTAAAACAGGATGAGGGGCTGTCCTAGAGAGTTTGATCAACCCCTTACTAATACTAATACCTCACTAAATCCTTCCCTTTCCTTCAAAATATCAGCAAACAACATCAAAACCAGCTTGCTGTCCTCTGCAGCAGGGAGGGCACCTGATGGTGGAGCTCACCTGGTGGCTTTGGGTCACCAGCAATGGTCCAGGGTCGAGAGTTGTGCCTGAGTTTGTTTCTCCCACAGTATCTGAGCTGATCATGGTTGCATGAAATAAGAAAAGCAGTCAGCTCCAGTTGGCTCAGGGCAGAGCTTCTAAAAGAGAAAATTTCTTGACAGTCACACAATAAATTTTAAAAAGTTGTCATCAGTGAAAGCTGTGCATGATGGTTCTCACCTACGTTTCATCAAAAATGGCTCATGATTTCAGGTTCCTTTGAATTGGTCACTGAAAATGGTGCTGCTATCTCTGCTCCTATTTTAGTTTTCTTAGAATCATAGAACACTTTGGGTTGGAAGGGACCTTAAATGTCATCTTATTCCAGCCTCCCTGCCAGGGACACCTCCCACTATCCCAGGGTGCGCCAAGCCCTGTCCAACCTGGCCTTGGACACTTCCAGAGATCCAGGGACAGCCCCAGCTTCTCTGGGCACCCTATGCCAGGGTCTCATCATCCTCACCAGGAACAATTTCCTCCTAAAATCTAATCTAAATCTACTCTTCTTCAGCTTGAAGCCATTCCCCCTTGCCCAAAGTCCCTTTCTAGTTCTCCTGGAATCCCTTCAGGCACTTGAAGTGGCTCTAAGGTCTTCTCAAAACTTCTTCTCCATGCTGAACAACCCCAACTATCTCAGTCTGTTGCCACCCTTCAATCTTTCTATGGTTTTCACCTGTGATTACAGTCTCTGTGCATGCCCCAAGTGGCCAGGATGCCAAGTTTTAAAATTTTTTGGAAATATTTCTGAAATATTTTTGCAGTTAGAAAATACAGATGTAAGGTAAACTCTGAGCTGCCCATCATGTTTCCTTCTACAGGGCATGGACACCAGCCGGCGTTCCTCTTGCAGCAGTGCACTGAACCAATCAATGTCTGTGTTTTTGAAGCAGTGTTAATCTAAAGCAACGAGTTCTGAATAATGTTTATTAACTACGTTTTAATGACTTGTCAGTTTTCTAAAACACATGCTGAAGTATTTTAGAAATCACTTAGAAAATGCAGTTTTAATTCTGCTCCCATATTCATGGGCTGCTACTTACTTTAAAAAAAAAAAAAGAGAGATTAGAAGGTTCAGATTTAGAGCAGCAAATTGCTCTGCTAATCTGCAGGTATTTCTCTTCTTGATACGGCCACTAATGTCTAATCTTAGCAACGCAGGCTCCATCATTGTGCTTTTTCATTAGAGCTGCAATGAACTGTGTGCCAGGGACTTGAACTCTGGTGACAAGCTGCTCCGAGCCTGCGAGCTTTCACAGGAAAATGTTCTGTGCGAGTCTAAAATGATCCTGTTAAGTTTGTGCAAAAGATGGGGAGTTCACCATATGAGCTCTGGTAAGAGCAGAGTGCCTGTGAACCTCTGGGCAGCATGGGGTTAGGGCTGGCCACAGGCAGGAGTCTATGCCATGAAAAAATTTCAAGCCTTTTAATTTGTTTCCATTTCTCATGAGACAGAAAAAAGAAAACCTTCAGAATTATATTTTTTTTTTTTTCCTGCACAATGTTGTGGAGCAAGGCTATGAAGCAATTCTGTCCTTCTGGATGCTGTCAGCAATGTTGGGAATGTCTTCAGAGTTGCGATTTGGACCTGGACCTCCCGCCATCCCTGGGCGTGTACATCAGGCTATGGGTGAGTCTGGATTGGCTTCCTCTGTCTTTTCTCTGGCTATCCAAGCCCCTCATCCCAGACTTAAAATCCTGGCAATGACATTTTTTGAGAAAAAGCTATGTCTCTGTGAAAGTTCCAATGCTATAATAATTTTTGATCAGCTTGAGTTTTGGTGAACTCTTTTTGCTGGAGGTTTTAATGTTTGTGACTGGTCTGTGACCTTGGTGTTATGATGTGCCCTTGTTTGACTCGCTGTCCCTCTTCTTGGAGCATGGAACAGACTGGTTTTGGTACAGATCTCAGTAATGAGAGATGGTCATTGATATTTTTTTCATAATGAGTTGGCGTGTTGCTCTTGATAGGGAGCAATTTGGAAATCCTCACCTAGAGGTGAGAAGTACCTCCAGGGAGTTATTCACCAGGTGTTGCTGAGCATGGAATTTTTGATAACTGCCTGTTTTCCAGTTCTTCCTGTTACTTGGGCTTTGCCTTCCTATATTCCTGCATTGTTTCCAGTATTTCTGTGTTTCTGCAGCCAAGTGACCATGCAGACTGCTCCCAACATGCTCAGAGCTTATCCACTTCCCCGTAGAACAATCTTCTCTATCTTTGTGGTTTTCCTCTGTCTCTATAGTCTCATAATTTTTTTTTTTCATAATCTTTCATCTTACTCATTCCAAGTATATACTGGTTTTGATTCTCCCCTAGAAACTTATTTCTCAGTTCTTTTGCTCCTCAGACAAAGGGATTAAAGATATTTTTTGAAACCAGTGGTCATTTGACCATGAACTTTAAAGACAGTGAAACTCTTGAGGGCCAAAATGGTGAATACAGCCCAAAATCAGCCTTGATTTAATATTTTGAACTTTTTGAGTCTAAACCTCCATTTTCTGGTTTTCTCCTTGAACCTATGGCCTGCTCTGTAAAGAATTCAGGATGTGGGGGGCATTGAAAGAAATCACAGTCACTTTCCAGAGCAGACTTCAAAGGAAAGCTCATTTTTCCCATTGATTTTTATCTTTTTCCCATTCCTAGTGCTTACTCCTTTTCTTTTTTTTTTTTTTCCCATGCTGCTGTTCTAATTTTTTTTTGCCACTTTTAATTTCTCTACTAACTTTAATTAGGCTCATGAGCTTGATCACCAGGTGGGTTTTGCCCAAGCTTCCACAGCAAGGCTTTCCAATGAGCAGCAGGCTTGCAAGGGAATTTTGTTAAGCTGCAGATAGGAGCCCAATGTGATCAGATCCAGTGTGCTCCATTGCTAAGTGTTTTTTATATCTGGTGAATTTGCCAAGAAGTGTTATATATTTGATTATTTTTAAGCAGGCAGGCTCAAAAGCCCCTGATCAGTGGGGTACCAGAGTGTGAGTGAGAGAAGAGGGATGTGGTGTTAGCCAGGGGAATGATTCATATCTCTGAAGTTAACCAAATGCTCGTGTATCTCCGGGAAGTAGCTCTGCATCTTCCAATTGCCTTTTCTGGGAAAAATGCAGGGTAGGGAAAAAAAAAAAAAAGGGAAGAAAAAAATTATATTAAAAAAAAATCCCTGGATTCAATTCTGGAGAATTTCAGCAGATGTGAAGTTCAGAGCTAGGAAGGAAGTTTGGCACACACCTTTTGGGAGTTTCATGCATGGTTTTACTGGGCAGGTTCTCACAGTGTAAGCTTTTCATGTCTCAGATGCTAAGTAGCATAAAATATGAGCTACTGGGTTAAATTTCAGTTTTTGCAGCCTTTGCTTGGTGTATTTGCATATTCAGAATCTGCCTTGGGTTTTCTCGTTTTTATTCTTATTCTTTTAAAAGTACATTTACCTGGAGAAGGGTTTAGTTCTGAGTGCACAAAATAAGCATTTTCGCTGCAGCTGACTTTAATCCTACCAAAAGAATTAACAGTCAGAGCAGAAAACCTTCTTTGGGTCCTACAGGGCATAAGAACATCTCAGGTACTGGCTGCTGGTTTAATAAAAGGATAGGATTTCCATTTACTTCAGGCAGGCTTAATGTATTGTTCTTGTAGTGAGACAGTCAGAATGAGTCAGGAGCCAAAGAATACACTTTATAGACACAAATAATCGTAAATTCAGAATGTCACCTTTAGGCAGAGGCATTTTTATTATTGTTAGTGGAGCTGCTGAGTAGGTTTGATGTTTTATTCTCTTGAGTACTAAATGTTCCAGAGTACCACAGCCCTATCTTTATCAGGCTCACAAGGAGGGAGCACAGCCAAACTTGCTTCCTATACTTCTCTATGATTGATAGCAGATGGCATGCTTTAAAATAAACCTATCCATTAGCAGTCCTCAGTGTTTTTACTCAAGGCATTTACAACTGTCTCAACCAGAAAACACATTCTCTCCACAAGCTTGTTTCAGTCTGCAACAGCTGTACAGGTGCAAATCTTTCATTAACTCTTAAACCGTGGTGAAATAAATGCTGCACTGTATTTTATTTTTAGTGGAGGAGGTTGTTCTTCAGAGGCAGAGTGGATTCTGTTCTCCCTTTGCATGTGGCAGAGGTTCGTGTCAATAAACTGATATTGAAATATGGGAGGTTTTAATTTAATTTTTTCTTTTAAATATTTTTTTTCCTAGTCCTCTGTAAACCTTTAGGAGTTTCTATTGCCGAGAGATAAACGTGGCTGTCTGTAGGTATATAGAAAAAAGTGGTAAAGTAGCAATACTGAAGGAATTGTCTTTCAGGGCTGGGATTCCTGTGGGACAGCAGCCACCTCCTTCCCTGTCCCTGTAGCATCACCTGGAGTGGCAGCACTGCCTGGAACCCAGTGGAGGAGAGGCTGCAAGTTTCCCCCTCCCCTGCCTCACAATGTTGGTGGTTTTTTTTTGGTTTTTTTTTTTTTTTTTCTTCTCTATCCTGGTTTATTTGGGTTATTTTTCTCTATCCTGGTTTATTGGAGAGCTGCAGAGAG
Source organism: Vidua macroura (assembly GCF_024509145.1). Lineage (NCBI taxonomy): Eukaryota > Metazoa > Chordata > Aves > Passeriformes > Viduidae > Vidua > Vidua macroura. The sequence goes on from NC_071577.1 coordinate 37,565,913, forward strand.
GCACACAGTCACATGCCCACACACATACATTTCCAACCTGACTCTGAGCTCGTTGCTGGCAGGATACTCCATAAATAAATTGCTAAAACCTGTCCCTCTATTCCAGTTATTTTGCCTAGATTTCTATGCAGTACTCATAAAGGCTGTTAGAATTTATCCAGCGGTCCTTCCAAATACAATGAACTCCCAAGAACCTCCCCAAACATTAGTACACGACCAGCAAGAGCTTAAAATATTAGTAGCAAATCTTTAATATTAGCATTTAGCATTAATATTAGACAAGATCTTAAAATATTAGAGCCAGATAAAAGAGTATTAGCAGGGGTATAGGAGTCATTAGGCAGAATAACCATCGCTGATTAAATGGATGCTGAAACTTTAACACGCAAACCAGTGCAGATGACAAGAACTTCACAGAGACAAGAGGATCCTTTCATTTAAAAGGAAGTTGGAGAGAGGAAGGTTAGGGATTTGAAAGCTGGTAAATAAAACAACACAGCAGGAGAAGTTATATAGAACGTGCTGTCTTGTTAGTGGTGATCATGTCCTATGTTATTTTTCTTAAGCTGAAAAGATAAAACAAGAAGACAGGCAATATTCTGCCACAAATAAATGGAAATTGGGGCATTTTTTGTATAAATCCAAAGTAGCAGGAGAAAAATACAAATGTGCTCTCAGCACTGTAAGTCTATGTAGGGTAAAGGAGGTGCTAAAATGATTTAACATGATGGACTGCAGCTACCATGTTCTTTTTATGGCACAGCAAACAAAATCCAGGGAATTTGAACTCGATGGCATTGAGCTGGGGCAGTTGTTCCAACGTGGGGAGCTGCAGTGGGGCAGTCCCTGAGCAGGACTGAGCTCTGGGGTGGCAGCAGGGACCAGCCCCTGGTACAGCTCTGCCCTGTAAGCACCTGGAGAATTTGGTGCTAAATGAAACAGGAGGGGAAAAAAACAAGGCCAGCTGTAGACATAAGAAGTTTAAGAGCATCAGTACTTGCTTCCAGCTAATCTCTCTTGATGACTCTTGTAAGCAGCCACGGCTGGTCGTTGCTGTTAATTATTCAAAGCCCCACACCAGTTTTGCAGCTGAGTGGTGTAAGAGGATGTGCAGTGTCCCCATTTCTCAGTCTGACTGGGGGAAAGGCATGAGACATCACTGAGTGACATCCTGTTTTCCACACAGGAAAGGTGAGACTGGGAGAGGCAGCAGCTGACCTCATTCCACAGCCACACTGTCACCCTGAAACCTCACCTCTTCCTGGAGGGTCTGATGAGCTGGATGCAGGGCAGGACTCATCAGGGCTGTGTCTTAAAACTATGAGTGGGATGGCTTTTTCTGAAGGTTCAGGACTGCATTCTTGCGTGTAGATTAATAATCCAAAAGACACATAATTGCACTCATTAGTGCTCCATCAGAGGAGGAAACAAAGGGAAGAGCAGGAACCTCCGGATCAACATGGGGTCCACCATATCCTCAGGCTGCCAGACACCAAAAGGTCAAGACTGTGCATATTTTCCCCTGTAAGAAAGATGGGAGCAAATTTTTAGCAGGGCCTGTTGTGATAGGAGGACGAGGGATAAACTGAAGGGGGGTTGGTTTAGCTTGGAAATAAGGAAGTTTTAATAAGGGAGGTAAAACAGCGAAGAAGGTTGTCCTGAGAAGTGGTGGCTGTCCTGCTCCTGGTCAGGCTGGATGGGACCCTGAGCTACCTGGTCTAGTTAAAGATGTTTGTTGGAAGGAGTTTGGACTAGATGGCCTTTAAAGGTCCTTATCAGAAGATATAGAAAAAAACTATTCCCAGAAAACAATCTATTCCAAAAGGATCTGTTCTAGAGACAACAGCACTGGTATGTGGGATGGGTGTCTGTTGATGCCCAGCCTATATATATGTATATATATATATATATATATATATATATATATATATATGTATATATATATATATGTATACACATGTATACACACATACATATTCTTCATTATATAATTTCTCAGTTTCATGATAGCAAATAGAATTTATTTCATTATAGCTTTTGGAGCTGCTGATGGGGTTTTTTGTGTGATACTGGCTTTTTGTTTGTTGTCCAGGACTGCTCTCATCCACACAGACAGATCTTTTAGCCTGAAGGAGGAAGTCTAAAACACTTGTCAAAAATGGCTGCACCTTGTGGTCCACTGGTGTTTTGGGGGAAGGTATCTCAAGTCCATTCCTGATGTGATTAGAAGCTTGCTGAAGAAAGCTTTGCATAAAACAAAGCATTTATCTTCTTCAATAAGCAGAATCTGGTACTTTTGGTTGTCAGTGACCTCACTGTGGTTGTTTCCAGGATTCAAGGCGCACAGGTGCCCAAATATCTAAATGTTGGCACATATGTTCTCCTGAAAGGCAGGGAAATATTTATTTTTATTTTTCTAAATGGGAGTCATATTCAGTGCCTCAGTTAAACATATTCTTAAGCACTGTAAGAGCTTGGGGCCAAAGAACACAGTTTATTATGATATCACAGGTTACTGTGAATTATGTAGGGCCTTTATAGCAATAGTTTCATTTAGTATATGAAAAAAAAAAATCTTTTTATTGCCCCTCCAAACCCTTTATTTATTAATAAGCTAGAAGGATGTGATGTTGTTATTATTAAGAAATGAACAAATTTTGCCTGGACAGGGTCCAGCACACTCGAAACTGGTGTTGCCTTCTAATAGCTCCTTTTTTCTGAATCAAGGAATAAGTCCTAGTTCCATGTCTGAGCTGGTAAATGGAGGGTAGCCAAGGGGGACAGGGAAGGGGAGGGTGGAGTGGGGCTACACTTAATCCCCAGTGGATTTGCCCTTTCTGTGAATAAGATGGATTTCTGATGCTGGTCTCCATGCCCTTCTTAGCAGTGTTGCCAGTAGTAAATTTGTTCTTGAAGAACTCCCCATGCCCCCTGTTTTCTTGCCAAAACTTAACTAAAATAAAATAAATCATATTTTGGAAAGCTATTTATAGAGCCAAATAACAGAAAGGTATTGAAAAACTGTTGTGTGCCTAACATTAAATACATTAAATGAATTTAAATTGGCAGTAAGGAACACACGCACTAAAAATAAATGCAGTAACATGGGCAAGCGGAAGTAATGGAATTTAAACTAAAATTTAATGCCAAACATTGGGACTGGTATTCAGGCCCATTGCAGAACTAACACCATGCACACAAACTTTCACAGTTTAAATGTTCTGAGTTAAATTTGCTGGTTTATCATTTTGTTGTATTTCTTGGAAAACTGAAATATCAGGGGAACGTAACATTCCTGCCTTCAATTGTATTACAAAAGGTGTATATAAGTCCTCTTTACAGGAAGAACAGCTTGAGGCTGGGGGGGGTTTAAAGGCAGCTAAGAAACAAGGTACAGCCTAAACAGAAGCAAAACATTAAAAGAAGAGAGAAGCAAAGGGGGTGGGGGGGGGGGGGAACCCAACAAATCCCCCAACTTTAGGAGAAGATTAAAAAAGTTTCCCAAAGGATCAGCATCCTTGAGATTAAACATTCCCATATGTAGGCTGACATTTTAAAATGTGGGTCTTATAAACGATAAGGAGGAAATAGTGAGAAATGCAACCTTAAATATTTTGAAGCACGACTTCCTGTATTATGTGGCAGTTGGCAAAACTTTCCGGGGAAAGATGCACACTGCAAACCCAAGTGGTGAGGTGCATGAGTTTTCCTAAAAGTTCCCTCCTGTTGCTTACTAGTTTAGTGTTCAGAAAACTTCCACACCTTTGGAATAGAGTCTCAGTATCCCTTCAACGTGGCTTTTCATCTCAAAGACAGATGTTTTAGATCAATTGCTCAAAACGAAACAGTTTAGCAGTCAGAAAACTCTGTCAGAAAAGATTTGTTGTAAGGAAGACAAAACCGTGAAATAAAATTGAACTTTTATCCCCATTTGGATGGGAACTGCGCTTGGCTGGGAATCCCAAGGGGATGAAGGCAGTGGCCTATCATGTGTTGAAAAAACAAACAGATGACAGTGCTCTGCAGTAATCAAGCAAATGCTGCTTCTGGGAAATGGTGTGATCACCATTGTTCAGTGCTGCAGGACCCAAAAGAGAGAAAATTATGGAATAAAGGAAGGTGGCCTTGTCACTGGGGTGAGGGAAGAGAAGACAAGCTGCTGCCAATGGGCCTGAGTTCCTGCTGGCCCTGGAAAGCCCATGTTTTCCTTGTGGTTAAGGTGTGACATAACAAGTCTTGGCAGAGCGTCTGGGCTTTGTTTTCCAGTGTTGTTCAGAATCAGGAATGATGAACACACCAACAGTGCAGGGAGTCAGCATTTCTGGGACGCAAGAGCTCTTCTAATGGCACATCTTCCCTGTGAGGGTGAGCAGACGCTGGCACAGGGTGCCCAGAGAAGCTGGGGCTGTCCCTGGATCCCTGGAAGTGTCCAGGGCCAGGCTGGATAGGGCTTGGAGCAACCTGGGATGGTGGAAGGTGTCTCTGGCCATGGCAAAGGTGGGAACAGATGAGCTTTAAGGTCCCTTCCAACTCAAATCGTTCTAAGATTTGAAGATATTTTTGTTTCTCTAAATCCAATGCAGATGGGGCTGTGCCACTCATATAAATAGCCACAAACTCTGTGCATCCAGCCAGTTAAACAGAAGTGACTCTTTCATGACATCCCCAACCTCCTCAACAAAATCAGTATCTTCCTGCCTATTTCTAGATATTTTACAGCAGAAATATTAAAATGTACTCTTTCCCATAAGGCCTTGTTTATTTTTGTGTCCTGTGGTGGCCTGTTCATATGCTGAGCTGGAGCTCTGCTTGGCAGCATCTTTTGGTCTAACCATATTGCAGTGTGGTACCTGTTTGGAAACAGCAAATATTCCTACCAGGGATGGTGTCTTGGAGCTAGTTCCAGGCCTTTGTCCCCCCTCATCTATGCTTGAGTGCACCACGTGCTTTTCTCTTGCCTTGTACTTTGCTTCGGGAGGTTTTTGCAGAGTGGTGCCTTTCCCTGCCTGCCTCCCTCCGTATCCTCTGTGCTGGATGAGTTTGCATTGTGTGGTGTTTTCCTCTTCATTTATTGCAAACAAATCTGGTCTCTGCCATTTGTTTACTCTTATACTCTGTCTTTATGCCTTGGTATGCATTTTTAATTAGATGCGCTTCAGTTCTTTCACTGCTTGTTAACACTTTCCTATGGTAAGTACCGTCTCCACCAGTCCTGTGAGCCCTCTCCGTGCTTAGGAAATTCGGATTTGCTTCTCCTAGCCTCGATTATCATTTGATACAGAGGCTTGTTACCTTGGCTGGCCTGTCTGCTGAGTGCTTACATTCTCATAGTGGACTTTTAAGGTTGTTCCCCTACACAGCCGGCATAATCCAAGTGCCCTTATTCTGCTTAAAAATATTCTGCATACAGAGAAATAGTGTTTTCGCTATTTGTCTGGGCTGTTTCCGGACTTCAGCAGCTCCACTTTGGATGCCTGACATGGAGAAGTCCTGGACAAAGCCTGCAGTGTGTGCAGATCAACTGCCTGCATTGTGAGAAGTTCTTCTGCACACGCAGAGCGGGTCCCAGGGATCAGGAATGCGCCGAATTAGCCCTGAATGTGTTGGCCATCAGTCCTGTGAATGGAGGATGGATGTGTCTGGAGGGGAATACTGGAGTCCCAAACACATGACAGCTTTCAAGAACTGCATCTTTCCTGAGTGCCAGTATTGTTAAAGCATAAAATTACTCTTTTTCTTTTTTTTTTTTTTTTTTTTTTTTTTTTTTTTTTTTTTTTTTTTTTTTTTTTTTTTGCAATAGTGTGAACCCATTTGTGCTTCCACTCTTCTCTTTTGCCTCTACATTTTACTCATGCCACAGGCAAAGGACTTCACCCTTTCTAACTCCCCTCTATGCCATCAGCTTTCTGGAGACGGTCTGGGAGCTGGGATGGAAAAATTTGACCCCACTCCACCCTTTCCTTCCAATTTGCCCAGCCTGCTGCAGCACTTGCCTTGTGTTGCAGAACCTGCACGATCTCAAGGTTTTCATATCCTGCTGAGGGACTGCAAGGTTAAAAAGTGACTAAAATGGCTATTTCCATCTCAGAGAGTCTTCCTTGACCCTGCTCTCTGGCTGGGGGTGAGGTTTCCAAAGGTCACAATCCACTTCAGAGTGCACAGAGATCGATATCTGCAGAAGCCAGTGCCTGGATTTGCTCCCTTTCCCCTGCCACTGCTGTATTTCACAGTGAGGAGCCAAGAAGCATTTCTCCTCCCTTCCAAGAGGAAAGGGGAGGAAAAAAAAAGGAAAAAGTCTTGTCTCCACACTTCCTCCCACCAGGAGGGCATTGTGTTTGGCCTCTGCTCCACTTTTTGTTATAAATCTGCATGGTGTGATGTTTGCTTTGGCCGGTGCGGTGGCAGGGCAGCAGCTGGCACGCCGACACCACAACCGGCTCCTTTGCTGGAGGACAGGCCAGGCCAGGGTCCAGAGGAGATGCTTGGTCTCTGGGAGGCTTCAGGAGGTGGAACTCCCTCTCTGAGGATTTGGGATGCGTTTTGCGCTCAAACGTCGTGATTTTGGCGTTGGTGGCAGGAGTGGGGAGCTCGGTGCTGAGCCTGCGGAAAAGCATCGCTCTGTGGAGCACCCTCGCACTGGCAGGGACACGCAGCACATGGACTAATGGGTCTTTTCCACTTTAATTTCTGCTCTAAAATGACTCTTTGTTACTGTTCTCAGACTCGGCGCCAACCGTCACGCCACACACCAGATCTTTCTTTCTTTTCTGCCCTTAGCTTTGCAGAGAAGCCTTTAAAACAAACAAACACAAAACTGTGAGAAACCGAGGGAAGATATGGACTGGCCCACTCGTTAGTGCTGGAATGTGGAAACTATGAAGACATCTTTTTTTATTACCAATGCTGGAAAGCACAGTCACTGAGTGGGCTGGGATACAATTTATACTACATGCAGTAGTTAAAAAAAACTGCAAAAATGGGTGTAACCCTGGGCTGTGGTTCAACTGGCCTTTCAGCCCCCACTTGAGATCGGGCCATCCCAGGGGGAAACTGTGGTTTGGAATAAGAGCATGCATTTAATTTCGCTCGGAGAACTTATTGGAGTTGGCACTTCAAGAAAGAAGCTGAAGTATATTTTTTGTCATGATTAGTGGCCCCCCTCGCCACCACGTTTGATTATGTTGGAAGCTGAAAAGTTAAATTCTTATAAAATGATGATTTACAGTCCGTGATTATCCAGGTAGGGTGCGTGGATTGCGCCAGCTTGGTCATGGGACTCCAATCTCATCCTATTTCATTGCTGTGAGAAAATAAAACTAGAATGTAAAAAAGCTGAAAACACATCCTCTGATTGCTCAGGGAATTTTCTTAGTCATACGTTATCTTTCCTAGTAGTTTCAGTTATTTTGTCTCCACTAAAACCCAAAGCAAAACACTGCCCTGACACTTTCCCCTTGATTTTGGATCCGCAGTGGCCGCATTTATTTTTATCTTATGTCGTCTTTTCCCCTGTGGTTATGAAAATCCATGGAATAGGGGGCAAAGGGAAGAGGCAATTTTAAAGCCAGTCAATTCCAGTGGAAGGTTTCTTCAGTCACTCTGAGTAGGAATATCCTGGGTGCTGCTGTGGAGATGAGGCTGCCTCCAAATAGCACAGGGGTAGGTGCCAAGTGGAGAGGTTGAATATTTTCCTTGTAGATGCATAACATTGCCCACAGGATTGAAGTCTCTTGCCTTAATGCTCTACAAAGCTGTGCCTAAGAAAGTACACGTTAGGGAAATGTGCCTCCTTATGATCAGCTGCCGGATAAAACCTCGGTGTGGAAAGGGTTTGGTGGTGGGTGAAGTGTGAGGCTCATGAGAAAGATCTTGAAGAAAATAAGGGGCATCAGCATTTAATTGCTTTTCCCAGTAATCGTTTGCTGTTTCAGTTTAGAATTTGCTGTATTTTGATATACTGTTTTTTGGTTTTTTTTTTTTTTTTTTTTTTTTTTTTTTTTCATTCATTCTCCCCTTTTCCCCTGTCCAGGGAATTAATTTGAAATATTTTATTTCAAATTTATCTAGTTTCTTTCCCCTCCCTCCACCTCTGCCCTAATACAACAATATTTCCTTAAACCTGTATTTAACTCTTTTGGAGAGTAGTAGATACTCAATGGGTTCCCTGGCTAAAAATCCAGCAGGAGTAACACTGGGATGTGCTTTGTGAGCAAACATGAATGTGCCAGCGTACATGTGTGCATGAAAGACCTGCATAATCATAGAACATAAAATCATTAAGGTTGGAAAAGACCTCCAGCATCACTGAATCCAACATCTGACTGATCTCCGCCTCATCAATTAAACCAGAGCACTGAGTGCCACATCCTGTCTTTCCTCAGACATCTCCAGGGATGGTGACTCCACCTGGGCAGCTTGACCACCCTTTCAGTGAAGAAATTCTTCCCAATGTCCAACCCAAACCTCCCCTGGCACAGCCTGAGGCAGTTGCCTCTTGTCCTGTAGTTACAGGCAGCTCTGTAAGTTTTACAGAAAAAGTTGGAGATATCCAGAGGATATGGCACATGTAAGAACCTCCTGCCAGGGCTGTGCTGGGTTAGTCAATGCAATTTGTGGTCAATGTCTGGAATCACATTCAATGCTTCTTTGCTCTTCCTTTGAGTACCATTGCTCTGCTCATTACTACAACGAATTAACCACAGTCTCTAATCTTCTGTGGGGCCTGAAGTTTCTGCATCCAGCAGCACACAGAACCCTCTCCTTGCATGATGTGTCAAGGGACTCTAAATGCATCCTTAAATGCTGCTTAAACTAGGATGAGTTTAAATATCCATTTAAGCTTGTCTCTGTTTTGGGATGGGGAGATGAGGGCTTGAATATTTATGAAAAAAAAAAAAAAAAGTAATTTAGGTGCATGGTCCCAGGTTTGGAAAACTTGGTCCATGAAATATATGCAGTGAGGGTGCTTGTGGTTATATAAGATAACAAAATTCATAACTCATTTGGATTAATCTCTCAAGTTACTAGGAGCACATTGTGTTCACATTCATGTTGCCTGATTATGAATTTATATTCCAGTTTTTCAACCTAATAGACATACATGGTTTAAAATGCCTGACAAGGGCTATAGGGTTTGGAGTATGAGTTCTGTCCTCTATTTTCACAAAGCACCATGTGGGTGCCTGACCCTCCTTAGAAAGAGCCGAGCCTCTCCCATGTCAGTCTGCAAAGGAACTGCCCATCTGAATGCCAAAATAAGTAGAATAAATTATTTCCTTGAGATACACATTTGAATGTGCTTAACTTCAGTGCTCTTTTTCATGTGTTCAGTTCATTTGTGAGTTCTCTGGAAGTTGAGTTTTTTGTTCAAACTTTTGGACTCCTTGTCTGGCTGGAAACTGGAGCACATGGAGCCTCGGATGTAATCAGAAAATGCCGTGTGAAAACGAGGACTGCTGGGAGCAGCATCTTTGTTAAATTCCAGCTACTCCGAACTTGTTCCTTGCTGCTCGAGCCCTGAGCTCGCTGGTCGTAGGACTCTGTGTGCAGTCTGATTTGCTTTCTGAGCCCAGCTAAGGGAAAGAGTTAAGCTTGTTCTCCCCTTCTCATTGGCAGAAAGTTTGCAGTTTAAAATTACATACTGACTCTGGTGTAGAGACACAAGAAATTATAGAGCAGACACTGTCCAGGACAACGTATAATTTAAAATGTACTAAAGAATGTATACCACATGGCAAAGTAAGTGAAGTGCTTCTTCAAATATAAGTGTTTTGCATAGAAAGGCTGTAATTATCCACTCCTAGGGAAATGTTTGCATTCATTCTAAATCAATATTTACTATTCATCTCTTGTGTTCAACAAAACAAGGATTTAACATTTTTTTGTTTTAATGAGGTACTAAGACTACAATAATACTACAATGTAATTGTCTTGATACAAAATATTGCTAAATTGCCTTGCTATTTCGGGAGCAAACAGTTTTTAAGAGGAGGGGTGTCCCTGTTTGTGAGATGTTACTGCAGTAGCACACAATTCAAACCCAGCCAAGCAGGGAGACTCACCAGTTCCAAAGAGCTGTTAAAGCCGCCTCTCTGTTAAGGCCCTTAACTGGGATCATTCGGGTGAGTCCTCTGTTTCCCCCGAAAGTATCAGCCTCTTTATAATGATTCCTTTTCAGCTGGCATCTCAACAACCACAACAACGATGAGATTTCTTTCTCTGGTTTTAAGCTTGGCTGTTTTTTTTTTTTTTTTTTATTTTTGCCCCCCTCCCAGCATCTTTCAGCCAGCCGAGGGCAGGCGGTAATTGGGCTGCAGCTGTCTCTGCACTCTGGCTCAAACCTGTTGATGCAAATGGAGTTTCCTGAACTTCACCCTCCTGGGAAAATCTTGTGGAGGGGGGGATGAGGAAGTTTGCAGGACGATATCAGAGCTCGGTCCTTTATCCTTTTCAACAAACTGATCTACCTTGAAAAAGTTTGATGTGGTACTTGGGGGGTGGGCATGGTAAAGAAAAAAAGTCCTAAAATTGCATGGGAAAGTCACTGCCCATGGTGAGGGGGGTTGGGATCGGATGATTTTAAGGTCCCTTCCAACCCAAACCATTTTATGATTCCTGCACCAGGATTTGGGTGGAATGAGAGCATCTGAGAAGGATCAGAATCTCTGGGAGGAACAGCACATTTAATCACAGCCTGTGGCACTGCTATTCTGTGGTTAGGAGGATGTCCTTGCATCAAGCATCCCTCTCTTTGAATTTACCTGGCATGTCTTAAGAAGTAATTCTCAAACTTCTCCAACTTCAAAAAAAAGCCAACAAGCATGCATTTTTGGCACTGCTGTGGCTCCATGTGAATCAAATCAGATAACTGGAAACGCTTTAGTTGGAAAATCCTTTAAAATCCTTTTCTTTAATCTCTACTTTTTATTCTTGCACACTGCCCACCATATTCCAGGCTCTGGCCTGCCCTTCCCAACACTAAATGCTTTCATTTCTGCTGCTGAAATTCAGAGTACAAGCATAGGCTCTTGAGTGGATTTCAATCTTGTGCTCAAGCAGACCGTCCTGTATTTTTTCCCTGAGTCTGAAGTCATTCTTGTCCTCTTAGAAAATCATGCACATAAATGGGGTCAATAGCCCTGAGAGAAGAACAGTCTCTTTCCCCAGCAAATGTTATTGTAACTGGTGTTTTAATTCTCCAGATATCACTCTCAGTGTACTGGGTAACAAAGGGCTGTGTAGTGCCTAATCATTCAGCAGTGATCCAGGGAAAAAGCAGAAGGTTAAGAGCAAGTTCCTAAAGTCTGTAAAATCAATGGGACACTAGAAAGGGAACTGAAGTGTACCAGAAGGGACCTCTTGAGGGTCATTAAAAAAAGCAGAAACTGATTATGAACAGAGCTTTTACCCGAAGAACTGGAGGGGGCCAGCAAAATCATTCTGCTGCACTCCAGTTAAATGTCTAATAGTGGAGACATTTTCTACACAGCCCATAAAGGATAATGAGGATGCCTTTGATAGCTTTCAAGAAAGTTGTTCTTGTCAGTGTTCACAAAAACATGATCTGGGCAAGCACTCTCTGCACATACAGCCCGTGGTGATCCTACACAGATGGTGAAAGGGAAGATGGCAGCCCAAAACTCTGCATTCCACCCCTGAAATGCATCCTGTCAATCACATGTGGGAAAAATTGGATCCACCTGACAGTATGACGTAAACTGTAGCAGTGATGGATCTTGGTGTTGCCTACTGGCATGGTGCCTCACCTTGCTGCGATGGGGGATGTAAGGAGAGGTGACAAAATCGTGTGACTTCCTCCAGAATGAGTGAGAAGTAGTGGTTTGTCCTAGAACTTATTGAAATCGATTGCCAATGGCAAAGTTTGGGCTAGAACCTAATTGCTTTCTGCTCAGTTTCTGTGTTGGGAAAGCAACCCATGGCAGTGGGAATTGGAATGTTTTTTCTCCTCCTGTCTCTGACCCTGATCCTCTGTGTGGCTCTGGGTGAGTCACAACTTTGTTGTGATTCATTTTCCCAATGAAGAAAATTAGCGTGATCCAACTCACAGATCTTACCAGTGTACTCTAAGAATAATTTGTAAAAAAAAAAAAAAAAAATTATGTGGAATTGTGTTTTAGAAGTTAAAGGTTTTATTGGTCACCTTAAAGTAGAGATCTGGCTCATGGAGAGCAAACTCTGCTCTGATTTTAGACTAAGAGCAGCTCTGTTGGGGAAAAATACCAGAAACCTTTCTAGTAAGAATGAAGTTTGAATTCTTTGCACTTCAGATGAAACAAACCTTTTCTCCAGAAACAGGCGTTCACAGGGATGAACAGAATATGAGTCAGTCCAACAGTTCTACAGCCAAATTGTGAAACTTTTGTGTCATTGCCCTGTGATTCCAGCTATCTTCAATTAATATAAAAAAATGCAGGAAATTCAGGTGGAAGGAATGCATGGAAATTGAAGTCAAAGAAGAATATTCGTCGTGGCCTTGCCAAAGTGAGTTTTCTAAGCTGAAGTAGCTTTTAAGCAATTAGCATCTGCTGTGTGCAATTACTGAGTGACACGCAGCCCCAGATGGAGGGCTCAGCAGCCAGTGGCCATCTGGATTTCGGTCTCTATCAAGGGTACGCTCTGTTCTGGGCTTCACCTGGCCCAGGAGACAGCCCTCCCTCTGCCCCACGTTGCACAACCTTGAGTCATTGGTGGGGGAAACAGTGAGACAATTCCTCCAGGTCTCTCAGGTCCAAAGCTTTCTGAAGTCACCGGAAAGATTATGACTGGAGATGTTGACCTCTGAATTGATGCATTGCCCCCTGTTTTCCAAAATGAGGTAAGTTACTGGGCTAAAATCCACTTCTCAGCTGTAAAAGTGGCTTGATGTGCACCAGCCTCTGTAGGGACATATCGCTCGGGAGCCTTGGCATCTGAAATTACACAAAGAAAATCAGCTTTTAGAGGGAGAATTTTGTCAAAAGGCTTTTTTATTTACAAAAAAATGCAATTAAAAAAATTTTAGAAGTGCTGAGAGGTATCAGACACAGCCACAGAGACTAATTCTCTGAAGTAATGTAGTTCTAAAAGTGAAACTACAGTTCAATTTGTGAAATTCAGAGAATAAAAAAGAAAACCAACTGACAAACAGTTTCTGACTACTCTGTATCTAAAAATGGGCCAACCTCATTTAGTCTATTTAAAAATTGTGAACCCATAATGCTCATATGCCAAGTTGAGCATGATGAAAATGAAAATGGTTGAGGTATAAGCCCTTGGAAAACAGAGTTTATAATGGAAACAGTAATTGACTCTCAAATACCGCATCAAAAATACAATGCTATAATACAAAGCCTCGTTTTTGGGATCCCAGCTCTGCTTCTGACCTCAGGTTGGCAGACAAACACCTCACCACAGAGCTAACTAATGGTTATAGGTTTGGTGTTTTTGTTGTTAGTTGTTTGTTCTTTTCTTTTCATGCAAGCGGAACATGGCAAGTGAAGAAAATTTATAGGAGCAAAGCAAAATTGGCCAACAGTTCAAAAGTTCTCTCTTGTAAGCTTTTGATATTTTTCCCAATCACTGATTCTCTCACAACTCCTAAGACTGAGGAGATGCCACGATTCTGCTCTGGGTGAACATTTCATTTTGGCTGATGATTTTATCCACTTCAGCATTACAAATAGTTTAACTGTTCCTTCAAAGGTCACAAATTTGGTTATCCTGAATGGAGAAGACCAAAAAACACCAGTATCTTTGCAGCTGTTGACTTTCCCTGCTCTGCATGACTCTAACAGAGAGGAGAGGCAAAGCAAAGCAAAAATTCCATTGATCTCATTAAAGATGCTTCCCTGAGCCTTTGCCTGGGCTGAGCCAGGGTGTTACTTTTGCTGCCAGTTCTGGCTCCCATGACATCTTGTCATTTTGGGCTGCACAGAAAGTACCAGTTCTAGCTGAAAATGTCACTAAAGGTGGTGAAATGGGGAAAATCAGGAAGCTCAACAGGGGAGAACCACCAGTCAACTGTGGTTGGTAAATGCATGTGGGGACACGTTAAATTAAAATACCATGAGATCTGCATGCATTAAGAAAAAAAAAAAGAAAAAGAGAAATTCTACCAAGGTGATTGAGCTTGAAGTACTTTAAAAATTACTGATGTTCTGTGCAGCAATAGATAATCAAATTCATATTTTCTTAACTGTTGAAGGACACACAGCAGAATCATTTTCTGTCCACAAATGGTTTTCTTTCAGCTACAGCTTAAAAATAAAAATAACTGCTTCAGTTTCTTTAGGCACCAAAGGTGATGCAGAGCCATAAGCTTTGGTCTTTGTAGAGCTACACCTTCACCTCTGTCACTTTTGCAGTGTCTGCAGTGGTGTTTGCAGCTGGACCAGGTGGGTGCACAGGCAGAGCAAATCACAGCTTCGTTGGTGATCACTATTGGAGCTTTTCAAATCCAAGGAAATAGGTCATGGACATTCCAGAAATATAATTTATGTCTTCTTAGGCAAGCTTCCCAGTGACGGTCCCATGGGCACTCTTCTTTCTTACCTTTAGCCATTGAGCACCTTTCATTTCAAATTATCCTGTTGATGTCAGTGCAGAGGATCTGGAACCTAACCCAGAATATTATTGTTAAAGCTTTTTTTCCTGGAATAGAGAAAATTTACCTTTACTGGCAAGCATGTCTTTATTCAAATGCTGCTCCTTGTGAAAATGATTGGGAAATTGCCAGTGCAAACAACAAATAAAGACTCCAAGAACTGGCCCTTTATGACAAGTGATTTATGATTTATGCTCTAAACCATATAAACTACGTATTTCTATTTGGATTTTGAAAAACAAGCCAGGAAAAAACAACAATAGCTTAGCAAAAAAAAATGTGTACAGTTGTGGAATGTTAGTACAGTCTTTGGCAATGCATCAAATAGAGATAAGGCTCGATTCTATAGGGATATTAACATTTTTTATAGCAATCACTGTGAAATAAATCTGAGAATGTGTATTTAAATTATAAAAAAAACCATACAGCCTGAATATGCATTTTGTAGTTAACCGCTCCCTGTTGTTTTGGGCTCTTGTCCTGCTTTAGCACAATTTTTGAGGAGGAAAATCCTGACTGGAGCACAAGTTACATTTCAAGTCCTATTTTAGGTGGTTTGCAACAGTGGATTTCCCTATTTTCCTTATCATTTTTCTTTGATTTGCTTTTTTAGGAGTATTATCCAAGTCAGCTTGGCACGGCTCAAGTGCACAACTGCAACCTTTTCCATGACCCAAAAGTCAGTGCCACTCTGTGGGTTGGCAGTTTGCAAATAAAACATATCCTTAATGAAGTGTGGAAGCTCCTGTTCTTTTCCTTCCTCAGGAGACGTGCCTTAATCTCTGGCTCAGAGCCTTGTCAAATGCTGCAGTACAGAACTGGCAAGCTCAATGCTGCTAATGGATTGAAACCTCCACCAGGTTGTTCATTTCTAGAGGGTTTGGGGTTTTTTTTTTATTTTTTTTATTGCTTTCCCTTTTTTTTTCCCCACCCCCCTAAATACTGCGGCAACCAAAGCATCACTCCAGCCCTCAGTCTTCCATAATGATTGGTTAGGGACCTCAGTGACAACTCTACAGTACACGTAAGAGAAATTTAAATTATGCCACTACAATGTACCAAGGATTTGGTTGCTTATGTAGGTCAATTATTAAGGGAAAAAATAAGATTAAAACCAGGGGGCTGTTCTGTGTATTTGAAGTTATTCCCGAAGATATAAAACTGTGCTATTTGCGCTTATAACTTGTGACAGGTTCTCTAAGTCACAGGCATTTTGTCTCTTCTACAGCAGAAACTGGAAATGTTTGGATTTTTGGTTTTTATTTTCTTTTTTATACTTTTTTTTTTCCAGAAAGTGACAATAATCTAGTGAAAGAGATTTGAATAAGATGACTAAATTTACTAAAAATGCAGTGCTGGTAAATATTACAGTTCTTTTATTTTTTTTTTCATTTCTGGATATGTCTGACTAATATTGAGACGAGTAGTTTTCAGTATCTGTGGCATAAATTGTGATAAATTGACAAATTAAGAAAACTCTGTGTTTCTTTTCAAAATTTGGATTCTATTTCAATCTTTTTCTTATAACACAGGTATGATATGTGATCTCAGATTATATTTTCTAAAAATGCTGGGGTTTATAGAGCTGAAGAAAATGATACCTCAGATTTTACCTCTTTACTGAGTCATTTTGAGAGGGGTCCAGGCTATCAGGGTGCAAAATGCACATTTTCAGCGTGGTGGGAAACAACCTGTACTACAACCTGTTGTCCAGAGCTTGAGAACTTTTACACCAGGAAAAAAAAAAAAAAAAAAACAAAAAACCCAACAACAACAACAACAAAAAAAAACAAAACAAAAAAAAAAAAACAAAAAAAAAAAACCAAAAAAAAACCAAACAAACAAACAAAAAAAAAAAAACAAAAAAAAAAAAAAAAAAAAAAAACAAGCAGAAAGGGGAAAAAAAGCAATTATTCAATCCCTCCTGCTAGGGGCAGGAATTTGTAGTGTTCCTTTAGTCTCTGTTAACCTGGTTCTGTCAATGTCAATAACTCCATGACATCCTGGGAGTAAGGAAAGCCGTGGGATGCCGGGTACTTGGGTGCTAAAACGTTATCAAACGATGTGTGTGAGGCAGCGCCGTGCGCTCCCTGCCATCGTGCCTGTGCTCCTCGCAAGCACACGGACTCCTGGGGGAAAGTAGGTTACCCTCAGCTCTGCTGGTGGATGGAAGGGGTGAAAAGGAGGTTTTTCACATTCCTGCCTTTTTAGATCCACGTTCTGGCACGTTACTGGAGGGGCCTCGGTGTGATTTCTCTGCCGAGCAGATGGGAAGTCAGGTTTTCCCAGCAATGCTTTGGTGAATCGTGGGGTTTATTCTCATATTCAGGTTGGAAAAGCCCTCTAAGGTCATCGAGTCCAACCATCCCCCAGCACTGCCAAGGCCACCACTGACCCATGTCCCCAGGGGCCACATCCACACAGCTTTTAGATCCCTCCAGTGATGGGGACTCCACCACTGCCCTGGGCAGGCTGTTCCAATGTCCAGAAGGATTGCACCTCTGTTGATGTTCTCCACAAAGAATCTGTGCATCTCTGGGAACTACTGGAGTAACTATTATTTTTGAATTTATTTCCATCAGTAAGGAATTTATATAACCTGTGATGACCCTCATTATTTTCCCTCTAGAGGATTTTATTAAGGAAAGAGTGGGAACATCCATGTATCGTCTCACATAGATGGTCTAGACCCCCTGGAGCAGCTCAGCAGCTGCAGGTTACTTGAAAATACTTTTGAGCTGCCTGCTGGAAGAAGTGGTTTGCAGTCTGCAAAGGCAACAGATTTAGGAAAGGAAATTGGATATGATATAGGAATTGACCCAGCTGTGAAGTGTTGTGTCAGTTCAGGGAGTTTCTGGGAGAAAAAATAAAAAAGAAAGAAGTAATGTTTAGCTATCTTTTCTTAGAAGACTGAGTTTTATATTAAATGTTGTGTGTCTAGAATACCTTGAGAGAAGACTGAAAGGACACCAGAGTCCTAGGGAACAAAAGGGAACTTGTGGAGGAGATCAGATGCTCCAGAAAAGCTGAAGCTTAGAGGCAGAAACAGTGTCTGGAGTGGGGAAAGGCATGAGTGGAGAGATTAAAACCTGTTTGTTAAACTTCTGCAAGGATGGATTAAAGAGTTTAACATGAGCTGAAAGGACTTGAGGAGCTGCTGGGATGTGGCTGTATTATTTAGCTGCTGGATTTTGGATGAATGACTGTGGACTTTGGAGTGCAACCTGTGGATCACATCCCAGTGAAGGGAATCCTCACAGAGTTATTCTCTTCTGCCCGCACAGACCTTGACTGGTGGTAAAGGCCCAAAGTGGCTAAGACACGTTTTAATGCAAGGCCTCCAGCTGTAAATCAATATTTGAGGTAAATGGCTTTAACCGTTCATTATGGAAACTTCATTCTGAGAACAATTACAAGTTTAAAAGTGAGATTTGGCAAGCAGCATCCATACTTAATCAGTCACACCGTGGCTTCTGTGCTTAAGCAGGAGGTTGCAGCTTGTTTGTTCTGAGAAATGCAGTGTATTCATTCATCATGTTTATTCAAATTAGGGCTTCTGAGGAGTAATGACAATGTTATTGTGCAGAATTACCCGCTGTGGTTTAAAAAATGCACCTGCCAGTGTGAAAATCTGGGAATCTGGTGATGGCAGGTTTAAAAAGAGTTCAGCAGCCCAGTGTTACCCTGTGAAAAACAAGAGAGCACAGGCTCCCATGACTACCTGGACAACGAAAACCTGTATTTGTAACTTTACATTTCTTCTTTATCTCAATAAACTTATGTTTATGTCACTAAATGTGAATTTTATTGTCAGCACTGGGAATGTGGGCTGAGCTGTATCACAGCTACAATAGGAAGCACCTTGCTAATTGCTGCAGAATTAATTCAGGTATTTTTATTTTCTCAAGGATAAACAAAGTTTCATTATTATATTTGTTTTTGCAGAGAAATATATTTCCTTGATGACTTAGAGCTGCATAAATCTCTTCCTTGCTGAATTTCTTTGCATTTTATGAAGGCACTTTACCTCTTCTAAGGCATGATTATTATTGAGAAGAACATACACTGCCTGTAGGAATAGTTATTGGGTTTTTCTCTCTTCCAATAGAGGTCCCATTGCCAGTTTCTCCTCCGCCTCCTCAGAATTAAAAAAAAAATAGAAGTAACAATAACAGTCTTGCTGTTTTCTCCCTTCCAAGTAGGTAGAAGAAAATTACTTGATTAGATTATAGGGTTTGTATATGTGTTTAAAGAATTTATTGTGGGAAATCTATACTAGAGCCAAAATGATTAATGGTAATTAATGTTCCCACATTTAATAACAAAAGAATTAATAGAGAGCAGCCACTTACCATAAAGTGTTTCCTTGACATTTCTCACTAAAAATAAAATTTCTGAGCATGCCACGTAGATTTTTGGGAAAGAAGAAAGAGAAAGATTAGGCAAGGAAACATCTCGCTGTAATTTAAACCATTATTTCTCTGACAGCTTTTTATCTCCTGTCTGGAAGAAATAAACATATTAAATTTTTTATTAAAATAGTTAGGCTTTGTGAGAGTACTTTTTTCCCCAGTGCAATAATAAATATTTATTTGTGCCAGAAACAAAGAAGTTTCTCTGCGAGGCTTTTACTGATGCTTAGCCAAAGGTAGGATTCTCTTAACCTCATAAATACAGCTCTTGTGCACTTGCTTTCTCTTCTTCAGCAGAAATTTTTGATGTATAAGTAACATTGTTACAGAGACCGGGTCATCCAGTGGTATTGATCACCTGCCTCGCTGTCCTCCTTTGACTGTTGTTTATGGAGGGTGAAGTGCCTGATATCAATTAAAGAACAGCTCCAAAACACAGAGTTAAACCACAGCCACAGTAAATTTCCAAATAAATAACAAAGGCTTTCCAGCAAAGATCTTCAGACATACGGGCTGGACACTGGATGTGGCCAGAGAAGGAGTTTATCGTGACCCAGCGAGCTCTTGCAAAATCCTCCTTCTGTTGCCTGTGCTCTGCCTATCCCCTGTTGTGTTCCATTGGCATGGCTTTAAATATCACCTCCTACCCGGCAGCGCCGCGGGGGCAGCGTGGCTGGATGGAGTGGCAGGAGACTGGTGTTAGGCACTCACATCAGAAAGGGGATTGCATCCATTTGGGAAAGAGCTCTTGGCCAAACTGTCCGGTACAGAGTGAAATTCCATCCTTTTGAAAAGAAAAAAAAAAAAAAAAAAAAAAAAAAAAAAAAAAAAGCAGGGCATGAAAAGAAAAATACTGTCAGATGTCCATGTACTATTAGCAGAGAATAATTTATACTGAATTCTGCTCTCACTGTTTTGGTGGATCTGGATGTGCTCTGCCTATGATCTGGATGTGGCTGGGGTTTCTCTGTCTGTGCTTCTGGCAAATGTGGTCAGTATTTAACCCAGACTGTATTTTTGTGCTTGCCATCTGTTTAATTCTGAATGTCAGATCCACAACTGGCCTGGTAGCTATTGCTATTCAGCTATTTTGAACCCAGCTCAGTGCAGCAGATAGGGGAGGATGTACTGGTTGTGTGGAAATGTCATTTGAGCTGAGTCTCCTCCCAAGAGTTAAACCCAAATCTTCCTGTAAAAATAATAAGAAGGTATGATTCTCCTATTTTTTCTTTATTGCATTGTTTTCTCCAATTTTGTGCCTTCTTGGCTTTGTTGCAATTAGGATAAAAAAGAAAGAAAGGAAATCCAGTAAAGGCTGAGCATGTAAGAGGTTTCCATCTGGTTGGAATACCTAGTCAATGGGCATGCCACACTAATTCTTTACTAAGTCATTTTCAGAAAGATTCTATGTTTTCAGGTATGGAAAAACTTCAATATGTGACTTAACTGGAAATGTTTAACTAAAGTGAGCTATTAAGTTCCCTACTTTAACCCTTCCAGCTTTTCTTATGTGGTCAGGCTGCTCAGATTCTTGTTTGGAGCATCTAATAAAAGAATGATTTTGATGACTCACTGTAACTTAGAAATTTGGATGTAATGCACAA
Source organism: Vidua macroura (assembly GCF_024509145.1). Taxonomy (NCBI): domain Eukaryota; kingdom Metazoa; phylum Chordata; class Aves; order Passeriformes; family Viduidae; genus Vidua; species Vidua macroura. The sequence goes on from NC_071577.1 coordinate 37,586,531, forward strand.
ATGCTGGGAAAGCTGTTTACACTTATTTCATGTTAGGAAAATTACTTAACACTCACAGTTATTTGTATTCTTCAGAGGTCTGATTCAGTCTTACAGTTTTGATGTCTCAATCAAACGTCAGCACCTTTACAAGGAGCACATTGATAAGTGGATGAGACAAGCAAGTGGTCTGGAGAAGACATCTGCCTCCAGTATTCTGATGGACCTTGAGGGCCTGTGTCTGGAGGTAGGAGAACTGCTGCAGGATGGGAGGTAGAGCTCAGGAAGGATAATTTTTTTTTATTTTTGGTGCCTGAAACCCAGGTCATATTGGGTGCAGTTTGCCCATCTCTTAGGGCAGCAGTACCCATAGAGGTCAGAGGTAGTTTGTGGCTGCAGAAATTCCTCCAGATCAAAAAATGGCCATTTTATGTTGGAGGCTGGGGGAAAGATGTGGGAAGGAAGGCTTGTAAGGGTGTGATCTGTCCCCTAGGCTACAGGCATTTCCAAGATACGCCCCCCACTGCGGGAGGCTGAGATCAAAAGGTGCTGGGGTGGGATTGGAAAGAGGTTTTTCCTTACTTTTGTTGGATGATGTGCCCAGTCCCTCCTTTGAAAATGGTGTTGAATGTGGTCTAGTGGCCCAGCTGGCTGAAAGGTAACTCTGCCAGGCCAGCAATGGGAGAGTGCAGATGGCCACCCTTGGAGGAGGCTTTTTGTTTCCTCACCCCTATGACATCCTTCTGCTCAGAAATGGTCAAGTAAACTACATATACAGGTGAATAAATCTATTACACAGAGCTACCCAAAAGCACTTATCCAAACCCTATCTGCCAGAGATTAAAATGTTAAGGTATGTCTGGCTGTAACCCATCTATTGTTTATGAATTCACAATCCTCTTGGATGTCCCCGGGTGCCAGGTTTTGCTTATGGATCTCTGAACCAGCCGAAGGAAATGTAAAATCAAATGTAGACAGACAGCTCCCTCTCGAATACATATCCACCGAGGCTGAGGAACACTTGTTATGCTAGCAAGGGTGTGGAATAAATTAAGCTGAGGAAATTTGCTCTGGACCCACCTATTTGAGACGGGAGGCTTTGTGTGCCATGCCAGAGCCGGTCCTGCGGGAGCGGCCGTCACTGCGGAGCAGACAGGTGGATCTGGAGATGCTCGGGCTCGCAGCGTGGCACAGCACCAGCAGATCAATATTTAATGTGAAGGCTGCTGCAGCCCCTCACATGCATAATTTATCCCTGCTTTTGGGTACAGCTGGACCGGAGTCAAGCCGTGCTTGCGGATTGCAGGGGGATTTAGAAGCGGGTCCAAGCGTTTCAGACGGTCCTCACCTTCAAAACGGGGGCAACTCCAAAGCCAGGATCCAACTCTTTCCCTCCCCTCTCCTTTGCCCAACACACAAACAAATGCTTTGGGGAGGTTTTTGAAATTTGTGTCGAATTACATTGACTTTCCCTCGTTGAGGGCACACAGCAATGTTTGTGTAGAACAGAATTAGGGCCCCAGAAAGAATTGAGCATTTCAGAGTTTAATTAAGTGCGCTAACAACACATGAGCGATGTCAGCCTCATAAAAGAGAACTTTATTGTATGAGTTGACACAAAATAAAAGCCCTTTGGGATTAAAATTAAAAAAAAAAAATCTTAAAAGAACCCCATGTTATGGGGAGTAACCTGGCCACCCTGGTTCATTTCAGTGGGCAAACATCTCTGCTTGGGATTTTTTTACCCTGACAAATTATTAAATTCCAGAGATTCGATAGCACGTGATACCAGCGTAACAAGGTATGAGCAAGAGGGATTTGCGTTTGACTAGTTAAGAAATAAGCTTACTAATTCACAAATTTATTATAAGATTAGCCTTTAATACCTGATAATCACCTTCGTCAAGGAAAATTTCGTCCATTTAAAAGGAAAATGAAATTTATAGATGGGTCTTGAGCCAAGCTCATGGGTGGTAGACAATGTTCAGGAGAGCTCCGGCCTTTCTCTGAGAGCAAGAGAAACAGAAACAAGACAGGCAAAATCTTAGATGCCGCAAGATTATTAATCTCTTTGCAGAAAACAAGTTTGATCTCTGTCAGACTGCCCATTAATTTTGATGGAGATACTTTTAAGATCTTATGTTTGCACTTCAGTGGGGCTGTTACAGCTAAATATGCAAGTAAAAATGCTTTCTCATAACATATACAGACAACTGTTCCCATTTCAAAGGTGATGTTGTCATATAGACATAAGAACATCAGTATTTGCTAGTCTTGATATTATCTTCTTTGCAATAGCCCATCTGGACCTGAACTAAGAAATGCTCCCAATGTGTTAGGCTCATGCAAACATCTGGTGCAAAAAGAGGCCTTTCTGCTCAAGGACTTTTAGCTCCAACTAATGAAAAAGACAAAGTGTGGGAGAGAAAAGAAGGACAGAGGAGGAAAAAAAAAAAAAGATAACTTTTCACAGCCCCACAACCTTTTGCTAACAGATGGATGTTTGTTTCCTGACTCCTAGCCGAGTCCCATTGCCAATAAAGGCTATTGTGCAACTGCTGAGCACAAGTTTATACCCAAGTCACTCATGCAATGATGTTGTGAACAGGTATGAGAGCAGCACAAGCCGTGTCCTGCACCAGAAGTGGTTGTAAAGAAAATAACAATACGAATACTCACTGTGTTGCTGTCATTAGCTTTCAGATTCAAAAACTATAGGCTGAGGACAACATTTTGAATCTGAATCTGGAATTAGATTCTCCTCCCTGAGTACCAGGTGCCACGTCAGCTCTTATACACTTCTGCAGAAACTAGGTGAAACTGGGATTTGAGAATCAGCACTTGTGGGAAGGAGGAGCAAAGTTAACATTGTAGCCTGAGATGCACAATTCCTGAAGTCTCATTGCCACTGCAGATTCAGTATTTGGATCCTTTATCATTTGATATGAAGGATCTGAACATGGCCATCCTTCACTATGGTGCCTCAGTTTCCCCCAGGTGCTGTGTCTCACATTAACCTCTAGTCTGAGCCCAGGCCAGCAGAAATGTTCCTGTAGAGCCTCCTAGAAATGCTTAGGTAGGAAAATCTGCCTGAGGTGATTGAGCCCAACCATTCCCCAGCCTTGCCACCACGAGGCCATGTCCCCAAGTGCCACATCCATGTGGCTGTTAAATCCCTTGGGGGGATGGGGACTCCCCCACTGCCCTGGACAACCCTTTTGATGAAGAAATTTTTCCGAATATCCAAGCTAAACCTATGGCTGCAGTTTTTGCTGGGGCAGAGGCCCTCTTTTCATTCCCCTACCTGTCTCCAGCTGCCAATGTTTACAGAAGTTACAGGAATTTAATTATCAACAGGACTTCTACCTCTCTATTAAATTGGATTGAAATAAGCCAATGAATTGGCAAGTGGTTAAGGAAGAAAAGGTCTGTCAGGCAGGGCCAGTGTGAAAGCTTCATGTCTTCAGGAGAGCTGCCCAAAAAGAATTGAACCCAGAAAAGGGTGGGATTTTGAAAAGCGTAGCAGCACGTGAACTGCAACACAGATTGTCTGGTTAGGGAGTAAGTGAGTGAAAGAGAACAAATAAAGGAATTAAGTAGAGAGGAAAGCAAAGGCCAGAGGTCAGTCCCCTCCTTGGATGACATGGGGAAAGATATTAGAAGTTTCCATGATTGGGAATATATTCTTCCCCAAACTAAAAACCAGTTTCAAAGTCCAAACATTACACAGAAGATTGTTTATTCAATATATTAAAGAGGTCTCAGTCTTAGGGTTCCCATTCCATCACTTCTTACGGGTTTCTACACACTGGAGCAGGACACAGAGAGTCTGGCCCAGAACTTTGGAGTATGGAGCACCCAGTTGTGAAGGTCCTTGTGGGGCTGGGACCTGTCTGGGTCCTCCTGGAGAAGGGACAGGCAAAAACCTCTGTAGAAATGCACAGGCTTCACTGCACCAGAGATGGCAGAGGAGCAAATGGCTTCTCTCCTATTTAAAGTGGCAATTTCAGAGCTAAAGGTGTTCCTGAGCAAAGACACAAGCAAGGGGCCTTTGGAAATTACTCAACAAAGTTATAGATCTTCCTGAACTTGAGCCAGGCAAAAATACTAGGACCTGAATCAAAAGGAAATATTTTATAGCTTGAATTCCTTTTACCTATCAGTTTTTCTTTTCTGTTTGGAAATGCCTTTTTCCTCTTGTGGTTGAGATGAAAAGATGAAAGTATGGTAATGATGTCGTGGAAGAGTCATGTTTGGCCGGGTGATAACTGAGCATTATGGATAGCCTGGAATTGGCTTTTATGGGTTTGCACATCCCTGGGAGTGTCCAAGGCCAGGCTGAATGGGGCTTGGAGCAACCTGGGCTAGTGGAAAGTGTCCCTGCCCGTGGCAGGGGGTGGGACTGGGTGGTCTTTAATGTCCCCTCCAACCCAAACCATTCTGTGATTCTGTGTGCAACACCTACAGTTCTGCATATAAGTACATGCTCTTTCTCACTTTTTGTGCTATTTTTGTCTGTGTGTGTGTAAATATTTGTGGTGGAATTGATAAACTAAATGAGAATCCCACTCCCCACAGGCACACAAGCATTGCTGGATCAAAGACTGGCAGCCAAGGTGAGAATTGATTTCTCAACACACTAATTTTAAAACTCAGTAAGTTCAACTCTTACTAGAGGTATTTCAGTTTAAATTTCTGCTTTTCCTGTGCTGGGTGCTTTCATCCCTCTTCCATGCATGAGTATGGGATAAGCAGGATTTTGGGGAGGGCTGATGCCCTCACCTCCCACTCTGACTGAGAGCTGCAGCTCCACAACACTTTTCCTGCAGCCCACAGGTTGTAACAAGTGCTCAGTCACACCAGCCCTCTGTGAGATTGTACCTGCATTATTTATTAGCCAGCAGACGTAACTCTGTCCCTTTTTTCAACCCAGCTTTAGTGACTGTGCATTCAGGGTCAATTCACTCACCTCTCTGCACGCTGTGGAGGCTGAAGAGAGGCAGAGATTTTCCATGCCTGTTCCTTGGCTGGCTCTCAGCACACTTCCCTTTCAGATTTGGGGGTTTACACAGATCCTTAGGCATTTGTGAGTTAAATTAAAGTGTTCCTTGCAAAGAGGGAGATGAACTTGTGTGGAGCATCAAAGCAGGTGGGCTGATCTGAGCAGAGGGGCATTCCCACACAACTGGTCATTCGAAATCAAGGCCCAGAATTGTAGAGTTTTGATATATAAAAACAACTAAATAAGGAACACAACACAGAAAACTGCAAGGCAAGCTTGCAAAACAGCCCATATGCTCTGACAATGGAGCTAATTTTCTTTTTAATAATTCCAACAGCAATTCCTAATAATTTGCTGATCTAATTTAGATTTGCATTTTGTCTTTTCAAAGCTATCCTATTACAAATAGTTGAGGAACCTTGCCCTTAAAAAATGACGAAATTATCCTGACAGCCTGGGACTGCTGTTGGAGAAAAGATTTTGCCTGAAAGAGTTTCAGGAAGTTACAAAACTCCTTTACATGGCCTGTTGGATCTGTGTATGATTTCCAACATTACACAAAATAAATACCAGGAGACTGGTGTGGTTTATACAAGAGTTTATAGAGAAAAAAAAAATCCACCCACCAGCTCCCTTGCTGAGGATTACAACCAGGTCTCTGCTGCCAAGTTCTCTGTTTAGGTAAAGCATGAGAAAATCTACCATTTTTTTAGAGTCACAAAAGGGGTGCTACAGGGGGGCAGTGAGAAGTTGACAGCTCTCACTGCTTAAAAGGCAGCTGTTCCTTCTCAGGTACTATTATTAATAAACCCTAAGGTAATGTTTGCTCTGAAATATGTCTAATTGAAATAATTTACCCTAACCCTTAGAGAATTATGAAACTGTTTTCATCATGTTCACACACAGCAAAATAATTATGAGATGCCATATGGAAAAGACATCATGTGGTATATGTATTTCTGAATGTATACTTTTTGAAATGGTTCCCACAGATAAATCATACAGCTAATTTACAAAGAGGAGGTGGATAGTAGTTCTTAAGTATGCAGTTTAAGTTTAAAATGGTTTCAGGCTGGGTAAATTTACAGTGGTGATGACATGCAGTAATTGCACTGATCACAGGATGTATATCACAGAAGATGTCGATAATGCCATTAACTTACACTGCACAAAATGGAGCGAGAAAATTCTGCTGGTGACTTTCTGATATTGCCATAAACCACCCCACAAAGCCTCTGCAGGTCCTGTGTGGTCCTGAGCTCGTTTTGCAGCTGATGTGTACCTGACCAAAGCACTGGAAATGGTGCTCCATCCTCTGTGAGTCTCTGAGATGTTCCTGGTTTACACTTGGAAAGCTCTCAGCAAAGGGAAGGATCTCCTTAATATATAAATTAATACACTTAAATGCAGAAATTTATTTTGAATGAAGTTCTCAAGAGAACGTCTGTTAAAATGCTGCTCCTTTCTGTCCATCCCTTGAAGTTTTTCCAAAAGGTTTTTTTCCTGACCTCTAGTTACCTGCATTATCTTGTATACAGACATATCTCTATGATTTGATGTGTGTAGGTTTGATTACATACAGACATTCACAGGTCTGGTAGCAGCAGAATTCTGCAGGGCACTTCTTGGTCTTTTTCCAGGAGTAATTGTGGTGACTGATGAGACATCTGAGGTTCTCTTCCTGCTAGTTAAGAAGTTTTGAAGGTGCTTTTTGAATAAGGAACTCTTATTAACATTTCTAGAAATCTGGCTGGAAATCAGGCTGTCTTGTCAGACTTCTGGTAGTTCTTGGTTCCAGATGGATGGAAGTAAAATCAGAGAATATGTCATTGTACCCTCGCTGTTTCATGTCCCATTGGAAACCAGCAAGGGACAGCGACATAAAGCTATTTCATTCTGTCCACTCTGCTCTCTGTATCTTTAAGGATCCTTCCAAAAAAACAAAAAGGGTAATTTTGAACTGGAGCACTTCAGATTTGCCTGTGTCTGAATGAGTTCATTATTTCTATGGTGATTAGTGAAATATTTGAAAGATGTGGAGTACACAAACTAATTCACCCTCAGCTCTATTTTGCAAGAGCTATAGGCACACATGACAGCTGTGATGTTTATCCCCCAGTAATGACATCATTACCCTGCATTACTGCTCTAGGTAGTGTATTTGTCAACAGCCAGGAACTGATGAGCACAAGGAAAATATTTACCCAACTCCTGTGCTGTGGCATTACCCCAGTAATGCCATTTCAGGAAGATCACACCGCATTCCCGAGATTCGTGCTGCAGAAACCAAAAAAGCTTTGACATTTCCGTGCGTGTAACACCAGTCTTCAAATAACCACCTTTTACAGACAGTAATTACAGAAATTCTGCTTTCAAAGGACAAATAAAAAATTAAAAATAAAAAAAAAAAAAAGAAGAAGGGGAAAAGTGATATTCCCCACAAATATCTAAAGGTGGGAGTTTTCCAATACCCTCCCTGCGTGTGGAGTGCTGGGGACATCCATATTTGATGTCTCCCTAATCTTCGGAGGAGTAACTACATAAGCCAATATTTACTCTCTCTGTCTGTACAGATACAGTATCTGGATGCTGCTGCTGCTGCTGCATTAATGTGCGAGTATTTAAACTGAGCTTTTCTGTCTCATCCCTGGGAGCTGCCTGCACAGGAGAGGTCTTGCATCGTGGCTTCCCCCTCTCTGTTATTCCTGCTCTTGGATGAGAAATGTGAGGCTCTTTCTCTATTTCTAACATTGCACAGATGAAAAGGCAAGTTCCCCTTTCAGCAACTTCCAGTCATTTGTTTTTATGCTCACCAAAGGTGTATCACGGTTGGTGTTATTGCAGTGCCCTAAACCAAAAGTCACATTTTTTTTTCCCAGTGAGTTACAGTAGATTATTATTTCACTACAGTATCTGAAAGCATGAAATAGAGATTTATGATACTCTTGTGTTTTCCACTTCAATTCGTGTAATGTGGGGAAGGTAAAGTGTCTCTAGCTGCACAGTATCCCTTTTTTTTTCTCTTTGGAGCAGTGTGTGCTGTGTGATTAGAGGATAGTGAGAAGGTCACTGACCAAACTTTATCTTCCACACAGTTTCCCACAGAATGTATTCCTCCTAGGGAACATTTTCTCAGCTCAGGTTATTTCCAGAAATGTTCTCAAACCATAAGAGCAGTCCTTGCAGTAAAACATTTCATTCCCACTTTTTATCCTTTATCTAGCAGTGCAGTGTTGACAGCATTTATGTTTCTTCTATTGACTGGGCCAAGAACAACAGGATTAATGAGGTTGTCTCTTCATGAGTGCATTATGTTTTTTTCCTCTGACCTTTCAAACATGGGAATCTTCTGTTTGCAATATTTCTTAAGGAAGGAAAACCCCTTTTTGCCCAAGCTGCTTTTGACGGTCCCTGCGCCTCTCGCCAACCTGTGGGCTGGAAGCAAACCGGGAAAAAGCAAAAGAGGGAATATCCTTATTTCCTCATTTTTTTGGAAGAGCTGTCTGGGGGGATGGGGGATATTTTCAGGGCTTTTTGAAGCCTTGAAATTCTGATGATAAATCTTGCATGGCTGCCTAAGGACTATCATGTTACAGGAGCTGTTCAGGAGACGAGTGGACATTGCCCTGCTGGTTTAATTATTTATTTATTGCTTCCAAAGCATTGCATGTGTTTAGACTGGACAAGGAGGGGAAGGAGGAGCCACTGGATTCACAGCCTTCCACAGAACACTCTTGTGCTTCATCTTGCCTATTCCTGATTATTTTTGACACTGGGTAGCTGGAACACAATCAAGATAGGATCATTGCTAAGTGCAGCAGGACAGGGAACGTGAGGAATTTTCCCAAGGACGGGAGCACAAATATCTTTAAACACAACAAATAGCTTTGCACATATGACATGTTTTTGCCAAGCTCCTCAAAATACATCAATTAGATAAGCTAAACATAATTAAATTTTTGCATAAGATCATTAGGGGCAGCTTATTCCCATTTTTCATCTGGGCAAACAGAGGGACAGAGAGCTGGAAAAATTCCTACTAGCCCAGAAGTTATCTATATAGTCAGGTCTCAAAGCTGTTAATTTCCTTTTTAAGTTGTTTATTTGCTTTTTTGGTGGGAAAAGAGGCACCACAAACTTGTGCATTCACATTTAGTGTCTTAGGGGGCAGAAAACCTCTTTATGGAGGTAAAGGTGGTTTAGTGTCAGTCCTTCAGTCTCTTCTTTCCAGCCCGTGGTGATTGATGGAGAAATCTGCCTGTTATTTTGGATGGAGAGAAGTAGAAGAGGCTCTGTGGATGTGTACATAGAGAGCTGTGTATGTGCATAAAAAAATACAAAATTTATGAGAGTATGTAAAATATATAAATATAGAGATGTATGAAACTCAAAATACAACCTAAAAATGACTCTAAAAAGCAGTGGAAACATGAGTGCTTGCAAACACTTGCAGAATATGTTTCCCAAAGGTGTGTAATGCTGCTGCAAATAAGAAAACCCTTTGCCAAGTAGGAAAAACAGCTCTTACCTGCTGACTGATGGGAAAATACATTGTCCAGGGAACTTGCTGAACACTCCAGTGCTGGCTTTACTTCATGTCCAGAGTGTAGAGGGCCAGGACTCTGGGCTTGGATCCAGGAGGGCCAGAGCTCAAGAACTGAGCTCAGGATTTAAGCAAACTCAAGATCTCTGTGTGTGGATTCAGGTCATCCTGGGACTGTGAGATAGAGCTGAACTAGACATGTGGACACAGCCAAATTCATCCATGTCAGGCCCAGGAAGGGAGCTGAAACAAATACTCCTGCTTGCTTTAATGATTTAAATAATCCCACATATTAGGGACAGTCTGCTTTTGCAAGTTTTAGACTGAAAAAAAGTGATCAGAGAAGCTAAGAAATTTTTAAGCAACTCTTCAGAGTAATATTTCATGAGATCTTGAATTTTTTCCTCCTTAGAATAATACTTATGTAGTTAAAAAAAAATAATTCAACTGTGTATTGTCCTCACAGGAGAGAGGTTCTAATTTTTAAGCATGATTATATTGCATGTCTTAAATTTGGGGTTCCAGGGCTTTGAGCATTTGAGTTTGATGCTTGAACTCTTATGTGTTTCATTTAGGATTTCTGGTTTAGCTGCACTTAAATAACCAGAGGGAGCATTTCATGAATCAACATTTGCCAGCATTTAGGGAAGTTGAACATAACTGTGATTCCATGAAATTCTTGTATTCTACTTCTTTTTTTTTTTTTTTCCTTATAATAATATATGCACAGGCTCAAATCTGCTGAGTGTCACTGTTGTTTAGCAAGAATAACGTGGGTAAAAGCTAAAGAACCTGCAGTTTGCTTTCTCCTCCCTTAAGCAGACAAGCTCCCTGTCATACACTGCTAAAATATTCTCATAAAGCCCCAGATGAAAAGAATTTTTGGGTTGTAACCCTCAAGACTTTGAGATTTTTAAATCCTGACACTTCAGGATTAAAAAAAAACCCACCCACGTATCTATCAGGGAATGGTGAATACATGTTTGTGTAGTTTGCCTTATTTGCATTTGTTGGTAATTAATTAAAAAACATGAGTTTAATTAAACTTGGAGTTAGGGGATTCATTAAAATAAAAACAAAAAGCATTTCAGTTAAAAATGTAAAATAATGTGTTTGCCTGAGTTTGCTGGTGCAGCTTAAGGATTTGCAGTAGGAAAACTTTAGGGACTATCACACTGCACACAGTCAGGGAAGAGTTACTGAACAAAGAGTCTTTGTCAGCAGATAAATTTCACCTTGTAGTTACTCAAACTGGAATAACAATGTTTGCCCTCAGTTTCTTTCTGGGCTGACTCTGTGGCTATGAAAAAATGACAGCCAAAGAAGCCCGAAGGAAAGGGTTGCAGCATAACTGGAAGGAAGGTTATTAAAATAAGAGCTAGAGGGGGGAAAAAAGATGAAAAATCTTAAAGAGAAGAAGTATAACTCATCAAAAACTCAAGACTAAATTACACCTACTTGTTCATACTATCATGAAAAGTTATTTCTCTTTTCAGTCTCTTAGTCACAACTCACTGCCTTTAGATTTTTTCCCCTTTGAGAATCATGGAAGGGGCTTGATTTCTCAGAAAAGTCATGTTAGAATGTTGAAAGCAGGAATAGAAAAAAAAAAATCACCTCAAAAGAGAATTAAATGTTTATTAAATAGTTTTCTCTGCTGCCTTTGATTTTGCCTCTCTTGCAGACAGGGCTCCTCCCTCCAGCAGAAATGTATGAACAGCAGAAATCTTGAAGTTTTTGTAGTCTGTGTCATGAAAATTGTCACCTAGAACAGAAGTGAAACCTTTTTACCCTCTCAGACTGAAGGGGTTTAGTGAAGGTCTCCCGAAGCAGTCACCCAGGTGGGATTTTTCCTACAAGGACCTGCACATGCTGCTGGCTCCAGAGGCTTGGGACAGACACTGATGGCAATGTCACTGCCACCTCTGTTCTCCTGGGGTGGGGGGCTGGTGAAAAATCACTGACTTCCATCAAACTGCCTCAAAACTCAAGAATTTCTACTTTATTCTTCCCCTGAAGTATCTAATTTGGGGAGGAAACAATTATAATAACGGAATATAATACTCCCTAAAAAAATTCCAAGTTGCATTCATTAGACTAATATTCCTATGAAATTAATTTAAAACACCTCAGCAACGAATATGAAATGCATACAAAAGAAAAAATAAAATCTCAATTAATTTGCCTGGAGGTGCATCACGGCGGTGGCTTGGCACTGCCTTGCAGGATGTTGGAGGACAACTTTGGTGTGCAAAGGAGCAGGTTTAAAAGGAGAAAAACCCACGACAGAGAAATATTTTGCGTCTCTTCGAGATAAGAAACCATCTGTGGGTGCCCATTTCCTGCAGGGCTGGGCAGGAGGATCCCACTCTAGCAAAACACCTGCACCCGGCGGGGAAGGTGGCCCTGGCAGGCAGCAGATGCTCCACAGCTGAAGCCTTTCAAAGGAGACACCTTTAGAGCTCCTGCCCTTATGGGATAACTGAATCATCCATAAATAGTCTTTAAAGGCAGCATTGTCTGCCTAAAAAAAAAAAAAAAAAAAGAAAATGAAAAAAAAAAATGGAAAGGAAAACGAAGTAGGGGTTTTGTGTGTGGGTAAAGTAAATATGGCTGGAAATACATGACTTGTTAAAAGCTTTTTGAGGACCCCACACTCACGAAGTCTTTTAGGTCATGTGTTTGCTTTCTGAAACATTTGGTAAGTAATAAGTGCCAAGGGACTATATGCACTCCATCTGGAATTAGCAGATTCCTCTTTGTTCAATTGTTCCTAAATTTGGAACCAGCCGACTTGTTTAAAAGTATTTTGATTTGCTTTTAAATAAATATGGGAGATAAACATAGCCCAGGACCAGGAAAGGTACGTTATTAGTCCTCTCCCTCTCTCCCCACAACTCTTAAAGGGCCAATTCTGCTGTTTGCTGTTGGTTTATGGTAACAATTTGTTTGGAGTGGTCCATCAGTTTTCTACAATTTTTATAAATAGTATCAAAGAAATCAGAGCTGGAAAAAAAAAAACTATTAGATCACTGAATCCCCTCTGCTGCCAGCGCAGTCCTGTTCCTTACAGGACTTACATTTCTTTCTCCAGGTTAAACTTGGAATTAAGTTTAGAGCTTGTAGGTCTAAGGAGAGGTACAAGAGTAAGTGGAGATTTCACTCTTTTCTGCTTTCCTAACAAGAAAAATACCTCATTTTCATCTCCACCATCCCTACAAAAGGAAATGGCATGTCAAAAGATCAAGTAGATGTCTGCTCCTTGCAGGTGTGGTAGTTTACTACCTCATCCCTGTAAAGCTTTAATTTTTGCTCAGGGAAAGTAGAAAAGGAAGAGAAAAGCAGCACTTCTCTTATCTTCCCTTATGTCCTATAACATCTAAGAGTCTGAGACCAGAACACCTGCTTGTCCTGTAGACATATGAAAAGAAACTGCATTTCCTTTAGGGCCTTTAAAACTTTTTTAGACACGAGCCTTTACAAACATCTTTGAGAAAACACTTTAAAGGATTGAAAAAGCAAACTGGAATAGCCCAAAATTGCACCGAATTCACGACACAGAATTCAGCTGGAGGAAAAATTTCACCCTGAAAATGTTTTCAATGAAAAGCTTGTAAAACAGGGCTCAGGAAGGCTGTCCACCGTTGTTACACTTGGCGTGTGAATAATTGCAAAGAGGTGCAGCTCTGTAGACTTGGAATCCCAGCCTAAGATGTTCAGCCTGTGTGTGTTGGTCTGCTTCCATGGATTGGAACGGAGCAGTGCCTCCTTACTCCAGCCGGGAATGGGTGATCCCTCACTCCACCGGCTGTAGAGGAGGCTTAGGGAGACCCTCCTTCCTAAGCCAGAGCTGGCCTTCCTGAGCTCTGTCTTACCAAGCAGGATCAAAGTCTTTATCTACTTCACGGCTGCTCAGAATTTCTTTTCATCCAACATTTATTCAGAGTAAAAGCAAACATTTTATTTCTGCTTCAAGCTTTCCTAGGACTGCAAGCAGCGCAGCACAAGATACATATTTCCCTGTCTCTACAAGGCCTTTTTATTTGGTCTAGATGCACATCTGTAAGTATTTTACCCTCTCAGATATTCATATATACTGTAAGTCAAAGGAGCTTAAGTTTTCACTGCTTGTATTGCATTGCAATCACTGTTTCATGGGGTGCTTCCGATGTGTTGCATCTCAGCAGCCTCAGGCCTTCTCTAAGTCGCTGTTCTGACCTTCCCAGCAAGGAGGAACTGAAACTATAGTGAAAGATTAGTGTGGGATACTCAAAACCTAACCATAATCTCTTCTACCTCTTTTCCTATTCCAGTCAATCCTTGTTTTGAGGATCAAATCTGTATTTCCTGCGTGCTTGAGGGAATTCTGTCAGCGTGATGAAGTATCAGCACCACTCAGCAGGACCTGTTGAGGAGCCAGAGTTTGGGCTTGGCCCATCACAGTACTGGTTTATCCTTTTTAAATCTAATTTTGTGAGTATGGGCTCAGGAGCTGTGCCAAAACTTTGTGGAGACTGTTGTATGCACACACTTTGGGTTGGGGCACTTCAGCATTGTTAGGGTAATGTTGGACTTGATGAACTCAAAGGTTGCTTCTAACCTCAATGATTTTGTGATTCCAGAGCTCTAATTCTTAATGAGAATGAGCTCTCAGCTCTAAGGAATGTAGTGCCACAGGTTGCTGGCTGCAGTTAATGTATTTAATTATAAACATATAATATATATATGTGTGTTTATGTTAGGAAATATTTAGTTGAATCTGGTGATTTGAAAAGGGAAAGATTTAAAAACAGGGACTAAAGGGGCTCCAGAAGAGCTGGAGAGGGAGTTGGGACAAGGCACAGGGAATGGCTTCCACTGCCAGAGGGCAGGGATGGATGGGATATTGGGAAAAATCCTTATTGTGAGGGTGGAGAGGCCCTGAGAAGCTGTGGCTGCTCCTGGATCCCTGGAAGCATCGAAGGCCAGGTTGGACAGGGCTTGGAGCACCCTGGGATAGTGGAAGTTGTCCCTGCCCGAGGCAGGGGGTGAACTGGATGATCTTCGTGATTCCCTCCTACCCAAGTCATTCTATGATTCCACGTAAATACAGCAACTCGTTTCCTTCACTACCTGCAACGTGAATAAATACTGCTAAGAAAAAATTGTTGTAATTGTAATAATTTTTCTGATAATGTGTCCTCCTCAAGGATTTTTGTAGAACAATAAATGAATAAATATTCGTTCTTGCTCCAAAGAATTGAACTAAAACCTTGTCATTACCACCTGTGAGAGGACAGAACCCCAGTTGCTCTGTGAGTGAGAGACCAGTGGTTTCTTTTTGTTTCTGGTTATTATTTATAAATTCTGAGCAAGCAACTTTGTTATGAGACTCAACTCATTTGCAACTTGTGAATTTTTTTGACAATGCATATGTTCGTGCTTCACATTTTGTCATCTCCTTTTAGGAGACTACACGAATTTCCATCATTTCACTTGGAAAAATGTCTGATAGTTGGGCAAAACTGTCTTAGAAAACGATGAAGAAACTCAGAGAACAAACAGAAATATTGATGGTAGATGAGATGAATCTAAATTTTACAATGAAGGAAAAGGTTATCAAAGTTTCACTCTCACAAACTGTGGTTTCTTTTAAGGGGTTGAAGGCAAGTGGTTGTGGCAGGTCAGGTTATCACGTTGTGCTATAGTTAGAACTCTGGATTGGTTCTGTGCTGTTGTTTGTTGAGATGACTAAGTTGTCATTTTTAATTAGCTTTATGATCCTCTCAAAGGCTAATTACTTTACTTTTTATCAAGAACACTTGATTGGTAATGACAAGGGTGTCATGGTTACGTATTTTTACAGAATTCCCCAACCTGCCCCATTATGTGATTTTCTGTTCCCTCTGGATTCTTTGTGCAGTAAAGCCTTCAATAAAAATAATGGTTAAGAAAAATGGAATTTTACTGAAGATATTGGTGGAGAAAAGTATCTTTTGATTTCTTTTTGGCAGGAAGGACACTGTTAATGCATTTACTCAATGTAAAAACCATTAGGCTTAATTTACCTCCCTGTCAGTGACGCTCACATTGCTCTGTTACCTTCACTGAAGTTACCTCTGTCAAACTGAATTTGAGACCTTCCTTTTTTCACCTCTCTCATTTGTCTATAGCTGTACATATGCCCTGATCATCATGGAAATCTGGAGTGACTGAACTACATCCTTGTTTCCAAGCGTGGATATTGCACAGCCAGACACTGACTTTCAGAGAGGGTTCACCACCTTTTTTTTACCAATACTGGGTTGGAGAGCCCTTGAGATAAATATGAGAGGTGTAGTCACAGGTGAAATATCTCTTTTCTTTAGCAACTTGTAGATTGCTGTAATCTGTTCTTGTTTGAAACAGCAGCAGCCCAAAAAGTGATGCTTCTGTGAAGGCTCCTCCATGGGGGGAGACAGTAATGGGAGACATAAATACTCCCCTGACATTTTTTAGAAATACAGTTATACCCAGAGAATGGCTGCTTTTCTCCTGTTGATAAATACACATCAGATGTTTGGTAAACCAAATTCTCCCAGGAGCTTGTCCCAAATAAGGGAAAGACAATCATTTGGAGTCTACATCTGCAGTCTAAGCTGCTTTGGTGCCTGCTGCTGGAGAGAATTCCCTGCACCAACAGCCTCGCCATGCTGGGCTTAGAGCTCTTACCAAAGCAGAAACCCAAGGGGATCTAATGCTGTTCCTAATCCACTGGAAAGGCAACGAGGGGACAGCCACCATCTTCCTTGCAGGTGGAAAGGGACTCCCTGGTGACAGGGATCAGAGGAGACAACTTCCTGAACCGAAGGCCGGTATGGTGGGATGCTGGTATGGCACAGGTGTGTGCCCAAGCTGCCAGGAGGAGCTCCTGAAGGGTGTGCTTAGCCTGCTGGGATGTCTTCAGGGACATCTCTGTAACCGGGCAGCTGGGGATGTGAAGAAGTTCTGGAGCAAAGTCCCCGAATTTGACATTCTCCTTCTCAGAGCCAGACAGGGAATGTAGCAACTCCAGCCACTGCAGCAGTGCCGTGTCAGTCTTTGCAGCCTTCATGCAAAAACCACCTTTGTTACTGAGTATTTAATCTCCTTAATGAGCCAGTAACACATCTAGGAATTCAGTAATTAAAGTAGTGTCATTGCTTCTTACTGATGTCAGCACCGAGGAGGAAGGAGAGAGAGACAGGTAAGGTAGGCTGGAAACCTCTCTGGGGAACAGGTGTTTGGTTCCCTGCTTCCTCTGCTGCCAGAAAAAATAGACAGGACTGGATCCTAAAGGTATCAAATGCCTAAATCCTATGGAATTCAAAGTGAGTGAGTGGATAAACACTGTGGGGATCTGGGTTTAATCTCTGTATGCCTCACCTGTCCTATAAGTATAATGATTCTTTCCCATTCACAGTAAAGAAAAATAATACACAGTTGTGGAAAACAAGGTGTCTAGTGTTATCTTTGAATATATAACTATATATCTATATATCTATGTCTAAGCAAGACATATTTATTTGCCTTTTTTTTTTTGAGTGATGGTTATGTTATAGTTTTCAATTTTAGGGAGAAGTGCTTCTTGATGAACACATTGTTGTATTCCCCAGCTGTAATCAGGATACAGTTTCCTCTCCAGAAGTTCACCAACAGCAAGGTTCAACAAGAAGGTAAGGCAAAGGTTCAACTTTTAAAAGTCAGACTAATAGTATTCTTTCCTCAATGCAAAGCTGAGCCCATTTCACTTTCAGGCTAACTTTCAGCATCTCTGATTTCTATGTGGTGCCTTGCTTCCAGTATAAATAAATGATCCCACATTCCGTCATGATAACATATGCTCATGCAGAGCTCAAAATTAGAAGGAATATGAAGTGTTCTATTAATTGCATGAATGTTGATTGTTAAAATCATGTGCTAATTGGTAATATCTGTGTGCAGTAGGTTCCCGCAATATGTGTTAGATTACATTAACTGTGCTCGTGACTCAGATATCAGCATTATGCCTTTCGTAGAAGGAGCTTTCTTAGACTTTGTGTAATTAGGTTCTATAGATTATCGGCGTAGAAAAATTAGTAAAAGGGCATGTGAAGTTGGAAGCATGAGGAATATTGAGCTTGAAAGATGCATCTGCTCCTCTTTCTCATGGTGTGCTTTTCCTCACATCCTCTCCAAAGTAATTCTCACCGTGTTTGTCTTGAGGTAATTCCCAGGGAATCCAGCACCTCACTGCCATGGTGATTACATCTGGAAGTTGCCATCTTTTTTGAGTGGTCTTTCTCACTTTTCAGTCTTTCCCTTTGCCTTTCCCAGGTTTTGACCCAAGCAACATTCAGGTACATTGCAGATAAATGAGATTATCACTGTACTCACCTATCAGTGAGCACAGTTAGCAACATGACTCTCCTGTACCAGATGTTCTTCCTCTCCATTCCTAATCCCTGGGGGAAAATTCATATGGATCTGTTCTGCTCACTGATATTCTAATTTTATTGAGTGCCATGAGTATTTATTAAAATAGGCAAGATAGAAGGAAGTGGGGCTTGGAGCTAAATGTGGTGAGATGTGTGTGTTTTTAAGAAATGTGGTGGTTATTTCCACTCTGTTTGTGACAGTCAGGAGGGCTGGGCTCCAAACTCACCCAGATCTGGGACTTTTCATCAGGAAAGAAGTGACAGGACAAGGAGTGCTGGGTTCAGACTGAAAGAGGAGAAATTTAGGTTGGATGTACAGGAAAAATCCTTCCCTGTGAGGGTGGTGAGGCCCTGGCACAGGGTGCCCAGAGAAGCTGTGGCTGCCCCTGGATCCCTGGAAGTGTCCAAGGCCAGGTTGGATGGAGCTTAGAGCACCCTGGTTCACTGGAAGGTGTCCCTGCCCTGGGCAGGGTGTGGAACTGGATGATTTTTAAGGTCCATTCCAACCCATACCATGCAAATTTCGTATTTTCAGAAAGGAAGACTGAAAATTTAAAAAAATATATATTTTTAAAATTATTTAGAGAAACGCCAGGCAAATTTTTCTGTTGTTAAGAAAAAAAAAAAAATGAAACACTTTAAACATTTCATGGGTTGCACTGAGAAACATATTCAGAATTGAATTCCTAACTAGCATAGTTTTAATTCATTTTACAGTGGACCAGCTTGGTTATGATGCAATGAATTAAAACAGGTTGTCTGAGAGGAAAAATGGATGCAGTTTTGGTAAAGAGAGCATTTACAGAAGTGTTAGAAGTCTTGAGTCTTATCAGGGCTGTTGCTCTAATATCTCTTGATTTACTGATCTTGAAACAGGCAAAAACTCATGGGCTCATGAGCTTAACGTTGAGGCACACTTCATCAGTTGTCCTGAGAAATGCAAAGATTTAAGAGGAAATCAGTTTTAGCCCCCATCCAAAATGTTGACACTGAATCAAACAGAGCATGAACTATATACACAGTTTTAATTAAAAGAAAAACTGACAAATTACCAACATTCTAGTGTTCAGAAGATGGTTATCTGTTACAAAAATATGTTTTCTAATGCACATGCTCTCATACATGAAATAGTTTCTAGATTTATTTTATTATAATTGTAAACTATGGCACAAACACTTAATCTTACCTACTTAAAAAATGTAAAATGTTTTCCAATTTCTTAGCAAGTCTCCCTCCTCCCCCCACCTCTGATTCCCAAAGTGATGTATGGAAAAGGATGAACAAATTTAGTAGACAAGGTGACCACTGGAAAAATGTAGAAAAACTAAAATATAAAAAGAAAAATTAACCAGAAGGAAGTTGCTTACTGATTTTTTAAGATAAAAAAGTGAATCTAAAATGATTACCAGCCTTCCAAAGATTAATTGTCAAATTAAGCACATAGACATACAGTGGTCATTGGCTACCTGGGGGAATGAACTGTTAAATTGCTTAGTTCAGTGCACATAATTTTACAAAAAGATCCGCTCCTGTGCCTCTGTGGAAACTCTGCATATTCCAGGGAAGGTGAAGGAGGTCCCATGAGGACCCAGCCACTGGTGGGAGCATCTGGAGTAAATAGTGTGTGTTTCCAAGGAGGTAAAAGTAAACTGGGGAACAGAGCAAGTTGTTACTCCATGGGGAATAATAAAAATCAGTTTTCTCTCATTTCCTTTGGACTGTTAAAAAATTAGCTAAATATTTGGAGAGCCAGTTTTCACATGGGCATGGAGTGATAGGACAAATGGGAATGGTTTTAAACTGACAGAGGGCAGGGTTAGATTAGATGTTAGAAAGGAATTCCTGGCTGGGAGGGTGGGCAGGCCCAGGCACAGCGTGCCCAGAGAAGCTGTGGCTGCCCCTGGATCCCTGGAACTACCCAAGGCTGGGCTGGACAGGGCTTGGGATGGTGGAAGGTGTCCCTGCCCATGGAAAGGGGGGGAATGAGATGGACTTTAAGGTCCTTTCCATGCCTTTCTGGGGTTCTGTGCACTGGCAAACCCTCCCCATCACCCGCGGGGTCAGGGGCAGGGGAGAAGTGCTGAGAGCCCTCTGCCAGGCCGGATGCTGCCACTCTGAGCTCGGCTTTGTGCACAGCCAGGAGAGCTCTGGAGCACCCAGAACTGAAGGCCATCACTAATTTTAATGAAGCCAAGGGGAATCCAACACAATGCTGCTCTTTCCCCATTATTCTTTGCTCCATTGTTCAGTCTGGCAGGGTTGGCAGCCTGCAAGGGGGTGTCACTGCGCAGCTCCTGGTCCTCAAGAGCCACTCTGGAGCACAGCTGAGGTCCACGAGGGGCTGTGGTGGCCCCGAGAGTCTGATATCTGGACTGTGGTGAGGAGGACAGGCTGACTGACAGCAGGAGCCAGGGGCTGCTGCCAGTGGGCTCGTGGATGCTCCAAGAGTGCTGGTGCTGGGAGAGGGGCAATGTCCCACAGCAGGAACCTCTTCCCAGTGCTGCTCTGGCCAGTTTGCAGAGCTGCATCTTCCACAGGTGTGCCAGCAACACTCTGGGAAACCAGTGCAGCCTCCCCAGAGCCTCCAGGGCCAGAACTGACCCCAGGGGTCACTCCTGGCTTTTGCTGTCCATGGGCTCTGTGTGCAGCCCACAACATGAGCATCAGGGTGGGCTGGAGGCTGCTCCTGCTTGACCATGCAGTGCATTTTTCTTGCCATTTTTAAAAGAATTTTTGTGACCTATCAGGCCACTGGAGTAGCAGAAATTATTTCTGCCCTCCCTTTAAGAGCTATGTATCCCTGCTGTTAATCTAACCCATAAAAAAACCTTAAATATATACTGTGAAAAATGTTATGCCTACTTAAGCAAGATAGTTGCCTGTAATAGTGCACCATAAAGCAATCTGAAATGTTTATTGTCTGTTCCTCAACTGCAGTTTTTATTTCTTTTTAGCAGTTTTTGTATCTACAGGATTTTCTTCACTATGAAAGATTCAAAAGTTTTTCCTTTTCTCTGCAAATAGAGTCATTATTTGTCCAAGAGATCCTCCTGTCAGTGCAGATACAGAATTTTTTACAAAACTTCCAGTTTCCTAAACTTTTTCCAATAAAAAAACATTGTTTAAATGAATAGCAAGCCTTGATATGATAGGCTTTAGAGGGCAGCCTGACTTCCAAAGGAGCAGATAATGTTAAACAAGATGTCTTTTGTAAAGGCTTAAATAGGAAATCAGGAAAAGAAAAGAAAAAAAAAAAAAAAAAGAAGAAAAAAAAGCCAAGGTTAGGGGGTGGTAAAGATGTTGCTGCTGGATCTAACTCCAGAGACACAATGTGTATTTCATTGCCACGAATAAACTGTATCCAGGGAACGAGCAAATGAAAAAGTGAGGACAGGAGATATCTTATTTTTGTTGTTTGTTTCCAAAGAGTCCACCCCCACATAGGTCACTTGGAATTCATTTGTCTACATCCTGGACTGCACGTAGGGGGAAAAAAAAAAATGCCTGGGATCTGAGAAAGAGGAATGCGATAGGGCATGGGAATCACAGCGTCACGGTGGCCACCAGAGCATAGTTTGGCTCGTCTTAAAACAAGCAAGCACCGTTGGACCTCTGTAATACCAGCAAAGCAGCCGTGCTATCAGGCTACCTATCAGAGCCTGAATGCTTGAGAAAAAGTGTGTGGGATTTCACCCAGAGCCTGGGGCGTTGCAGGGCTCTTGGAGCTGCTGCTTTCCTCTTGACATCCAGCACTACTCGGTGACCTCGGCAACAATCCAGTGTACTGTTACAGTTCATTTCAATAATTAAACAGTTCAGGGATGGCAGAGCTTTCTTGTTGTCAATAGAAAATCAGGGCTGGAGTTTGTTTTTTTTTTTTTTTTTCCCCTCTCTTTCTCCCTTCCCCTTTCCCTCTGCTGTAATCCGAAGTGTTTGTTTTTAATTATATTAGCTAGAGACAATTAATTTCACAATCCGAACAAAAAAACCCCCACGTTTTGCGAGAAGGACTGGCAACTGGTAAATGCAATTATTATTGTAGCACATTTTCAAAGGGAGAGATCCCAGCTCCAACAAAGTCATATGTATAAAATTTCAGTCATAGAATATAGTCTCAAACAGCAGATTTACTCGGCAAGAGATGGGAGCTGCTCTCCCATCTGGAGCTATGTTCTGTTCATGCCACGTGGACCCATTTGATACCCGCTCTGAAAAATACACCAGCCAGCAGAACAGACCCCTGTCCATCAGCTCCTCCAAGGAGCTGCCTGATGTGCCCCTTTAAACTTGCCTGACGTAGAGATGATTAATACCAGCCCCTTTTTAAGCGCAGCCTCTCAACAACAACTTAAAAAAAAAAAAAAACCCTCTCTGTGCAAACGGCAGCATTTACATTTCTGCTGCTGGAGCAAAAAATGAAAATAATTCAACTTTATGTCTTGCAAAAATTTCCTACAATTAAAAACCTATTTTTTTTGAGGTGCTGGCTGTGCCCCTTTCATTGCCCATCTGGCTGCCTCCCAGCTGCTCTCTGGCTGACTCCGTGCTCTGCCACCAGCGTGGCGGGAGCTGCCGCTCGCTGCGATCGCCGGCCCTTGTTCCCAGCGTTGGTCCTGCAGGATTGTGGGGCTGCAGCCTGGCCTCACTTGCACTGATTTACTTTTATGGGATTCAGTCAAAATGCTACGGATTTATGCCGCTGGGGCGAACAGCAAAATTTAACTCCTCGGGTCGGGAGTGCTGGTAGGCATTCAGGTCCTTAGGGAATGTTCTCTGCCGGCCCTGGTGACAGCCATGCCAGCCTCTGCTGTCACACTCCCATTCCTGATTTACATGCCTCACAGAGCTTTTACCTTTTCCCATTTCCTACCAGTGTCATTGACATAAGAATATTAAACCAAAATATACTGAGGCATCGCTCCTTTGGAAACGGTGTCTGACATCCTTATCCCCACTGAAGAGTGTTTCATTTCCCAGATAGCTGAATCCTTTCAGTGGGGTGGCTGCAGAGGGAAGACCAGATCCACAGAAAGGTTTTGACATAAGCTATGCTTAAATTGTAGGCCTGGTAGATTATTTTAGCTGAGTCAGGAGTTAGTCTTTGCAGCCTGAGTGGAGAAGTCAGACATAGTGGATGGGGGAAACACAGCTTTGGGAATCTAATCAGGAAAATATTTTTGTTCAACAGCTGAAGCATCCTGACAGAGGAAGCAACCACTCCATGGCACTGCAGTGGGTCTCCCTTTCCTGGTGCTCTCCTCAGGAGCTACCCTGTTTCCAAGCAGCACCTGTATTGTGTAAGTACCATCCCAGCCCACAAACAACCCAGCTCCAATGCTATGACTTTCCAGAGGGGGCCCAGCCCTATGGAGCCCATGTTTTAAACCATTTAACCAGTAAAAGGGAAACCTTTTACCCCTTCCCTACTAAAGGGAACCTAAAGCTCATCTTGTCCCATCCTGCCTGCCATGGCTGGGGCATCTTCCACTAAAACAGGTTTTTCCAAGCCCTGTCCAACCTGGCCTTAACTTGCTGAGGTACTGGTGGACAGCAGATCTTGTGGGATATGGGTGGTGGTAGCCTTTATTTCCACCCCCTTTTTGAGGCTGTCAAAACATTTTACATTAAAACAATCAACAAAAAGCATTCTATGGGTTCCAAGCACCAAGTAACATCTGTCAGAGGATTATTTTCTGTATTAAAGGTCTAAAGCAGGAGTTAAACACAGATCTGGCTTTAGGGCTGCAGGTGAGGTTCTCAGCTTGGCCTTTGCAGTTCACACCTCCAAGCGTGACAAACCTCTCACCTCTTAATTTTCGGACTTGATGATCTTAGAGGTCTTTCCCAGCCTTAATGATTCTGTGACCTACCAATCCAGCCTCGAGAATGAGGAGGTGAAAATATTCCCTGTGCACACGAATTTGCAGAGTGGAGTAGCAGCTGCTAAAGGTGCAGCCACTTATGGTGGAGCTGCTCTTGATTTCCAGGTGAGCTCCCCAGAACCTTGCAGAGCCATGTTGATCTATGCCAACATCAGAGGGACCAGCCTTGCCCTTTGACTGTGTTTCTGATCCCTCTGCTTGCTCTTTTTTTTGGCGGGAGGAGAAAACCTTGCAAAGCTGAAATGAAATATTAAGCCTCATTCTTTCCAGGTAAGTGCATGCCAAATCTCGCAACGATGTTGGCAGGCTCCCAAAGTTGCAAAATAATGAAGAAAACATTGAGTTTAGGACTCTGTGCCCATTTTAGCAGCATTCCTTGTAAGTGCAATTAAAGCTGCCACTGATTTGACCTCAGGAAACACAGCAAGTATACACTGGAGTGCTAAAAAATCACCTTGAAAGGGGATTGAAGAATACCCCCAATCTTGCTCTTAAAAAAAAAAAAAAAAAAAAAAAAAAAAAAAAAAAAAAAAAAAAAAAATCATTATTTAAGGGCCATTGGAGTCCCCATCTGCACATCCATGGTAGGTCAGGCCCAGCAGGAGCTGAGGTGCCTGGGATTAGAAGTAGCTTTCAGCATCTCTTGGGGTTATGCTGAGCTGATTTGGTCTGTGGACATGTTATTTAACTCCTGTTGATGCAGATTTTGACCACATCTGGACCACCTGGGAGGGCACCTTCCCACAAGGCAGATCCAGGTCTTGACTGCAGGATGGGACAAGAAAGCAGAGTAGAGATGCATAAAGGTAGTTTAAGGACGTTTGTGTCTTGCTGCCACCTGCTATTACCATTATTGATGAATGCTGTTGCTGCAGGGAGAGGCCTCTCAGTGTGAAATAATTTTTTGCTGTCCTTTGGTCTCCATTATCCCAATTTTTTGCAGAAGTTAATGACAGATGCAACTTTCCTGGCTCCAGAGGTAGTGAAAATAAAGCATAACGCATTACGATATGTTATGAAATATGAAATAAGCAATTCCCACAATGTAAGCCTGTTCTAGCTATAATGGGCTGAAAACAAAGGTTTTGAGCTCTTATCCTCAAGGATATTGCACAGTAAGGTAAAAAGTCTCAGAGGAAAAGCTAAGATCCTTGGAATGACTGTGGTGGCCTCACGCAGACCTGCAGAAGACTGATTTCAATGATTTATTGTTCAAATTCCACCTATAAGGAATAAACTTCGCTTTTTCCCCATTTCAATTTTTATTTTAGGCTGGAAAAGAAAACACCAAAAACAGGGAAACCCCGGTGGTACCAGCAGGAGTGTTGCTGGTGCATCCATGGGTGACACAGTCTGTCCACTTTTTTTCCTGACACAGCTCTCTAATTCAGTTCAGAAGAACGACATGAGCTGCCTGAACATCTGTTGGAAACTGCAGCTGAGAAAAAAAAAAAAAAATTCTCCTTGGGACACGCCATGGAGCAGGAGATTTGAACTTACTGCCATTGGTTTCAGTGGTAGGGGCTCAGACCCACTGACCTCTGGTTGTCCCCTCAAAATAGACTGGGAAACCAGAATTTTATAGTTAGGTGGTTATTTCTTCTGGAGCCAGTAACTGCAATCCTAATGACATGATTACAGCACTGAAAAGTGATCTAAAGTAATAAACCAGGGGATATTTACCTTGAGGACAGTTGTGTTTTGTTATATATTTAAGAGAAATAACATGCTTGGCTAAGATACTTTTAACATGTGAGGTTTTTTTTGATTGGGGAATTTTTTTTTTCTTAATATATAAAGGTTTCCAAGCAGAGTGACTCATGAGAGCAGCACTCCAATTCCTGTTTCGTGAGCTGACTCTGTAGATGTGAACAGAGCTGCTGGGAACACAGGACCTGCTGCAAACATATTCCTGCTTATTAACCACCAACTTTAACTTTTAGTGTTTCAGATTTATTCATATTTTCATTTTTTTTTCTATGCTTCTAGTTGTGACAAATTTTATTGACAGTGAGCAGGAATTTATAAAATTATCACTTTTTTATAAAATTATCAGTTAGCTGATAGCTGGGCAAAGTATTCAGCAGGGGTAAGGCTGAGGCATGGAAATAAGACTGGGCAAGGACTTCTGATCTACAGGTGCCTCTATCTGCTGCTGCACTCCATGTAATTACTTTTGAAAGCCTGGAAAGTTCTATCTTAGGAAAAGTGAAGTTTCCTGATTCCATTCCTGCAGTGAGGACGCACCACAAACTCAGTTCTCTGTTGATTGAAGACTTTCTCCTATTTTGCATTGCAAATATATGTATGACTAATTCAAACCCACTGGCTTTTCCCTACTTTTTTCCTCTCCAGTTTTCCCTTTTGCTAAAATAATTTTGCTTCTCCCAGGCCTTGAGGCCATTAAGTTCACTCACAGTGAACAGGTTTTCTTGGAGCTTCAGCTAAACCGAAGCTGTTGTGTTGGGTGGAATGAAATTTAAAACATTTATGATAAATCGTAATTCATAAAGTTTTTTCCAAATTTCAATGTATCTCTGGTTTCTCTACTTCTGTCTACACTTAGTAGATGTATTTGAATTCTGGATTTAGCACCTGGCTAAATCCTAGTAACCTTCAGAAATTTTTGCCCCAGTTTATTCAACCAAAAAAAAAGCCAACCCTCCCCAAGAACAACTAGAAACCATTAGAAAAACATTAAAAGCTCTGATTTATGCTGGATATCAGAGGAAATCATCTTATCCCTTCTGATATGCAATCTATGAATGCAGAAAATTCTGGCTGACTCATGAGAGTCCCAGAATGGCACTAGATGTTGACAGATATATTAAGAAGAGCTAAGCAATTTTTTTGTACCAATGCAGAGGCAGGGGAGATGTGTTCATTAGTTGGTGAAATTACTGAAAGTGCTGCAATAAAGTTTGGTAAACTTTTTACCTTCCCTAATCACAGGCTTACCTGGGTCACAAGCATTAGTCATGGATATTCATTGCAAACTGCAAGCTCATAAAAGACAGCATATGGCAGCCCCGAATTTCTTGCTATATAAAGTTAAATTCACAGTAATAACATCTGTGCAGAATTTAGAGCCCCACCAATTAAAGTGAGGTCAACGTGCTGAGGCAGAGATTGATGGCATTCTGCAAATCTTAAACGACAAGTTAAATAGGTATAAAATAAACAAACAACTTTATTTCTTATTAAAGAGCAGACAAGCGGGGTGAGAATGCTGAGTGCTCGGTAATGAGGGCCAAGAGGAGCAGGGCAATGCTGTGGGTTGTGGCTGGGCTGTAACTCAGCAGTGAGGGGTGCACATGGAGCAGGCTCTTGATGCCTTTTTCTTGCTGCTGTAACACAAGTAACAAATAAAAACTGCTGGGCAGGGCCCCTGAACCCCCAACCTGTGAAACTCAGGCTGCAAAAGTATTGAAAGAAGAAGGGGAAGACACACGAGGAGTGGATGAGGTGACTTGGTCTGTTCAGCTGGAGAAGAGGAGACTCATCCTGGTCTACAGCTTCTTCAGGAGGGGCAGGTAACAGCTCAGTTCTGGGTATAGGCAGGAACACCTCCATCATAACTTAGGTTCTAGATTGTTTGTTTTTCTTAAATGGGATGCAACTTTTCTAAAGCGGTTTCTGCCTTCATTTTTCAGTGAGTGATACAACTTTTGCAGGAAGAAAGAGTTAAATTGCAAAATCACTGTGACTGGGCTGACCCCACCATGGAGCTGTTCCTTTGACTCAGTTTGTCTGTTGTGTTGCACTTGAAATTTAGGAAGTCCTTGTCAAGAAAAACAAAAGTACTGGAGAAAATTTCCTGTTTCAAAGGTGGAATTTATCCAAATCTTCAAGTAAAACTTAAAGGTTTTAAACTGAGATGAATTTAAAAATATAAAATTATGCCTTTACCTGAAGCCTGGGTAGCTTCTGTCCTTTTAGTGCAGTGTGACCTCCAGGTCATTATCCAAAGAGATTCAGCTCAGACTTTCCCAATTCACAGCCAGGATTTTTGCTCATGGTTTTCCACAATTCTGCACATCAACGTCTGAAGCAACATTTCCAACTCTACAGCAGGGTAGGGGGAATGGGAAGGAAGGGGAATATATGTTTTGCTCAGTTGTGAAGCTGGAGACAAGGAAACTTGTGCTTGTTTGGGTTTTTTTCCCATGCAGTGAGAAAAACATGCAAATGAAGTGTGAAAGAGAAATTATTCTGAAAGCAGTCAGGAGCAGCATCACTGAAAGAACAGGGCCATCAAGAGAATCCCAAATCTGGGGCACAACTGAGAGAAATCACAGAAAGCTGGGACTGACACCACCACATTGATGGGCAAAGGTGATATTTCAAAGGGAATAATCAATGAAAAATAACTTTTTTTTTTTTTTTTTTTTTTTTTTTTTTTTTTTTTTTTTTTTAAATTCTATGGAGATCATTTGGAATAGGATGGGTGAAGAAAGCTATTACAAAATTTCAAAAACCTGCTACGTCACCATTTCTCAACAGCCAAATCCTGCTCTTGTGTGTGAC
This sequence comes from Vidua macroura, assembly GCF_024509145.1. NCBI lineage: Eukaryota > Metazoa > Chordata > Aves > Passeriformes > Viduidae > Vidua > Vidua macroura. Next base: position 37,614,878 of record NC_071577.1, read on the forward strand.
CAGTCAGGCCAACCTAAATCATGTACTTTTGATTCAGTCATAGACTTTTCTGGTTCCAAAGCAGGAAAAAGGCTAAAATACCTTGTTGGAAGGAGAAGCTGGGCATGTTCTGCTGACCAAAAAATGAAACCATGTGTGAACAAAGGAAATGCTGTACTGGTTATCTTTAAATCAGTGTATTTATCAGCACCATTTTTTTACCAAGGGTTTTCCTGGCAAGCTCTTTGTTATCGTAAAGGAAACTCACGGCTGGCAACTCTTTGTGGTGGTCATTCACTAAAAATGAGAATTTAGTATCTTCTGGCACTGTATCAATCTCCACTAGAGCATTATGTATAAACTAACTCTGAATATTGACTCAAAATTTGGAACAGTAAGTGCATTTCTTAGCTTAGAGATGAGCCTGATCTCTTTTTCCTCTTGTAAAGGATAATAATGTCTTATTTAGAAGAACCTGTAAAGTTTCTCCCCTGCACTCAGTGTCTTGTACAGCTGAAACACTGGATTTTGTTAAGCAAGGAGAGAGACTTAGCTTGAGAGTCATCCAGGGAAAAATAGGTATGGCATGGAAGTATGCAGGAAAGGCAATAGGTGATGATATTCTTTAGACTGCACTTCCCAGCCAAGGTTGGATCATATTTCTTGGATAGCAAGGAACTTGGAACTGGGGAGTTATCTGATGGATTTACGGCTTGGAAATGTTTTACCTCGGAAAACCCTGGTGTGCCAAAAGCCAGGAGCTTAAAGGAAGTGTCTTTGTTTTTAGAAAGATTCTGCTGGAAGTGGGTGAGATCAGCCTGTGGAGAGCTCAGCTGGTGCTGAGGTTCCAAGGGCATGGCCCCAAATCCTTCCAGGACTGGGTCAGCCTCCTCTGGGTGAACCTTCTGCCTACAGGGCTCCTCATTTTGCTAATCCCTGCACTAGTGAATTAGTAATTTTGGTGGCAGAATTGCCCCAGGTCCAAGCAACAAGGTAGACCTGGAAGCCGTTGAGTAATTTGGGACACAACAAATGTCCCTTGTGCTGTCCCCATTGCTCTAGAGCAGCTCAGGCCCCAAAAAGGGGCTTGCAGCGCTCAGCTCTTGCTTTATTTTGTTTCTAAGCAAGGATTTCCAGCCTTTGATGTTTTGGGAGAAGTCTCAAAAAATTATCAGTTTTGATTTGCAATAAAAAATACCTCAAACCAAACCCACCCTAGCAACTTTCAAATTGAAAGAACCACAAAAAAAAAAAAAAAAAGGAATTTCAGCCAGCCACAGGCATAATTCACAGGACTTTGTATATTTATGTTCAGTAAAGAGACCACAAACTTTGGAAAGGTTGAGGTGTTGCCTGTTTGTGTGCAGGAAACAGCAGTTTCCTTGATTTCTTTCCACTGGGATGCAACTTCAATGTGAGTTACTGGTGGCACCTTGTTTCAACCCCCCAAAAAAAGGTGTTTCAGATGGTTAAGCCTGTGCTATGTTTGTTTGCTGGGTATTAATTAGTTAATTCTCATAAGGGTGTTGTTCTAGAGGAGACAGTGTTTGCCAAGGTGGTGTTGAACCAGAAAATCCTAATGCTAAAATTCTAAGTCTGAAAATTTTATATTAAAATGTTCATTATGACTCAGTTTTGGTTTTATTTTTTCAAAGATGTCTGTACTCAGCCATATACCAGGAGCTGAGAGGAGCCTGGCCAGTGCCACACATGATCAGAAACAGAAATCCTGAGCTCAGCCAGTAGTGACTGGAAGAGTTTTGGCTGGATGGTGCACAAAAAGCATTGTGTAGTCACAGGTTGGTGGGAGGAAAGTTTGCCAAAGCAAAAAAAAATAATCCCCCTTCAAAAATGCTCTCATGGTTATGCTGGGGATTTGGTTGGTTTTTGTTGTTTCTTTTTTATTTCTGAAAAAAAAAAAAAAAAGGATTGAAGGCTTTCCAGGCTATTATTAATAACAACTATAACATAATAATTCTATATGCAATTTTATGCATAATTTAATATACAGTGCATTTTATACATGCACAATATTGTTTTATACGTGCACAATATTATTTTACACATGCACAATACTATTTCATACGTACATAGATGTAATCATGTCACAGTGCCCTGTTCAGGAGATGCATTCCTGGCTTCCAAGCTCCTCAAAATGAGTTCAACCTGTGTGGCCCTGAGCAGAATGGCAGACAGGCATATTTTTTATTGCTGATTCCAACTCTCATAAATTCTTAACTTGCTTAGAATTCGCCAGATTAAATGAAAAGTTACTGTAATTAGGGATTTATTAAAACATGAATCCTTGACCCAACAGAATATAATAACTCATTTGTTTCAAATAAGGCCTCTTTAATTGTTCCATCATTGGCCTAAGCAGCCCATGCAGTGCAGAGTCACGTGTGTTCTCCAAATCCACTTGCAAAATGCTCTGTGAAATTTTTGATCCCCACACCACTCCATAGGCAGAAGCCCCTAAAACAAAAATCTGTCATTTTAATTAAAAATTCAGGTGCTGAAAGCCCTTACTATTCTGCATTACAAAGCAAAGTCTGTGAAAGTGGTCTTTCTATACAAAAGGTTCTATTTTAACTTTTTTGTGAAGAACCTTCCTTCTCTGTGTCTTCAAAACCAATAGTTACTGATTTACAATCTTATAAAACAAGACTGTAAAATCTTGTACCATGGAACTATAAATAGATATTTTTAAAAGATATGAAAATTGCTCCCAAATCAGGTCTATATAAGGCACTAATCAGCAGAGAGCCATTTTGCAGGGGAATATAAACTGCAGAAAATAATTCCTATTGAAAATGCAAAGAAATCTGAGACTACACACAAACAATGCAGCCAGAATTAAGGAATTACCCATTCCTCCTCCCCATCTTTGAAATAAGCCTTCTCTTTTTTGTTTTTAATTGGCTGGCTGTAGAAAGCATATTACTATATTTGGGTCCTGTTTCCCCGTGTAAGAATAGTCCTACAAGGAATTCCCAGTAAAACAGCATTGCAGTTCTACAGTATATTAAAAAAAAATACCATTGGAAAGTGTTATCCAATGGGCAGATGTTAACTTAAAGTGCACATTGTTTGGAAAAGGAGTTAATTAACAAGTTATTAATTGGATAGAAAGTCTGAAACTGTTGTACTTCTAGCAAATACATAATTTTCTTCAAGTATTATTAAAGCGTTTTTGTTGTACCTATTAAAGATTCTTGTCTCTAAGTTAATTTCATTATGCTAATAAGCTATCATCGTTACAGAACCTAAGCTTTGATCCATGTTAATTGTCGTGATCTTCAAAGACAAAGTCACCACTTACTTTAAATGAATTTTACATCTTTTTAAAGAATCACACGGAAATTAGGGGAAGTAATTAATTTTTTATTATGTGTCTCAATATTTTTAAGGGAGGAAGTCAATGGTATTGGCTAGAATTCATTTTAACATTTAACTAGGGAAAACAGCATGAGGCAAAAAAACGTTCAGATGCAAAAGATTAAAGAAAATTTGAAACTGGGACCTAATTTGTCTTGATAAACTTTGGTGTTTAATATGCTTCTTTTGTTCTCAGTGTGAAACTGCAGGGTTTTGATTTGTAAAAACTTTTTGAAGAATTAATTCTTTCTAATTTTTATTCCTTTCTTTTCTTTCCTTGTAGTCAGAGACAGTGGAGTTGACCTTCAAACCATAACACTTTTAAATATCTGTGAATATACAAGGTTAAATCTATTAGTGGTCTGAGATTAGCTGTTCTACACTTGCAGAGTGTGTACCTTCTGCAGCAAATTTTATCTTCTGGTGAATGATAACGAGTTTACATCCACCCTACAAGTTTTCAACAAATAATAGGATATGTGCTGTAAGTGATCTATTCCTCTTTCCTTTAAGTGTTGGTTATTTTAACCCTTTGATGTTACACAAAGCTCAGTTCTGAGTCCGTAAGGCATTTTTCTTGTTGAGATCAGGACCTAAATGTTTGCTTTGTCATCACTGCTGGGATTGAAAATTGGCAGTTCTCCTTTAGCTTTTTCAGACCTATTTTGCAAAAGAATGGAAATAAGAATATAAAGGAAAAATGTGTAAGAAAAAGAATAGCAAAAGTGGAAAGGTTATGCTATGTTTTCCTGACAGGATTCACTATTTAAAGCCCTGCTCTCTGTCGTATTTACACAGTACAAGCATCCTGTTGCACTAGAAGTGGTGCCTTTTTAAAAGGCAGCAGACAAAAGTAATTTAAGGATGGTAGCAGCGACTGAAACAACAGCCAGATTTACCCACTTCCTCCTCCCTGGTTAGCAGCACATAAGTGCTGTAAATGCAAGAAGCCGTCAAGTTTGAGCTGAACCTCAGATTTCTGCAGCAGGCAGGTGGTGAGCTCAGCGCCAGGATTTTTCAACATTAATGCTGAACTCATTTAGACTAACACCAGGCTGGAGTGACCCTCATCTGGATTTAACCTCTGCCCCGTCAATCCACAGACATACTTTCAGACCTCAACATCAGTTTTGCCTTTTTTTTTTGTTTTATTTTTTTTTAGCATAGCTGACTTTAATCATTAAGCAGCTTTCATAACTGGAGCATATACATGTGCTGCTCAGTGCTCTTCGGTTTGTAATCTCGGGTTCTGCCCAAATAATCCCCAGCATCTGAGTGAACTGAGCTGAAGTTCAAAATTCTTTGATTGAGAGTGTAGTGATGATTTGGCTCTGCTGCTTGTCTCATTTTGTAGCAGGGGTTTTAGCGTGCTAAAAGGACAGATGTTTTGTTCATTATCATCATTATTATTATTAGTAGTAGTATTAAGGTTGGGCTCATTGATCTTGGAGGTCTTTTCAAAACTAAATGATTCTGTGATTCTCATGTTTTAATATTTGGGCTTTTGTTCCAGTAAAGAACTTTTTATGAAACAAGTTTTTCCTTGTTTATTATATTTTTTATTTTGGTTTCTAGATGTCAGTTTTAATTAAGTTCAGATATACAATATTTATAATTCTTCTGTTTTGATGCCCTTTTGAAACACCTCAGGTTATAGTGGGTATAAGGCATGGCATGAAGGCACAACCCACCCTGCTGTACAGAGAAACAAGAATTTCCTCACCAGTTTAATAAATCCAAGGGAGGTAGTGGCTCCCAAACTATCCCCCCCTTGCCTGAGCAACTGAAAGGTGCAATTCTGCCTATCACATCTTTTCTTAATAAACATAACAGCCCATAAATGTTTATGTAAATACACAGTTTAAAAGGACTCATCCCAGCAGCACTGTGCTTGTCAAGTGAGTCATTTTTTCACCTGGCAGGATGATGTTGTAAGGCTCAGTTGTCTTAACTAATCCTGGCTAAAAAGCAAAATTCTGTTTTGTAAGAAAATTCCTGGCCAGCTCTAATCTTAACCTCTTGCATGTCTGTAGCTTCTAAATCGATGTCACAGTTGTAATAGCTTTGAAAACCCATATGTTTGTAAACTAAATAAACCTTGATATTCAAAGGAGATGAAGACAAGAATTACATCTCTTGGCAGTGGTGCTCTGAGCTCCGTTTCAGCTCGTGTTGGCTCCTCATTTTTATGCCCGTGCACCACGCCAAATCTGCCTTATCTATGCAAACATATTAACACTGGCTGTTTGCTAAGGCTGTGATGCATCAGCCTCTTATCTGCAGTTCTGACCCTAATGTTACATAATAACTCCGGATCGGTATTTCTTGATAGTTCACTGGGACCGCCTTCGCTTTCTCAACTCTTCACTGGGAGCTGCCTCTCCTACCCACTGACTAAATCAGCTCCTGGCTGCTCTCCGCCAGCTAAGGCACAGAGGCTGCCAAATAGCTTCCTGCTGAAAGATCTCTGTGTCCTCTCCGTGCCACAGGCCACCACCCTGCAGCTCCAGTGTTTTTCCAAGGTAATTCTCCCCTATTGTATTCAACTTACATGGTTTGGCTTTAGGGATGCAACCCCAGATCTTCCCAAAGTTGCCCCGAACCTCTGCTCATCCTATTTTCCATACGCTATCATTAGACAAGCTTTAATATGTTCTTAAAACAAATGGGTGTTCTATTAGCGTGTGAAAAAATTCTGCACTAAACATAATAAAAATGCCACCCTAAATACCATATATGAATACTGATAAGTGTTCCTAATACTGCCTACTAAGACTATTAATGCCAAAAGAAGAAAATAAATATTTGTCATCAGTTCTATCTGGCCAAAAGTCTTCCTTTAGGAATAGCACAACACATTCCTTTGCAGTATATAATTGCTTTAATTATCTTTTGGCCTATCCACAAAATCTTGGTTCCATCTCTCTCCCCACAGCGTCCGAGAGAATATGCAAATTCTGTTCATTCCAGCTCTCAAAATAATAATAATAATAAAAAAAAAAAAAAAAAGCCTGAAACTAATCTCCTTTAGCTATTTAGGAAAAGCTCAGAAAACTTTTCTAAGCATGGCTGTGGTGTATGCCAATAACTTTCTTATTTCTGGAAGATGTCCCCAAGCTCTTTGCTATTGTTCCGAGGTCCTGCCCTCGCCCAGTCTGGCTTCTCGTCATTCCTACAACAGCTCTGTTCATCCCCCCATCCCATCTCCAGTGTGGAGCCTGCAAACGTGGGAAACTGAGTCAAGCCCTTTAAACCTTCCAGACTCAGTTAGGAAGCCAAAAGCATGAAATGCAGGAGTTTTTAGGGCTTCTCTCCTCTTAATGCAGAGGTTGCAAGATCCAAGAGCTTCTATCGCTTCTCACGGCTGTAAATGTCTGGTTAACAACCTCCAAGAAAACTCAGGAAAGCCAAAGAATGGAGGGCTTTGGGAGGCTGGCTCTCCCAAACTTTCTGTTTCCAACCCATCCTTTGTCTGATATAACTGAAAAGAATCCCAGAGTCCCTGGGCAGGCAATGGGCATTTAGGGTTGGTCTCTACTGCAAAATGTTCATACTGCAACTTCTCAATTCTTTCTCCTTTTTCTTTCCTGGCTATTAAAAATTCCACTTTTAATGCAAAGCAGAGCTGGAATTCTGTGACCACCCTATGAGCACAACAATCTGTAACTCAGTTATAGGAAATCATTCCCTTTAAACAAGACACTGAGGACATGATCTGAAACAGGATTTCCAGTATTCCATGACCTAGATGACAGCTGGATTGACCTGCCTATATTATGCTCAAAAGTGAAATGGAAAACGATCCAATTTTCCAATGTGTTAGTGAGAAAATATAAGTGAAAGGAAGTCAAAGAGCAGCCTCTGATGCTCAGTGGAGGTGGCCCTTATGTTGGACAGATTCATGCATAATTCCAGCTCCTAGAGCTCAGAACTTTTCTTCTTCAAAACTTTGGTTGGTGACTGGGTATTACTCCCTTTTTTATCTCTCAGAAAAGTTAATGGTGCTCTGACAAAAGCCCTTCAATTCCCCTGTTTTCCAGAGCAGTTGATTATGAAAACGAAGCTTGACTCGAGACTTGCTGTGGGAATGGTATTCAAGCACTGGTTAAGTGCCAGAATGTGCTGGGAAGGAAGAGTTTCCAGAAAAATATTGCTCTGATTAAAACCTGATTTGACTGAGTTTTCTCTTTGCAAAGGGTTACCAGAATAGTAAGACAACGTTGTTAGTCAGATTTTCCTTCCCTTACTTGATCATTACCAGTGATGGTTTTATTGCTGCTTTTTGAATGATTATTGTAACAACAACTCATCCACGAGCTACTTAGGTACCACTTGCCTCACTCCTCACATGATATGTTCAATGTTGTTGAGGCCTGTCCTTGTTTGGCAATTTTTCCACAATACCCTTTTATTCTTTATAATATGTTTAATTGGATGTATGAGGAAAAGATGGGAAGAAAGCCATAATACCAATGGGATTTTTGCTCCCTACATTATGTTCTTCGTGAAGCCACCCTTGTGACTATCAATAGAAAGCAGCCCATCAAAGGACAAAATTAAATCAGCAGACAGCAGAAGACAATAAGAAATGCTATTTTGATAATTGCAGGGATTATATATTTTTACTTCTTTTATAAGGCTGTTTGTAAAGTTCATACATTTGGTTCTTTTCAAAAGATAACAAATACTGTGGGCAGACCATATTTGATAGTGGTTGAGTAAGATCTTTAAAAATGGCCGTGTCCACGCTACCACTCCGTAAATATTGACTGAACAAACACCCACCACGGGATTTCTGTGAAACATGACTTTTTTTTTGTTCTCTCTTAGCCATGGATGTCGTTAAAACAGCCTACTGTATTCTGAGAGTGCTGTCCTGCTCTTGGTAGGAGATCATAAGATGTTGGGGTTAACTGTCAGTTGCTTTACTCTTCTAAAGACCTTTGCCTTTTAACTAAATGCTTGCTTATCTTTCTAATTTAACATAGTCCCACATTCTTTTTGTAGTAATTTTGGACTATCTGATAACATATAATGGAAAACATGTTTATGTCTTCCACTAGTTCTTGTTGCATATTTCAAATGCTTAGAACAACAATTTTCAGAAGCTTTCATTAAGGTTAATTTAAAAACTACATTAAATACAAACAGATTTTCTCACAAACAAAATGCAATGTGTACTTAACAGACTTCTGTATGTTATATTTGATAAACTACCTCATATAAATGCAAATTCTGACTTTCTGCCGGAACAAGGTGGTACAGAAAATATTTCTATTAAACAAATAATGCTGGGAGAGCAAACTTCAAGTTACGGTATGTTACACTGAGAAAGAAGATTTTTTTTTTTTTTTCACTGAGGTAAGATATATATTTATTTTATTTGCTCTGAGTACTTTGCTACTTCTACAGTAACATGATATAGCACAGCTCTATATAAAAGGCATACATGTATACATGTATATGTAGGACAAATATCCATTTTTAGCCCATTTCTTTGTTGATGTTATATATGGGTATTGCTGGTTCCTTTTGCTTTACAGAACAACAGTATGGGAAGTTGTCATGCTCTGAGCTGAACACCAAAGCTGACCCAGAAGGGTTGGGAAGAGGAGGAGCAACCCTCAAACCTGGAATTGGTGAGGTATGATCTGAATGCAGAGCTTCGTATGCGTTCTCTTGGGTGCCAACTCATAGTGCTACTGTTGGATAACGTTCACTTGGTGAAGGAGTGTGAAAAATAAAGCTGCCAGAGGCGACTAAAGGCCATTTGATGGAAACAAATTGAGTCCCCACCAGTGGGGCTGACATTGTTGGTGGAAACTGGGACACCCGCATGAGCCATTGTTTGCTGCACCTCGTCTGGTTTATGTAGCTGGCTGAGTTGAAAGCTGGATCGGCGCTAACCTTGGGCTTGGAGGGGGATTGGTGCCATGTGGTTTCAATTGTCCATGGGCGCTTTCAGCTCCTACTGCCAGTAACGAGCCGTCCTCCAGGTCCTCCCACAGCCGTGGTGTGGTCCCAGCTCACCCTGATGGGGCTGTGGTGAGCACTGTTTCCTGATGTGGTCCCTTTCAGTGGGAGCTGCTCTGCAGTCTGCTGGGAGAGAGGGTTTATTCACTCTTGCCTCTGTCCCAATAGCAGCAGCTGCAGAGAAGTTTTTCCTGAATACATTTTGCTGTGGAAAAGGGCTTTTTTTTCCTTTTTGAGCTGGTTCCTTTCCTGACTTGGTCTGATGCTGCTTTGGTGTAATTTTGGGAGTATCTGAGGCTGTGAGTTGTTCTCTTGTGCTCTTTTCATTTGAAGGTTGTGCAGAGTGAGGCTCATACTGGTTTTACCACCTATTTCCTGGCGCACACAGCTCTTGTCTGGGAGTGTTTTTTGTGGACACGGGGGTGATGAGACCCACAAAAATAGCGAGAGATCACTTCAACCACCACTAAATTACAGCCATGCCTGAGGCAAACTGCAACAGCTTTGTGACAGTGTCACCATGCTATCTTTGTGACGGAGATGGAGATAATGAGAATTAATTAATCAGTCTTTGATTAGAAAAAAGAGGAGGGGGAAATCCTCGTGCTGTGATTCCACTACAAAAATACATGAAACTGGTGAGGTTTTTGTTTGATGTTATTACTCAAATGTAGGGCAGGCATTTGTAATGCAGTGCTCAGGGTTTCATGGCTGCTGGCTTGGTTACCCAACACTGATGGACCACAGGGGCAAGAGATCCTCACTTTATAGAAAAACACATGTTCAACACTAACACCACAGGACTGGTGGAGATGTTTTTACTCTCACAGTGCAAAAACAGTCTCTTATTTAAAGATCTTGCAAGTCCCAGGTACAATCTCATTGACTGGAGTCAACCCTGCCTTCTTTACAGTCCTGGGGGTGAAATTTTGTCTTGTACTCTTTAGACTGATGGCTAAATCTTAGAAATTGATCTCTTATGATAAAACATGAACTACATGGTGCCAGTGTCTGACTGGAATTACAATTATCTAAGTAGATTCATTTGTATCCCTTTCATAGCAGCTTTTCTCTGGGCACAAGATTTTTCTGTGGGGCATGGGAAGAACTAAATTAATCTTATAAAGAGGAAGGGGTTTACACTGAAATCGATAGTTACAAAATTAACTGGGTAAATGACTTTTTCTTAATTCTTCCTCTTCTCAGAAGATGAAGTTTTGATGGGTACACAAATCCAATGGCTGCCAAAAAGCTGATATTGCATGAAATATTTCATCTCAGCTGCGCTGAACAAGTCTAGACTTTGGTATTAGTGAAAACTGAGAGCATAAAAACTGTCAGTGTTGAAGCAGGGAAAAATGCCCCATTCTGGTTATTAACTATGAGTAACTGATGAAGTTATGTTTTCAAAAAATGTTGTCACTTTAGAAAGAGATACATGGCTCTCCTGGGCAGTTTTAAATATAAGCCATATATGCAGTTTTAAGCTTGGATTTTGATAATTCAGGAACACAGGGTGTTTGTATAATTTCAAAGAAACAAAACATTGGATTGCACAGGCACAAGCAGTAGGCGTGCCACTGTTGAAATTTTTGATGCAGGCTCAGTGGCTGGATTGACCTGCAAACCTCAGGGCCCAATTTCCAAGCCAAGTTCACTTCCCTTTGTGTCCCTTCACTGTCCACTGCTCTCAGATTTTCACTTTCGGCCAGGTGGAAACAATCTTATAATTTCTTCTCACCACCAAGCCTTTAGCTTAACTTCAGTTGCTCTTCAGCTGCATTTAGGGGATGCAACCCCAAAGATGCTGTAGGGTTCCCAGCCCAGCCATAGCACTTCTGTGTAATGACAGCGGTAAAACCTTCTCACATGCAGTTCCCAGAAATGAATTGTACCAAGAGCATCTATAAAAGCTGCAGCATCCCTGTAAAGAGCACATAATGTCATCATTTTTCAGTGGGTATCTTCTCTAAAGGCAAATAATCACTTTTCCCATTAATGGTTGGACTGAAGCTTTTTCCTTCATTCTGATTTCAGCAAAGGTTAGGGGCAGAACATTTAACATGTATATGGGGATGCTACAGGGTGACTCATGTGGCTTCCCACTGTAAATGGTGAAGGCAATATAGTACCTAGGAAATTTTTTTTTCCTCTCTATCCTGGGGACTATTTTCATTTTTACTTTTCCCTTTCACTCATTACTCCAGAAACTTTTACAAGGGCATACAGTGACAGGACAAGGGAGAAGAGGGAGAAACTAAAAAAGGGGAGATTTAGGTTTGATGTTGAGAGGAAATTTTTTTGCTCAAAGGTTTGTGAGGCCCTGGCACAGCTTGCCCAGAGAAGCTGTGGCTGCCTCTGGATCCCTGGAAATGTTCAAGGCCAGGTTGGATGGGACTTAGAGCAACCTGGGGTAGTGGAAGGTATTCCTGCCCTTGGCAAGAGGATGGAATGAGATGATCTTTAACATTTCTTCCACCCCAAAACACTCAAGGCTTCTTCTGTGATTCTATGAAATTTAATTAATCCTCTAATCCATGTTTCTTCTCCTACCAGCTTCTCAGACTCCTCTTTGCTGGATACAAACTGTGGTAGCATGGCTTACATCAGGTTCAGTGAATAATTTACACCAAAACCAGTGTCAGCATTGGAGTGTCCTTTCTCTAAGTACTATCAACTATCTTTATTCAGCAATACCATAGATGAATGCTGCTTTGATGAGGAAAGGAAATATTTCAGCAGCAAACCTTTCAACTACATGCTTTCAGTTTAAAACCACGCATATTTTTGTCAAAGTCTATCTGACCTGTGGACTCACAGAGTTATTACAGAAATTTAAATTATAAATGCACATATGTTAATGCCAGCTATCAGCCAGCTCCAGGAGCATCATGTTTGACTTCATATACTGTGTACTAAACCACTGTAGGGCAGATGTTCTGCTAAAGGGATTCCAGATGTAGTATCAACACCTGGCTTGTCACTGGCTCCCATGGTGGGTACTTGGATTAATGTCTGAGACACCCACAACATACCTATCCCTCATTCTGAATATGCCTTTTGCATTTGGGAACTCCCTCCTGGATTTCTTTTACTTGTTCACATAGGAATATCAAACCCTGGCATCTAAATCCCAGGTCAGTGTTAAAAATTTGAATTCCAAGCTGTCCCTTTATGCTGTCTACTCACAAGCACCAGGTCACGACTGTTGCAAACGCTTTTCTTATTTGTTTCCAAGGAGCAATCAAAATCAGAGTCCTGAAAACTACAGATTTTATGTTGGATGTTTCTCTCTAATTTGTCTTTGGCCTCTAATTTGTCTCATTTGTCATTGGCCTCAATTAGCAGCAAACTCCAGTGTCAGATGCAGTTTGTATCCATCTAGGAATTGGATGGGAGAACCTTCACTATCTTGAGGACCAAGGGCCAAGTTTAATTATTTTTATGCTACATGTTAGCAACCCTCAAAGTTGGGACCACTGGGAACATTTAAATGCATTTAGTTATTTCCAGGCTCATTATTTCACTGTAAAGCTTTACTTTTAATACATTCTACCCTGTCCAGTAAATTCACTTGTGTACAAGTTCTGATCTCAAACCAAAGTTTTAATTTACTGACTTTTCTGTTAAAAAATATGATTCTGCTTTTCATTGCCCTGTGCTTTAAAAAAAATTACTTCTGTGTACTCCTTGCTACAATTTAGGATATTTATGAATGGTTCTACATAAAAGGAATGAAAATAACTAATTATAATAATACCACTAAAAGCCATGGCTGGCTAGAAAGTGGAAATCCCTGCCCATTACATATTTTCTGGTTTTAGAAAAGAAACTAATCCAACTCTTGGATGCAAATTGGAAACCACAACATTTTTCATATGAAAGGATTTCCAAAAATATAATATTTTTAGAAATTCACAACTTAAGTTGCTGATAAAACTGAAATTGATTTGAAAAATTCAACCAGTTAAGAAGAAAGCTGTATTTTAGTGACACAGAGAGAAAACTCTTCAAGCCAAATACTGTTTTCCTTTTCATGGAGAGGACATTTTCTATTAGAAAAGTAATTTTGACGGAAAAGTTCTGATATGGTCTACTAATTAGAGCATCTGGTGCACCCAGCTGGCCTAAGGTAAGAGCAGCTATGAGTATGGAGCAGCATTTGCCCAACCCGTTCTTTCAGCTCACAGGGAGAAGCGCCATCAGAGACTCCAAGAAATAATTCCAAACATCCTTGCCATGAGCCAGGCCTTGCTCTTGCTCTGTGGCAAAAAGGAGGACTGGGACGTCCCCATGGATGAGGAAACAGCCCTTTTTCCTCTTAGCATCCAGCAGAGAGACTCCACGTGGTTTGTCACCAGGATTCAGCAAGAGGTGAGACCAAGAGCTGTTCAATCACCAGAAACACAGACACCAACCCTGACCCTGCCACGTCCTCAGCTCTCTGGAGAAGAGTTGGCAATGAGGCATAAATGTCCACATCCCTTCCAGACATCCTGGTTTCTGCCTTGAGCCTCTAGAAACAAATGTAAGAGAGAATTTTCTACTGAAAAGAAAATATTTAATAGCGATCATAGAATAGTAGAATGGTGTGGGTTCAAAGGGGCCTTAAAGATTATCTCATTACAAACCCTGCCATGGGATCATAGACATCTTCCACTGTCCCAGGTTGCTCCAAGTCCCATCCAGCCTGGTTTTGGACACTTGCAGGGATGGCATAGCCACAGTTTCACTGGGCACTCTGTGCCAGAACCTCACTACCCCCACAGGGAAGAATTCCTCCCTAATATCCAGTCTAAACCTACTCTCTGTCAGTGTGAAGCCATCTCCCCTTGTCCTGTCCCTCCAGCAGGCCCTTGTAAATTGTCTCCCCCCACCTTTTTTTGCAGGCTCCATTTAGGTATTGGAAGGCCAAAATGAGATCATCCCAAAGTCTTCCATGTTTGGGGGGAATATTTTGATGGGAAAATTTTGTTTTCATCACTCTTGCTGTTTTCTTCCGTCCCTTATCCCCATGCTCTTGTGGGCCAGCTGTGGGAGAGTTCAAATTGCAGGTCCCTTTATCAGGCTTCTCCCAAAGCCCATTCATTGCCAGATGACATCCCTTCATATTTGGGTTAATTACAAATCTTCTCCCCAGTTTTTTTTTAATCCCACTGGTTTATCTATAGACAGAAACTGCATCTCAGCCTTTGATTTATCAGGCTGAGCTTGCCCAGCTCCTTTAATCTCCTCTGATAACACCTACAGGCTCTCCTCTGCTCACCTACAAGTCCCTCTTTGCAGATGTTCTCATCAGAATTAATCTGAACTGATACCAGGTTAACCTGACACATGCTACCTTCCAGAAACCCATATGGCAACACTGCTCATTTTGTATTTACTTCCACATCCATAGATTTTCTTTTTCCTTCTTTCTGTTCTCATGCCCAGTCTTAAATACCATTTTTCCACCTGATGGGCTTGAACCTGAGACAATCTTTTCTCTTTCCCAAATGTACCTCTGTAAATCCTCATAGGAAATGCCACCTGGTGCATTTCAATTTACTCAATTTCTCTGAATTTCACACAGTTTCTAGTCCAAGAACAATTTTGTCATAATGAATTAATCTGTTATACAGACAGACAAATACATATAAGAAAATGCACATGTATATACACATAGAAATAAAATACATACAAAAATGTGTGTTTACATGTAAGTATATCTATTTTTGAGAAGGGAAAGCTTATAGAAGATATATATATATATATATATATATATATATATATATATATAACTAAAATATATATATATATATATATATATAAAACTAAAATTCATTCATATATATATATATATATATATATGAATGAATTTTAGTTGTCATCATATTTCTGGGTCAGATTTGGGACATAATACTATCAGAGTGGAGGGAGAATTTGTGGATTCAACTTTTCATGATAGCTAATTTGTAACAAGGTACAAAACAGGAGATGGGATTAATGATTCTTGGAATGTGACCCTATCCACTGAAAGGAAGACACTGTTCTGAGGCACACTTGTTTAGTCAAGACTTGCTGCAGTCCTGCAATAATGAGTTTCACAAAGCCACTTTTTTGCATAGTTAAGCAAATACACTGTTAATTTGAGGAGATGATAGTCAAAGCTCAATAAACATTGATAGGTACAGCATGTTATTTAGTCACATAAACTCTTTTTAACAAACTACTTTGAATCAACAGATAAAAATAATTCAAAATTAACTTGCTAGACTCAGCCCCTAAGTGCATGCTCAGTTTCCATGGAAGTCAGCATGTTGTAGGGCAGAATTTAGTCTGTGTATTTAATTCATCTTAATCACTATTATTAATTCATAACTACTGTTTCCAGAAATGTATTCAGTTAGTTTTACATTAGTCAAAATCAATTGTATGTGATTTATTTTGATCATCCAAGATTACAGTTTCGATGTATTTGCTCTCATCCTGTATGTCAAGCTAGTGAAAGTGGGAATGCTTTGCTAAGGAAGAGTCACCTTCCATCACCAATTTAGGCTTTATTTCCCTTTACTGGGTTTTCACATATTCTTTGGAACAATCCTGGTTCTGGTAGGTTTTTACAGAGGGATGATGCAGTGGATAATGAAATGGCATTGAGGTGTCCAGCTAGACCCATGGTGGTGGTTCCAGGCTGGTGGCCCCAGGTGGCACAGGTTCTCTGTAACTAGACTAAGATACAGGAGAGTTGGCCAAAATCTGGCTCAGCACCATCACTCATCAAACATGGTTCAAAATTGGCTGGATCTTACTTCATCCAGACCAGCAGCTTTCTGGAGACTGATTCCAAAAAAAGGGTTTAGCTTCTTCTGGACCCTCAGCAACTTCTGTGCTGCAAGAAACATGATATCCTTGTGCAGACTTGGGGCAGGCCTGTGATGCTTCAGATATGGAAATTCACTTGGGACAAGGGCCTCCTCTGATTTCAGAGTGAGCAGAATGTGTCAAGTGCTTCTCTAAGAAGGGCCAGTTTTGGACACATAAGGGTACAGAACAGTTAGAGTTGGAAGAGACTTTAAAAATAGTCTAGTTCATGGCCAGGGAACCTTTCACTAGAATTTATCCAGCCTGCAGGAACAGTGACTATAACATATCTTACATACAGGTGGCTTTGCTGGAGATTCTCGTGGGAATAACTTAAAGAATCAGGCCCTTGATTTACAAATGTAAGTGGTACCTTCAGGTTGAAGGAGGGTTTTGTTTGGCTGTTTTTCTTTATCATTACACTGAGCCCCACTCAGGCTGTGTCTCCAGTTTGGACTCCCTTGTGCTTGTTGCCAGCTGGAAACACCACTGAGGAATAACCCTGGATGTTAAAGTCCATTCAACTCCAACCCATGATTACACATCTTCTGAAGACTCTCATTACCTTCCCCGCATATCTTTGTCTTTTCTCCCAGTCTTCCCAGTTAAGGATTACCATTTTGCAAAAAAAAAAAAAAAAAAAAAAAAAAAAAAGCACTCCTATTTTTGTCTCTCTAATGGCATCTCCAGCCACAATTCTTTCTGGTGGAGGGAAGAATCCTGGTGCTTAAACCTGGGATCCACTCGAGAGGAACCTCCCTGGCTTTGCATGGCTCAGGGCTGTTGTACAGTGAGCTCGGTTAAGCTGAATTTGTAAAGCTTTGGTGGAATTAAAACAGCATGCTCTGTACCAAGATGCCTTCACTTCCTGTGCCTTAATGTTAAATCCTATAGTATTGTGGATCTTAAAGATGATTGAGTTATTTTTAAACCACTGGATGTCTTCCAGTCACTCTATTTCACACTGGATTAATTATGTAAGAATACTGACTTGTTCGTCACTAATGTTACAACTTTTAAAAACAACATGCTGTTTAAATTCAAGCTTGGCAACTCTTGCCTGAATCCCCTCGAATTTATGGCACCACACCCATAGCATAATAAAATCTTTAGTGGTCCTTTGTCTTTTAGCTTGCCTTCTATTTTTTCTCAAGGGTGTTTTATGCTGGAAGATGCATACAAAAGTTGTCCAGATGTTATTTGTATCAGAGCAGAGATTTCAGTCCAGCTATCTGTGGTTGCAAATGTTTATTTTAATGGGTTATTGTGCAATCCTTGCTGTGCGGACCTCAATGGCCTTATATGTATGTTCTCAGCCATGCCAGCACATTGCTTTTGGAGATTTTATTTTAGTCCAATCGCAGTGGAACTGGTCACTGGGGGAAGCAAAAAATGTAACACCTGTAGGAGCCCGGCGGTGTTTTGGCCGAGCTGGGCGCGAAGCTGGTGGGCGTTGGGTGGGAGCAGGGCTGAGACAAAGAGCTCAGCCTGGCCACCACGGGATGTGCTGGGAGTTTATTTTACCATAGCTGTTGCAACAAACAGAAGGGTGGGTTTATCAAACATTTTTGGGAGCCTCATAAAATCCTAACCGATGTTTCCTTGATACTGGAGTAAATTGTTTATCTCGTAACTAAAACCACGCCGTGTGTACACCAATTAGGGCTGCAGATTTCAGCTCATTAAGATAAATTTAAGATGCGAGTTTCGTTGTGTGCTGTAAGGACTGTGAACTGTGGCAGGATGAAAGTATCTGCAGAGCTCGGAGCCTTCCAGGGAGCCTGTGAGCTGAGCTGTGCAGTGCACAGTGCTGTGGGCTCATCTGCAGGCTCTGCTCTACCTGTATGGGTCCTGTTGAGACCTAGGTCTCTTGTGGCAAAGAGTTTAAAGCTAAATTTGCATGCTAAAAGTGCCCAGCCTTGCATTTCCAAGAAATGTGAGCAAGCAGGATGATGGCAATTAATGACAATGACAGTCATTTGCACATGCAAAGAATCAAGACCATTTAACCTTTAAGAGAAAGCAGCTATTATATTTTAATGTTGTTTTATGTATTAACAGTCACATATTATTTTGATGTGCTTAATTAATATAAATAAGCTTAAGCCATTATACTGTCATTTAAACCCACATAATTTCCTTTTTGTAGGAATTTGTGTGTAATTTGCACTGTTGCATTCAGCTCCCAATGTTCCAAGATCATGCTTCAAATAATTAGATTTCAAAAATACAATTGGAATTGTTCTTTGTCTTTTGATTTTTCTGCAGTAAACACATTTTGAACTTCTCAATAATAAGGACCAGGGGCTTGTCTTTAAAAGCCAAAGCCAATATTTTGAAGCATCGTATTATTCCTGGAGCTTGGGCTTTGGTTACATGGCCTGGTGGAATGGGTACCATCAGCAACACAGACCTTGTTTGTAGTTCTGCCCAACCTCACTTTTATTCAACATTGTTCAATTACACAGGGCTTTACCACTAAGAAATTAGCCCAAATAACTATCTTACCCTCAAATTGAAGGTATCATCTCAGTAGTGAGTGGCATCAATCTTGCCATGGAGATGACTTAATTTGGAGCCACTGGAAGAAGATAATAGATGCCCCTTTATAAATATGGGGCTGGAATAGGTGTTAAATGTTTGTGTTCATGAGATTGGGAGAATATGTGATGTGGCCTTTCTGATGAGACCTCACTTTCCCTGTGCATGATGCATCTCCTTTGTGCCAGTCCCCAGAACAAAAGGGCCTCATATTTAATCTTGGAGCTCCTCCATGCCAGGGAAACCCTGGGTGTAATAAATGGCAAATTCTGCAGAGACTGGGGCAATTCACATCCATGAGATCCAGCTCTCCTTCGGCAGCAGGGTGGGAGCTGCAGGTCCCAGTGTTCCTGTGGTCACTCCACTTGTGGGTCATGGTGACTGAAACCCTGCAGAAACACCTGGGAAAAAAACAAATCCCCATCTCAGGTCTTGGCAGGTGGCTCGGAAATCAATTGCTTTTCATTTATGTTCTGTAGAAAGTAAATGCATTTGTAAATTTGAAAGCAGCTGCTGACGTTCAGCAGTAAACCAAACCGATTTTGTTTTACAAAACCTTTGCTGTTTGGTCTTAACTGGTGGAGCTGCACATGGATCCAGCACTGCTCTTCGCATTGCAGGGAGGATTTTGTCTAGCTGCCTCTGTGACATATGGTAATGCTTAGTGTGTGCTGTATGGCCTGGAGCCATACCACTGCAGCCTGTATGC
Organism: Vidua macroura; assembly: GCF_024509145.1. Lineage (NCBI taxonomy): Eukaryota > Metazoa > Chordata > Aves > Passeriformes > Viduidae > Vidua > Vidua macroura. The sequence continues at coordinate 37,634,301 of NC_071577.1, forward strand.
TGCTCAGATCTCCCAGGCTAAGGGAATCGGGACAAGACAGCGTTTGAATGCAAGGGACCTCCTAGAAAAAGTCAGAGTGCAGCGTTTTCTGCCGGTACGAGGACAGGATGTTCCTCCCTCAGGGCTGAGGCAATTCCCCACACGGGGCTAAGGTGACTGTACTCTCCCAGCCGTGGCTTTTTGGACTCAGATTATGAGAGACCACTAATGCACCATAAAAGATCTCACAGCTCTCAGCCATGGGAAAACAGCAAACAATCCCACTTCCCAAGGTAACCCAGAGGAAGTGGTGGCGTAGAGGAAAGCACTGCGAGACCTTTTCTCATCTTGTTTCTGGCGGGAGGACGTTCCCATTACTACCTTTCCTTTTAGGGTGCAGCTAACGCTGCTGAACAATCGCTGCTTGTTTCTCACACAGATTGCTCCCAGGCTTCCTGGGAAGCAGAGAGAATTCCAGAGGCACCCTGAGCACAGCCCAGTGGGCACAGAAACCCACCCGTGTCAGGGTGGGAAAGGAGGGAAGCAGCATGGCTCGCAGGGAGGCTTTGCAGCCTCTTCTTGGCGAAGTTATTAATTCGTTCTGGGACACTGGGAGACTCATTTAACCTCTCTTTGTCTCAGATTCAAACCTCTACAAGCAGTTATTATAACATTTGGCTGCATTATGGCATTGTTGAAAGGCTTAATTAAATTAAGTGTTCTGAGATCTTTGAATGAAAGGTGCTATCCAAGTGAAAGCCTGTTGATGATGATGACTCCAAATTATGAGGCCAAGTCCTTCACAAGTTTTACTCGGTCCTTGGTTAGACAAAGTTATTTTTAAACATTGTATTTGATGTAGCATTAAAATTGTTTGGGGAGTGCCATGAGTATAGACATGACATCTGACCCACAGCAGGAGGGATTTGTCACTGGAGGGTTTTAATAGCAGCAACCAACCACATATCATCCACATGCAGTCAATCGTGCTGGTCACAAGCAGTTTTTAATTCTTTGTTTGGTTTGGTTTGGTTTTAATAAATTTATTTGAAGACCTTTATTGGGAAGAATGGCCAGGACTTTTAGTTATTTCAGGAGAAATGCTGTCTCAGGTGGGAAATTAAAAGGAGCTGCTCGATCAAAGTTCGTAGGCGTCTCAGCCAAAAGATGCATAAGCAGATGTCTTCTTTCTCCCAAACTGTCAGTGCCTCCCTAGAAGGACAACAAAGTTTGTTGGGGCTTTCACTAGGTGGTATCTTGCCAACAGCAAGAAGGCAAAATTGCAAATATCTTTTAAAAATTTTTATTCTTTTGCAACCTATGTAAAAATTCCTCTGTTTTGACAGAAGGGCTGTAGTCCTAAAACTCCTGTCTTTTCTTCCTGCCAAACTTCTCCTCATCTATTTCTTCAGGTCACCTTTGCCTCTACCAAAATCCCTGACTCTCTTATCCTGAGCACTTTTTCTCCTTTAGCATCTTTTCCTCTTAATTTGAAAGACATTGTTTTCCTGACTGCTTTTATTGGGAAGCTTTGTTCCTAATATTGCCCTGTAACCACAAAAGCCCCTCTCCCTCCTGCCATCCTGAGCAAGTTATCAACCTTTCCTAGGCTTTCCCACCAGTTTGTCTCCTTTTCCAGTTCCCTCTATTGTACAAAACCCACCTTAGCAAAGTCACCAGAAACACAAGAGTGAATCATAGAATAGTTAAGGTTGAAATACACCTCTAAGATCATGGAGTTCAAGACCTTATGAAGATATTTTTTTAGTGGGCTAATTGTTTTGCTCGGTACCACAGGCACAGGACCACATCTAAAGTCTGGGCTCCTTAAAGGTCTGCTTTACAGCCTATTATATAATATGTGATCCTTTCAATAGACAGGAAGGATGGTATTTTGGTTAAAGCCTCCAGGAGATCAGGATTCAGCTTCTAGCTCTGCACACTTCCTGTGTGGTTTTGGGAAAGACACTTTGTGCCATAATTCCCCATCTGCAAACTAAAGATGATATTACATCCTGTTTCTCACCTTCTCCCTGCAAGCTCTGTAAAGCTGCAGAGCCTGTAAGCACTGTAGAGCAAATAATGTCACTTTTTAATGCAACACAGCATTTCAGTCTCAGCTGAAGACTAATGACTATTGTGGTGTTAATAATAAATAATAATTGTAATCATACATAAGACTTTCAGCCTTACTTGCACTTAAGGTTGATTCTTCCAGACTTTCTGCAAGTTTACCTTGGAACCAGTCTGAGCAAAGAATAACCATATCAAACTGTGCTAAATAAGGTGGATTTCTTTTCTCATATACTTTCTCTGTATTTGCTGAAGGACAATGAACAGTAGACTTAAGACCATCAAACCCATTTCACCTTTGTAATATTTAAACTAATTAGTCTCAGAGATGAAAAACGCATTGCTCAGATTCCAGATAATCTTAAACAAAACACTTCATGCTGATTTTATTCTGCTTCTATCTGTGCAAAGATTAAACAAAACCCACAGTTGGTTTCATCTGCCAGGCTCTAAAAAAAATCATGTCACAGAAAGAGAAAAGGGGGAAAATAAATCCAAGGCAAGGTTTGCAGTGCTCTGAGCTTGCTCATCCTTAGTTTATCTTCTGCAAATGAGCATGTATAAAACAGTCCACCTACTGTTCTAGTTGCTACGATATAATGCAGTTCCACTGAATGATCCTGTTAACCTAACCTTCAATTTGCTGGGATTTGAACTCTGAATTACAGCTTACTAACATAGTTTAACAGCTGGTACAAGGGCTTCTTTTGAATTTTTAATCACATGAATTAAAGATTGCTGGAGATGCTTTTCAGACCTCCACTAGCAGTGATCCAATGTACAGAAAGACAAGTATAGGTAGCCCCATGAGGATTAAGAGCACAAAGGTACTATGGCTTGTGAAGCTATGCTGCACTCTTTGCTTGCCAAATTAGGAATACTGGTGCAAATTATTCATGTGAAGATAAATTCACATTATGGCTCCAAATGGATTTAAAACCCCCTTTTTAGCTCACATTTTTATACACAGTGTGCTTTGCCGGAGCACAGGTTTTGAAGATAAAGCTTAGTTTAGCAAAATGTTTCTTCTGTTCCATGTATAAAGGGAACGCAGACACTCACACACAAAGCAAGAGAGGGAAAGAAATATATATATAGAGTGATTGCAACTGATATCTGGAATGCAATGAAAACAAACATGACCGTCTGTGGATGTTTCAGGGTGGATGTAATCATTTGTTGCCGTCGTACAGCGTGCGGAATGCGCGTGTTTAGATTCTGCGCTCTTTGTGTCTCCCATTATTTATTCCAAGAAGATCTTTCTTATTGAGGATATTTCTCAGGGAAAGGGGGGGTGGGGGGCGGGGGGAAGAAAAAGGAAAGGGATAAAAAAAAATAGACAAAAAATGTAGTTCAACTGGAAGCTTCTCTACCCTGACACGCCAGCTGATGAGTGCTGTGAGAACTTGGGAAAACAGACCCTGCCTCCAGAGTTCACTACCCCTGCAAGCCTGAAGATCAGCAGAATAAAGTGGATGGAGTTGTTTAAACAAAGTAGGGGGAGGAAAAAACCTAAAAAAAAAAAAAAAAGAAAACAACAACTAAAAAAAAAAGAATTAGGGCAGCAGGAACAAGAAAGCATGTTGCTCCTTAATTATGCTGTGTTCTCTCTCTAATGGATTGGCCTCCCCACACGCTCTAAGTAAAGCAACTGGCATGTGGCATCCTCTGCAGAGAGAGGAGTGGTGGCAAGTGTACAGCTGTTCGTGCTGACACACAGGTGTTGGATTTTTGGATCTGTTAGCTAGACAGATTTTTAAGGGTGTACAGGGGAATCATCTGCAGTTGTTGCACAGAAAGTGAGTTTTGTCCAAGAATACCGGAGTTAATTATTATGTAAATCCCACTCCA